>NC_059385.1:36098333-36410000 GCF_019703515.2 Myxocyprinus asiaticus
TACTGTGTAAATAACAACAGCTTAGTAAAAAAAAAATATTCATCTGGAGGGTTTTGCACAGTGTGAACACTGTACAATTGTTAGTATCTGTTATTTAAAGATATTTTGTAAGGAATTTGTGCCTCGAAATTACAGGAAATCCATTTTAATGTGTTCTTTAAAGAAAAAGAAAATACATTCTTAAGGGTGGATGATATACTATTTATATACTTGCAGTTGGTTCAACCAAAAATTCATGACATTTGTAAAAAATGTGTTTGGATTTTTTATTTTTTATTATTAATTAATGATTAAATTCTGAAAAACTCATGTATTCAAGGTGCATGAAAAATATTTTAATATCTTTTACTTAATGGTAACACTGCATGACATTTACCAGTTGCATGACTACCGGTCAAAAGTTTTCAAAAGTTTCAACACTTGACTGAAATGTTTCTCATGATCTTAAAAATCTTTTGATCCAAAGGCGTATGCTTAAATGTTTGAAATTAGTTTTGCAGACAAAAATATAACTGTGCCACCATATTAATTTATTTCATTATAAAACTAAAATTTTATAAAATAAAGAAAAAGTTTTTGAAATTGATGACTTGGAACAAATAATAAAGAAAAGCAGCCAATAAGTGCCCAACATAAATGGGAACTCCTTCAATACTGTTTAAAAATCATCCCAGGGTGATACCTCAAGAAGTTGGTTGAGAAAATGTCAAGAGTACATGTCTGCAAATTCTAGGCAAAGGGTGACTACTTTGAAGATGCTAAAATGTAACACAGTTTCAAAACTTTTGACCGGTAGTGTGTGTATGTGTGTGTAATATATACACACACACACACACACACACACACACACACATTTTATATATATATATATATATATATATATATACACACACACACATACATACACACACACACACACACATATATATATATATATATATATATATATATATATATATATACACTCTATTGCCAAAAGTATTCGCTCATCTACCTTTAGACGCATATGAACTTAAGTGACATCCCATTCTTAATCCATAGGGTTTAATATGATGTCGCCCCACCCTTTGCAGCTATAACAGCTTCAACTCTTCTGGGAAGGCTTTCCACAAGGTTTAGGAGTGTATTTATGGGAATTTTTGACCATTCTTCCAGAAGCGCATTTGTGAGGTCAGACACTGATGTTGGATGAGAAGGCCTGGCTCGCAGTCTTCGCTCTAATTCATCCCAAAGGTGCTCTATCGGGTTGAGGTCAGGACTCTATGCAGGCCAGTCAAGTTCTTCCACACCAAACTCGCTCATCCATGTCTTTATGGATCTTGCTTTGTGCACTGGTGCGCAGTCATGTTGGAACAGAAAGGGGCCATCCCCAAACTGTTCCCACAAAGTTGGGAGCATGGAATTGTCCAAAATCTCTTGGTATGCTGAAGCATTCAGAGTTCCTTTCACTGGAACTAAGGGGCCAAGCCCAGCTCCTGAAAAACAACCCCACACCATAATCCCCCCTCCACCAAACTTCACAGTTGGCACAATGCAGTCAGACAAGTACCATTCTCCTGGCAACCGCCAAACCCAGACTCGTCCATCAGATTGCCAGATGGAGAAGCGTGATTCGTCACTCCAGAGAACGCGTCTCCACTACTCTAGAGTCTAGACTCTAGAGTCCAGTGGCGGCATGCTTTACACCACTGCATCCGACGCTTTGCATTGCACTTGGTGATGTATGGCTTGGATGCAGCTGCTCGGCCATGGAAACCCATTCCATGAAGCTCTCTACACACTGTTCTTGAGCTAATCTGAAGGCCACATGAACTTTGGAGGTCTGTAGCGATTGACTCTGCAGAAAGTTGGCGACCTCTGCGCACTATGCGCCTCAGCATCCGCTGACCCCGCTCTGTCATTTTACATGGCCTACCACTTCGTGGCCGAGTTGCTGTCATTCCCAATCACTTCCACTTTGTTATAATACCACTGACAGTTGACTGTGGAATATTTAGTAGCGAGGAAATTTCACGACTGGACTTGTTGCACAGGTGGCATCCTATCACAGTACCATGCTGGAATTCACTGAGCTCCTGAGAGTGCCCATTCTTTCACAAATGTTTGTAGAAGCAGTCTGCATGCCTAGGTGCTTCATTTTATACACCTGTGGCCATGGAAGTGATTGGAACACCTGAATTCAATTATTTGGATGGGTGAGCGAATACTTTTGGCAATATAGTGTGTATATATATATATATATATATATATATATATATATATATATATATATATAGACACACACTACCGGTCAAAAGTTTTGTGTGTATATATATATATATATATATATATATATATATATATATATATATATATATATATATATATGTGTGTGTGTGCGCGCAAGGAATAATTGACTCCGTCAAGTTGAATTATTGAAAAATAATGCACACCTGAGGTGGTAATTGCACCTCGGGTGTGCATTATTTTTCAATAATTCAACTTGACGGAGTCAATTATTCTGCTAATACCACAGTTACCACACCTTAAGACATCGTTCAGGTTTTTATCTCAAGACATTTTCTGGTTTTCTCCCCTAAAACGCTCTTGTGAGTGGAACTACTTTCTTCTTCCACGGATTCAGCGTCTTGCTCAGATACAGCTCAACACTTCATTGCTAGTTCGAAAACATCACTTTAGAACTTGCAACAGAGGATTGCGAGGCTTGCGCTGCTTTATTGTAAACTTACTGGAGTAACAAGTTAGTGTGTTTGTGCGTGTGTGTGAGAGTTTGTGTGTGAGTTGTTTTTGAGAGATCGAAAGGGAGAAGCTCAGAAACTGAGAGAGTTTCTGTGGGATTACCTGTGGGATTACTTTTATTTGTTGCAGCTCTCGTCAGAAGTAACATCGCTCACATCAAACAGTAACATCAAAAAGTAACATCAAAATCACCAAGATATAAGTTTAAGCACTTCTCAGCAGCAGCGAGTGTCGCCATATTTCTGATGTAAACCTTAACAACTGTTTTCAACCCTATTGAGATGCAGGAGTGTGCTGACATGACGGCTCTGTTTTTTGCTCGTGAGTGTGTGCATAATTCATATAATGTCTGTGTCCACAAGTGTGGGAGTGTGTAAAGAGAGAAGGAGGGAGGGGGGGTGAGAGTGTTTCCCACAGAGTTTTTAGATAATATAGAAACTGTTGTATTGATCAAATGTATCTAGCTCTGATACAGCAGAGCCTTCGTTGCTAGTTCGAAAAAATCACTTTAGAACTAGCAACGGAGGATGCGCTGCTTTTCGGCATGTCTGTGTGTGCGTGAGACAGCGTGAGCAAGAGAGAGGGGGAGGGTTAAAGCGGTGCTTTCCATTATAGCTATGTGAGGCTGATTTTGGCAAAATACATTGAAACATAAAAAGTTTCACATATTAAAAGTTATTTTGGATAATAGAAACTGTTGTATTGATCAAGTCGTGGGGGGTGCGGCTCTATTTGTTGGTTGCAGCATGAGTCTCAGTGTGTGTGTGTGTGTGTGTGTGTGTGTGTGTGTGTGTATGTGTGTGAGCGTGTGTAAGTGCGGGGGAGATGAGGGAGCTTTTCAACTGAAATTGAAATAAATGTAGGATATTATAGACATTGATTGACGTTCTTGACCGATTTTAACCAATGCCTTTGTTTGTATGTTTATTTTGCTGTGGTAGCATGTACGGTGTGTGTGTGTGGGTGAGAGAGAGAGAGAGAGAGAGAGAGAGAGAGAACAAGAGAGGGAGCCCAAGGACGAAATTGAAATTGAAATAAATGTAGGATATTATAGACATTGTTTGTCATTCTTATCCTATGTACTTAACCAATGTCTTTGTTTTAATTTGTTATTTTGCTGTGGTAGCCTGTACGGCTCTTTGAAATAACTGAAATAATTTTGCAAAGTGATATGGAACCGTTATGCAGTCAAGACCTGGAACTACTCGTGTTTACTTGAAAAATAATTGCACACCTTAGAACGTCCGTCAACCAATCAGAATCAAGCATTCAACAGACCCGTGGTACAGATATATATATATTGTAGAAGATGCTATAAATGTTTTTCAAAAATGTGTAAAACCAACATTTCTACAAACTTAATACGTGTGTTTTAAACTACTTTTTTTTTTTTTTTTATCACCTTGAACCACCTTATTTGTCAATGACTCTAAGATTGTTATTAAAGAAAGTCAAATGGGTTTGGAAAGACATGAGGGTGACTAAAACATGACAACATTTTCAATGTAATGTGAAGTAACACTTTAAACTTGTCAAACAATGTACCACTCTGCTTAGACTCTCAAGGCCATTACTAACATTTAAACTAAGAAATGTTTCCCTTGATAGCCATTGCTGAGCAGCAGCTTTATTTACAGCACTGGGAAGCATCCAAATACTTTATCTCACACACACACACACACACACACACACACACACACACACACACACACACACACACATTGGTGTGGCTATCCTTATGAGGATCTCTCCATAGACATAATCATTTTCATACTGTACAAACTATACATTCTATCCCCTAACCCTACCCCTAAACCTAACCCTCACAGAAAACTTTCTGCATTTTTACATTTCCCAAAAAACATAGTTTAGTATGTTTTTTTTAAGCGATTTGAATTATGGGGACACTAGAAATGTCCTCATAAACCACATTTATAGCATAATACCCTTGTAATTACCAGTTTGTAACCGAAAAACCACCCAAACCCACCCCACCCACACACACCCACAGTTTCTGTGGGATCATATTACTAAAGCCCTTTTTTATCTCACTGTAATACAGCCCCACGGACACTCATCAAACCTCACTGGCATGACACGTATTGAACACTCCAGGTGGCATGTCCACTAAACTCGTACTGGCACCTCTTCTGCCACAATGGGACAGTAAATAAAGCACTGGAGGGCAGAGGGTAATTTGCTCCCTTTACCCTCTTACATACAACAACCCCAAAAGCAATTTAGGCTCTTAAAGGAACAGTTCACCCAAAAATGAAAATTCTCTCATCATTTTCTTTACCCTCATGATATCCCAGATGTGTATGTCTTTCTTTCTTCTGCAGAACACAATTGAAGATTTTTAGAATAATATTTCAGGTCCTTATAATGCAAGTGGATGGTGATCCGATTTTTAAAGCTCCAAAAATACAGACAGTCAGCATAAACGTCATCCATACGACACCAGCGGTTACATTAATGTCTTCTAAAGCTTCTGGTGTGAAAAAAGATCAATATTTAAGTGCTTTTAAACTGTAAAGCACCGTTTCCGGTGAGCAGCGGTATGCGTGTGTGACTTAATCGTGTTAGCATGTTCACGCTAGAACTGAGGCACGTGCGTCACACCCGAATGAGCAGCACAGTTTAAAAGTGAGAAGGAGAAATGCCGTACAGAAGCTTCCTTGGTTTTGGTTTAGATCTCACACAAGCGACCACGTGAACTCAGCGCTCTCGTGAAGCTTACCGGAAGTGATGATTTAGAGTTAAAAAGTACTTAAATATTGATCTTTTTCACACCAAAAGCGATCATGTTGCTTTAGAAGACATTAATTTAACCGCTGGAGTTGTATGGATGACATTTATGCTGACTGTCTGTGATTTTTGGAGCTTCAAAAGTCAGATCAACATTCACTTGCATTTTAAGGACCTACTGATCTGAGATATTTTTTTTTTTTCCAAATGTGTTCTGCAGAAGAAAGAAAGTCATTCACACCTGGGTTATCATGAGGGTAAGTAAATAATGAGAGAATTTTCATTTTTGGGTGAACTATCCCTTTAAGCCACACTTAAACTAGGGCTGGGCGGTATGGCGATCTACTGTATATATTGTGGTGACGGTAGATAGTGTCAGCCAGTGGAGATTTTTCTATTCCGTGTATATTGTGGTATGTAAATATCTGTTTAAATGACGCTCCACCTGGCAGCACGTGAGACAGAGAGAGAGGAACATACAAGGAGAAAAATGAACACACAGAACGCAAGACGACTCCGAAACATGTCTAACGCAGGAGGCTAATTTTTTTTGATCATATCAGCTGTGAGGATTTAAGATATTGTCATCCTTAATGAACCCAAATGCAAGAAAACATACTGCAACGCATGCATCTCTTCAGTAGACACGCACAGCTCAGCAGGTTTCTTAGTTCTAGTGACTTCAGAAACTCATTAGACAGGAGAAAGAATTGGACATGACATACAAACGAGTCGACTACGGCCAAAATCCCCATTCCTCACAGCTGCTTTACCTCCATTCACATTACACAGCATTTATTTTAATGACTTCTCCCATCACTTCCTCAATACACATATCTGTGACCGGCAGTTTGCCACTTTATTTAGAAAGGGCCATAAATAAACTCTGATTATGAATAAATTATTCTAAATCATAGATTAATGAATAAAATTCAACAAAATATCTACAGTACATTATAAATAAAACTAAATTATTATAACTATATAAAATGTATTTCAGCAATTGTTAAAAAATGTCCCTGTGCAGCATTTTAGATCTTTTGTAGCAAGAGAAATATTGAAAGTAAAAGCTATTTATCATGATGTTTTCTATTCAGTTGTATAAATAAGAGTGTTGTGTTTTATTAGTTGTCTTCTTTAGTGTAGATCTATGTGCTCAGGATTGATTCTGTCACACACTGCAAAAAAGGACTTTCAAGATAAGTATTTTTGTCTTGTTTTCCAGTAAAATATTTCTAAACATTCTTAAAATGTGATTTATTTACTGACAAGCAAACTGGCATAAGATTTTAAGTCTTGTTTTAAAGAAATCTAACTGAATTTTATGAGATTTATACTTAAAACATGAAAAAACTGTTTGCCAATGGGGTAAGAAAAATAAACTTCATTCACAGGGAATTCAGGTTTATTTAGCTTACCCCACTGACAGATTTGTTTTCTTGTTTTAAGTCTAAAGACTTAATATCTTATGCAATTTTGCTTGAAAAGTAAATAAATCACATTTTAAGAATGTTTAGAAAATTTTACAGGAAAACTGGACAAAAATATTTGTCTTGAAATTCATTTTTTTGCAGTATATTAAGATATTCAATGTTTTTGTGCCTGATATTATATTAGATATACAAGATAATAATAGGTTCAAAGTAGTTATCCCCTCTTTGTTAGTAACTTGTATATCTGAAACTTGTGTAATTTGTGTAGCTAAAAGAAATGAGCACTTAATAATAAATAAAAATACAGAGAGAACTTAGCAGTACCTCTGACACAGAAAAACTGACACTCAATGTCTCTTGAATAATTCTCCAGCAAATGTTCCTCTTACTTTTCTTCCCATCCATGTCGGCGTGGATTTTGCGGGCGAGGAAGCCGGTTTTGTAGACGGCGGCATTTGGGTCGTGTGTGATGTCCAGGAAGGGATTACTGCCACTGCTGATGCGACTGATGCTCTTCATGTGAGCGTGATTGTTCTTATCTGCCAACTCAGACAGAGACTTCTTCAGCTCGTCTCCATCCCTACAACACACACACACACACACACACACACACACACTTTAGATCTTTCAGGGTATATTAGTGAGCACAATGACATTCATGTTAAGACAATCACAGCTATACTCTAAACCTTAACACTAAAAGTGTTAAGTTTTGTTTTTAAACAACAACAAAACAAGAGTAATTTACTTTATGTATGTATCCATTTTCCATTGGAGGATGTCCCAATACATACACACACACAAACCGAAAAAATGTCACTTCTGTTTTGTTTTGTTTTTCAGTTAATTTCTTGATGTATATGATTTAGACTAAATCAAACTAAATCAAACACAAAATTCAGATTTGTACAACTCTTGTTGCTGAAAGTTTCTACACTGTGCAGTCTCCACATATATCAATTAGTGTGATATTGGTGATGAAATACAGCATGTGGACTTGATGAGCACATGACCTCTAAAGAAAATCACAAAAATGAGACAAAACAAAAGAGTCAGCATGAAGTTACATGGCACTTTGCACACTACAATGTGGTGTTCTATGAAATTTTTAAAGCATTACAGGCATAAATAATTTTTTCTTTTTCTTTCTGTCATAAGAACTATTAGATATGATAAACTGTTGTCTAACATAAACTGAACCTAGTAAAAATTTTGATTTTGGCCATGTCGCACATGAACGTCTTCACATTCTTGACTGTATCCAACAATTAGCATCATCCAAGTGCTGTAATTTTAAAATTGTTTTTTAATGAGTTATTCAATTAACTGTACTGAAAATATTTTTATTAACCAAATGTACACAAACATCTTTTTTTTTTTTTCTTTATTTTTTACTGCTTAATTTTGAAGTCATTTTTCACATTTGCCTTTTCATTTTAATTATGGTAGTCTTGCCTTAAGATTGCACTGAATATGCAAAGTCAACTCATCAATTGCATTTTTGTCTTTAATTTGACACTTTAAATATTAAGATACAACTTGAATCCTTTAATTTTTCATTTGAAAAGATACTTTGCAGACACTTTTCTAAAATGAAATGGTTACTGGGGTTTTCTTTTTTGTTTCTATCATTTATTTATTTAAATCTGTCAGAATTAAGCTCCATACAGCATGATGGGAAGAAAAGTAAATGATCTCATTTCATTTTCTCGATTTTTACACCAATTATAGAGTTGATTGCATTTGTCAAGTTCAGAAGTCAACCCTGCTGTTACCAAAGTTATTGCAAGAAAAAAAAAGATCAAACAAATATTTTGAAGTTTATCAATAACTAAAAAACAATATTTACTGTAAAACCAGTTAACCCCTAGTGATAGCTTCATTCAGACTAAAATTGCAAAATTTTTATTATTTGTACATTTTGTCTATTTCATTTCCACGTTTGTTTATGTTGTAAACAATGTTTATGGCTAGAAAATCACAAAATCACAGAAATCAGAGTTTTAAACTGTCCCATTTTTTATTTGTATTTTTTTGTTAACAGGATTGCAAAAGATGCAAACCAAAAATAAAATGAATAAAAAATAATGCAGCTCATTTAATATTTAGTTTGACCTCCTGAGCTTGACGATCGACATTTTGTGAAAGTTAAGCACCTCCAATAATAAAATAATGAGAGTCTTTTTAAGAGTTTCAACCAGAGTCAGAAATGAACCAGGGCTTGGGAAAATGCCCCATCAATGAATTCATCTAACAAACAGCTAAACTAGCTAATTATTTCAAATGCTTGTAGCACTACCTTTATTGTGTTATAATATTTTGAAAAATAAAAATAAAAGCCCTAATTAAAGTAAAACATTTCCTGAAAAATCATAAATGCCATCTGTAGCACACTACTGGTGGAAAATGCCTCACATGCAGAAAAACAGTGAGAACAGTGAGGTCTCAGGTGTGTATCAGGATGGAGGGTTTGATTATCGACTGAACACCTGGCACTAAACAAACTCCACATGAGCAAGATCTCACATTAGCTGCTTTGTGGAGCCTGAAGTGCTGTTGATGCTGCTGCATGCATTTAATGTAAAGACTGCGCTGGACTCTGTCCTGGAGGCTGCAGCTTCTGTCAGTCATGGTGAAGGACGTTGCTAGGAAACTAACAGAGTCCCACCAGTGGCCGTTTACCTCGTCCTGCAGTAATACAGCACTACTGCCTGTGTGACTTCAGTCGAGTGTCGCGAGGTGTTCGCAACACTCACAAATTCACATTACGTGAAAGAGACTTTAGTTCCACAGGAGCCGAGATGAGAAACACTAATAAATGAAGAACTAGACAATGATTCATGAATCTAGTGACCGCTGGCAAACCGGATCACAGCGGCGTGTCCTCTTTTACAATAATAAAGAGTGTTTTAGAAGTTCTCTTCTATTTACAGGACTCAAATGGATCACAGCGGTGTTTCCTGCTGCAATATTCTGAATCTACAATAATGGAAATACAGCCACAGCAATAGAAATTATATTTCACACAAGTCATGAGTTTGCAGTCTAATTTGAATGTCAGGACATGTATGAGCAGATTTATCCATTATCACACGGCTCTCAAGAATCCTGATTGATCAGTTACTATCAGTGGTCAAATATTTCTGAATAATGACTGCTGTCCATAAAAACGGGGTCCTGATCACCCCTTGTGGTAATGACTGGCTGGTTGTACGCTATATCTTATTTGTTGACCACCAGGGGGCGCAATGCCCATATTTCACAGGCACCCTCATGACAAGTTCACCGTCCTACATAATGTTTGAAGTTTTCACAGTCAAATGAATTAGTATATTAAAGGAAAACTCTTTGCAATGTCAAAAATCCAATGCTATCCAAGCTTTGTCAGGCTTCGTCTAAAGATAATCTGACTCACATTTGGTGAAGATTAGACAAAAGTTGTGTCCCAAACCACACACTTCTGTACTATTCTACACCATTTTGTAGTGTAAGTAGTGCAAGTAGTATGTTTACAGTGAAAATGCTACAAAAAAGAACTGTACTATAAGTATCCAGATGATGCACTTTCTCAACCGTCAAAACGGAGTGTGGTATGTTGGACAATTCATGCACTCAGCGCACACGGCTTGCCGTACATAGCAGAAGGGGCGGAGTTACCTGGCCTTGATGCTGCTCTGACAAATCAATTGTAAATAATGGAGAATGTTGCAACTAGCAAAACTTCAGTAAAGACAGCACCTTACAAATGTGAGCTGAATGCTTCACCATCACACCCCGGTGTGTGAATATTGATGTTATTTGAGATACAAGTGTTGAACTGAGGTTGGCTATTGCGCTAAAGCTAGTGGCAACACATCGCATGCATTTGAAACCTAACTTCCGTCAGCTGTTAAACGCGAATGCTTCCTTGTAGTAAAAAAAGTGTTCCATTTGGGACGATACTACGTGGCTGAGGGCATAGTGTATATTGTAAGTGCATAGTGTATAGTGTGTCATATGGTACACAGCTAAACTTTGTAGGAGTCAATTTTCAATTAAATTCAAAATGGTGGATGGAGATGGCTGACAGGTGTCATTGTCCAAATGATTCTAGTATTCTAAAGAAAGCAAAGTCATGTTGATTTTGTGCTGTCCCAAAACTGCGGACCTCTGGGAAAGGTTTTCAATACACCCAGCTAATGCAAAGATTTAAATTAATTTCCTCTTTGACGTTTACATCGTCATTTTTGTGAGGCAGGGCTGTAATGTACTGTCCCGACAGTATTGTTTGCATTTGCAACAAAACATTACAATATGCAATGACAAATTTTAACCCGTTCACAGTGTAATTTTATGTCTACGAGGAGTGTTGCAACAAAAAACATGTACAATGGCCAAATAGTTGTTTTTTTTAAAAGTCAAATTTAGCATGTTGCCGTGGATTTGTTGTGAGAGTCTCAGTAATGTTCCTTCTATGCTGCATGTTTACTGGAAGAAACTGATGAGATCAATAAAAATGCTATAAATAAAGTTACTATTCACAAACAAACACTCGGCTGAGGCATTTCTGGGGTCTTCTGGTACTGCAGAAAATGTGCACTATGTTCAATGTTCAAATTTAAATTGAGCTGAAAAAGTCTAAACAATGCTATTTGTGGGGTAGAAACACCACTTGTTCTTCCAGATTATTGCAGATTTGGGCTTCTTTAAATGTTCATCAGGACAAACTCAGGATTTGACATCATTTATTATATTTCATGGTTTGTCATTATTGTCATTGCGTCTGCTCTAGTAAGACCCTTTTGACCCGCATCTGCTGTTGGTATCATAGATTTAAGCTTTTCACGAAAGAATCACACAAACTCTGATCACAAACAGCTGTTTTCATTTCCAAAGTGCAATCGCTGTGACAGATATAAGGCCAAATATGATCTAACAATGATCTTATACTACCATTTAACAGGAGGAATGGGACTCCGTTTCTACCATCGCAGCCCATACTGTTTGAGAGAGGATATGCGGATAAAAATAATACTTCTAATAATACTTCTAAAATCTTTGCATTTATTTTGACTGCAGTAAGTAACTTGTTCAATCGAAATCAGCTGTTATTAAGTTTTAATATTGAATATGATGATACTGAAGTCAAATATTATTATTTACTGTATTAAGACCAATAATTTGAGCAGTAAAAATGCATACTGCATGCATGCCTCATGGTAGTTTTAATTTTCATATGCCACATTTCTCTGGCTTTAGAAGTGTGTTAAACGTGTGAGGATGTATATTCATCAACCTGTTAAATGACCAACATAAACATTATTGTGTGCATACTGAATTAAGTTCAAACTTGTTTTGTTGATAGTTCAGAAAGAACCTATATATATTATTTCACTGTAGTCCATGGGATCCATTTATAATAACTTTTAATAATTTTAACAAACATTATTACATTATATAAAGTTTAAAAGATTACTGAACGGTTACACTGCTCATATCGACCACTGAAATTTGCTGCTCAAAAGAACCCATTAAATTACGGGTTAAAAATCTAAATATTATTGTTTTTATAGCAGGAAATTAGAAAACACATGTTCTGTAATGGTGAAAAATGGCCAGTCAAGGAAATTACGAAAGTGTCACAGCATGTGTTATCTTGTGATGAATTTATAGCTTTAATAGTAATAAAAGTAATTTATAGTAATACAAATACATAAAATACAATGTTTGCAAAGTTCATGGCACTGAATCTTTAAAAGATATTAAAAAAATATTGTTTGGAGCAGATTATTAAGGGAGTTATTTGAATGAGTTACCACTTTGTTTCAGCTCAAACCACAGTAATAGTAGTAGTAAATTACAGTAACAGTAAATTGTAGTAGTAAATAATGAAAATGTTAATGAATAATTTACCCCCCACCCCAAAAAAAAAAAACATTAATCTGTTCTCTAATAAATTTTAATTTGTGCCAGTTGATTTATTAATTCACAAGCACCAATGGTAACACCTAAAAAGACGAAAAACAATTATGTTTCTAGACCATTTTATTCAAAACTTACAAGCAGAAACATAAGTGCAACATTGGGCTATTGGTGGCACTAGAGGGTTTGAGAGACTAACACCAAAACTGGCACCAGGAATCTCCAGATCGACACTAATCAGTGTGTCAAAACAGAGCTCCACCCATAAATATGAGCAGAGGAAAGTGAGGCATTAAGATATTCCCTCCCACCCTTTGATTCCTCTTATAAGTAATGTGACCACATCCATGATAAGACAATCAATGTTAACTTTTTCAGCGTTTGTTTTTGTTTTAGTCTTTTCAGCAACCACAGGTGGCTTCTGATCGTTTCCGATTGAGTGAACCCTGGGGTGTATTTGCTTATGCTGCTCTCTGGCGTCTCTGTCCTGTAGGCATGTGACGGTATTCAGTTATACGGTAAATCACAATATTGTTATCGTGGGCACTTCAAAATACCGTAAATAATCGCAGATATACTTTTGGCCAAATTGTTCAGATTTTTCTGATCGCACAGTAGTTTTTATCCATGAACGAATCGAGATTTACAACACAGCGTGTACACAGCACAAATGACACATGCACACTCTGATGTAAACAAACCAGGCATGGAAGAGAAACATGGCTAAAGGAAGAACACAGTCGACCCTTTATCCACATTCTAGTAGAGTTAAGTCGCAAGTGTGGAAGTATTATGGGTTCCATAAAAATGCAGAGGGATTGTTGGTTGGAGACCAAGAGTTGGTTTCCCTTTGTGTAAAACGTGGCAGAAAAGTGGCAGTGATCCAACATGTTCGCTCATCTGCGGGACAATCATCCCGTGTAATTCAGCGAGATAAAGGTAAGTTGTGACAGTTCTGCTCGTTTTTCCGAACTGTTTTTGAAAACTGAGAGACAACACTCTAAGAGACAACTAGCGAAGTGACAATTAAGGCGACAAAGTGAACTCTTGCTCCCTGTCTGTCACTCACTCAACATTGTGTCGATGTAGTGACACTAGGGGTTTGATCTTGAGAGCCCCAATCACCTTTGCTTAAAATAGAAAAGGCCTATGAAAATTGCCGAGTGGAATTTGCATGCCACTCTCCGCCCCGGACATACAGGTATAAAAGGAGATGGCATGCATCACTCATTCAGATTTTTTCTTCGGAGCCGAATGCTTGTGTGTTCGACCTCTCACCTCTTGCTACACTGCTGGATTTTTTATGGCGCATAACAGCAGTCACCCTTGCACGGTCGAGTGTGGTGCTTCCCCTGGGCGCTTCGGCAGCCTGAGTCTGCGGGTGCTAAAAGAGTATATTCAAGAGAGTATATTTTCTCTAAAAGAGCTCGCGCAAACGCTTGCCGTCTTTTTAAAGATACCCTTCCGCATTTGCGCTACTGGATGTAGCCGTTATCTCTCCCCTCCGGATACCCATGAAATCTGCCTCGAGTGTCTGGGGCACCAGCACGCCGAGGTCGCGGCTCACTTCCTTCTTCATGAAGCAAGGAGCCACCGTGGCTGCTCCCCAACTCAGTCCATTCTGGGCTGACACTCAGCCGGCCGGGTCGGCAAGCACCACGGGCGATCTGGATGTGGACATGGGAGCGTTTCCACCGGCTCAGCGCCCGCGGACCTCCCATCCCCCATCACGCTCGTTCTGTCCGAACGAGCTGTCGAGCGATGCAGGCGGTCTGCCTCAGGGCGGGTTTCGGTCACGGCATTGGAGGGTGGGCTTATGCTCTCGGAAGCAGATGAATCTTCTGAGCTCCCGCCCACGGGCGTTAGAGCACAGGATGAGGTGGACGCTGAGATGGCAACCGTGCTTGCCCAGGCGGCTATGAACATCGGGCTGAAGTGGAACCCTCCACCCTGCCCTGAGCATTTGTGGCTGGATGGTTGGTTTCTGGGCTCCACCATTGAGGATTTTGCCCATCAGTTCTCGACGGTGAAGAAGCAGACCGAGGTGATTAAACACATCCTGCCACGAAGCGACCCGGCCACATTCACGCCACCGAGGTCCCGCATCCCATCTGCTTCTCACCAGAGCCGTTCCCCTGCGGTGCCGGCCCCGGCTCCTGTACCATCGGAGCCCGCACGCCGGCCTCAGAGAAAAAGATCCTCCTGCGGGAAGTTGGCTCCACCTGCCAGTCAGCCAGCCCCCAAGAACCCCAGACAGGCTTTGAGGCGGTCCTGACATGGGCCGCCCAGGGATGAGGCAACTTCTCCTGACCGGTCTGGCCTGAGGCATCTCTCCAGCCCCACCATCGCCCCGGGGCCAGCGCGTGGTGAGTATTACATCGCCGAGTGCCCTCTGGGTCTTGGCACCCACATGGTCAATAAAAGAGCAGTTTCCTCATTCCCTGGGCCAGCGCACTCACAACAGCCAGGCGCTGGAAGTCTTTCCGGTCAATCAGGCAAACGCGAGTACCCCCCATTCCCTCGTTCTCCATCGAGAGATTTTATAACCTACGCATAGACCCGGTTTCGACCCAAGTGTTACGCGGTAACAGCAGGTAGACCGGGCAGCCGGTTGGGTGTACTGCTTGCATTGCGCCTTTCCCCTTTTTTAAAGGTGATAATGTGTGCTTTTTTGTCCACAACAGTTGCCCGTACCGATGAACTCCGGAGCCCTCTATAATTATTTAGCACTGTTCGGTGACGAACTTGGGAGAGGAGTCCCAGGCTCAGGCCCAGTACTCGTGGTATTCCCCTTTTCAGGTGAACCCGTGTGCTCGGGCTCAGTGCTCCATGCATGGTGATTCCCCCTTGGTAATCCCGTATGATGAGTTTCCACTGTTCGGTTTCCCCCTTAGGTGAAACCCGTGTTTCCCCTCATCAGAGCTTTCTCTGTCTCTGCCACTGTGCTGCGTACCCTCTCTGTAGATAGGGTCCTCCTCTGGTAAGTCCATGTGAGGTATGCTCCACATGTTAACCTCCCTCCGGCAGGATGTGGTCTCCGTACTGCTCTCCTTCTTGGAGAGGGAAGAGCACTTCCCAGCACTATTCTAGAAAGTGCTCAGCAGGTGATTGCTTAACAGCAAATTAAGAAAGGCACTGCCAGTAGCCTACTTGGGTAAGTGCCTCCTCCCCCCTTAACGGGACTAGGGAGACACCTTACCTAACTCGCTGCAAGGTCACAACGTGGTTGAGCGCTCGCTGCGAGGCACGCAGCAGCTTGCCCGTGTCCACTCTTCCGTGCCTCGTGACACGGTTCAGCGCCTGTGGCATTTCCTATAGGAACCCCTAGTGTCACTACATCGACACAACCTCGAGTGAGTGACAGACAAGGAACGTCTTGGTTACTGGTGTAACCTCTGTTCCCTGATGGAGGGAACGAGACGTGTCCCTCCTGCCGTGGTTTTAGAGCATTGCATAGTACCGAGTCTGCTTTGCTGAGAGTCACAAATTACATTCTGCTATCCATTGGTCATGTGCTATCTTGGTCTTGTTAGATCTAAGTGCAGCATTCGACACGATTGTTCGTGATATTCTTTTAAAACATCTTGAGTTTGTGGTTGGCATCCACGGCTTGGCACAACAGTGGTTTGCTTTGTATCTGAAGGGCAGGACTTTTTCTGTCAACACTGGAACCAATTCCTCGTCATCTGCACCCATATCATGTGGTGTCCCCCAGGGATCTGTTTTGGGGCTGCTTTTGTTTTCCATTTATATGCTACCTTTGAGTTCCACTTTTCATAAATTCAACATTTTATATCACTGCTATGCTGACAATATCTCAACTATACCTCCCTATTAGACTGGATGATACTCATTCACTTAATAATCTTTTAGTGTGCCTAGCTGAAATTAAGAGTTGGATGGCTAATAACTTTCCAAAACTGAGATTATTTTTTCTTAGGCCCTCATGCATTTACTTTTTTCAGTAACCAGTTAGGCTCCCTAAGTCATAACTTGCATAATCATCTTAAAACCTTTGGTATCCTTTTTGACCCCCTGATGCATTTTGACAAGCAAATCAGTGCTGTCATTAAGAGTAGTTTTTTCCAACCTAGATCCATTGCAAAATTAAAATCACGTCTGGACTACTGTAACTCTCTGTATATCTGCCTGCCTCAATCCACTTTATCTTGTTTGCAGATGGTCAAAAATGCAGCAGCCAGATTGTTAACGGGAACAAAGAAAAGGGATATTTTTCTCCAGTATTAGCCTCCTTGCATTGTCTCCCAATTAAATTTAGAGTTGATTTCAATATATGCTCTTTGTTTACAAGGCACTGCACAAACTGGCACCTGATAATATTTGTGACCTACTTCAGCCTTACTCTGCCTCCAGGATGCTCAGATCATGTAATAAACTTTGCTTTCTGTCCCCTGCTCAAGGTGCAAGTCTAAAGGCGATCGGACGTTTTCTATTGCTGCTCCTTAGCTCTGGAACAGTTTACCTGATATTGCCCTTTTCTAATTATTTTCATCTATTTAATAATGTACTTTGTTTAACTTTTTATATTCTTATTATCATTTTAATTATTTTATTTATAAAGTTTGACTTGACTTTTGACAAAAATGTCCTTTAAAATAAGTCAATATTTTGTCATGTCATATTCATTAATAACTCTGACTAAAATGGCATAGAATTTTAGTCAACGAAAATAAAACGCAATTTTATTTGATGATAATGTCCAAAAAGACAAAAACATGTCAAAATGTAACAGACAAAATATTCTAATTCTACATCAATGAAGGCCTTTAAACATATATTTACTTTAACATGTATCAAACATATAATGATGCATACAAAATACAAATAAGTCTCCTGAAATAATATAATTATATAAGTATTAGCTACTTTGAGTAACTGTATCCTGAACTCTTCATGCTTTAGAGACTGCTATTATTTTTACGTTTTTAGCCAGTTGAGGATATTGCATTGCGTGCGGCGTTGTTGTTTTTTTTTTTTTTTGCGGAAACGGTGTATTCACAACGCTTACAGTTAGACAATATGACTAGCAAGTAACTTAGTTAAGTTAACCAGTTCTTTTGCTTCTTTGTCTGTGCAGATATAAATTTTAATATTATATAAGTTGTGGATACAGTTATCAATCTCATGAACATATAGGATGCATTTGAGTGAGGTAATTAACTTGTTTGTAAAACAGTTGTAAAGTGACGAGATTAACACTGGAGACAATTTGCATTCTGAAGTTCAATTACTAAAAATGTGTATCTTAAACATCTCAACAACTGTTTCAAATGTTTATTTTTATAATAAACAACAGACCTAAAAAAATCTTTATATACAGTATGTAGTGCAATATTATCGGCCGATATTAGCCTTTCACCGATATATCGGTATCGGCGTATATATTTACCGATATACGCAGATATGAAAACTTTTTTTCAGAACATATAATGCAGAAAACAATGCTTTAGAATTGGTGTTATTACGTAGTTTGTCCAGCAGAGTGCGCTCCGACTGCTGAGCTGACGGTGGCTCTGCAGACAGGGCGGAGTTAAGCGGTGCGGTGTTAAGCGGTGTCTTCACAGTAAGTTGCTAACTAGTTTGTGAAATACATACTGGAAAGTTAATAAACAATGACCCCATCATTTTCCCTTTTCAATATAACTAATATAACGTTAACCCTGTCCCTGACAACCATGTCACACATATCTGTGTGCTGTTAGCCAGTGCAGTAAGTAATGAGGCAGACTGAAAGGTAAACATCAGAGCATCTTTTTGCAGCTCAACAGACAACAGTGCGGTGGTGGAATGTGTCTGTTGAGTGTTGATTTCACGCTACGCTTTTATACGAACTTATAGCTAACCACGTAGCTACTTTCATACCTTGTCAGCTGAGTGGAAGTTAATGTGTAAACATGTATTCACCAAACTGTTTTGTTTAGGATTCACAGTTTGGTACCCCCTTCAACCAAACAATTCCAGTCATTGCATTTATAAAATTTAATATTTAAAAGCCTGGTTTTCCACTGTTGAAAGTTTCCCCTGAACATGTATAGCAGAATGCGGTGTAACACCGCTGCCGCTGTTTATCTCTTGTCTCGGCAGATGTAAATGCTTCTTGTTTTACAACCTGCCAATAACTGGTCAGCATTTGACTGATTCTAAACAGTACTGATGTTTATTTAGCTATTTATTTTATTTTTACTTATTCTTTATTTTAATGGTCAACATTTGACTGATACTAAACAGTACTGATGTTTATTTAGCTATTTATTTTATTTTTATTATTCTTTATTTTAATGGTCAACATTTGACTGATACTAAACAGTACTGATGTTTATTTAGCTATTTATTTTATTTTTATATATACATTACTGGGCTGAAGAAGAGAGAACAAGGTCTGAACATGAAGAAGAATCTTTACAATCCACCTACTGTAAAAGAACATTTCTTTTTGACTAGATTTGGCTGGAAAAATCTTTGTTGAATTTTCCATCTTTTAATCAGTACTATTTATGTAGTCTTTTTTGTCACATTTAATAATGTAATTGTGGACAGAATATATTCAAACATGACATCCGTGTACTACTTAATCTGCAAATAACCACACAACATGTTCCAGTACAAGATTCAGGTTTACAAGTGTTGGAATCAGATGTGGTTAGCGGGTTGGTTCAGAGAGTTGGCGAGGTCTTGCTGTAATTTGGCACACTGTTTCTCTCTCTATAACTGTTATCAATGAGACACACTGTCAGTCTAATGTCCTGTTGTCAGCATCAGAATTACAGCTCATGTCTCAAATGCCACCAATCTAATCACTGGCATTATTTGATTCAAAGTCAAGCTATCACATGCACTGTTTGGACATAAGTTGATCATTTGAAATATGAATGCTGTGTATTTACTGTGTATTTGTGTTGTAGCCAAAGCTAATGATGATGAAACTACTTATTTTTTCACACCTTGTAAAGATGACACAAAATTTAATGTAAATACTATGTAAATACTCACACGGCCCATTCCAGCTTCTCATTCTTGATGGAGTTATACAATGACTGCAAGGTGAAAAAAGTACAAAGACATAAAGAATTAGTACAGTATACATTTTCAATTTGATATGTATTCATATTCACCAGGAGAGAAAAACAACATTAATTTAACTATTCTAAAAACGAGAGATTTGTCTCATGGTAAATGTTATCTGTGTAACTGCAATATTGCATCCTTGTGTAAAACTGATCAGATACTGTATGAGCTTGTCATCTTCCATTTAAAATTTATATTATTAAGTCACAATCAATATCACATCAAGTCATTTATCTTTAAAGCATGTGTTGTAATGAAAAACTGTCTCCTCTAGACACTAACAGATCTTTCTCGTTCAGTGCAATCAGTCAAGATTCATTGTGAAAATGTCACACTATTTATTTGCACGTTTTATGCAAATGCATGCACAGATTTTCCTAATGAGCACTAAGTGTAGAGTAAAAAGGTCACACGGAGAATCAAAATGCTGCAGAAAAACAACAAATCGATTTGTTAGCTTGAATTTCAGAATGCATACTCCATTCAGCTTCAAACTGCAGAACAGATGGCAAACATGCAAACTGCATTTGAATTGCAAAATGCCCTAAATAATTCATCCTGTGCATCCATGCAGGACTCAAATGACAGCAGTAAACGAGTGAATACAGAAAACGTGGGACATTTAAATTTAATCATCTATCAATATTCTTCCATTCCTAAAAACGTCCCCCACGTCCACATGTGTGGACATTGTATTTTTGACAAAACCTCTAAGTTTTTTGATTGAAACCTGTTTGGTTTATAAAAAGTATCGTCTCTAGTTTCGTTTGATATGCTGCTTTAAAAAATCCATTCATTTTTCACGCATCAGCACGCTGATAAACATTTTTCAAAAGTTGAAAAAACATTTTGAATAATTTTCAACTATAACACATCTGTGGGTCATTTCACTTCATTTGAATCTAAATGTTGTTATATTTAATTTATATTTATTTTGTTATCGCTGTACAATACGGTTCTATTCATTAACATTAGTAAATGCATTCCTGTATATTTACTGTGCATTTTCACACTGAGAATAAATAAATTCATGCAGAAGTTGAATAATGTTGCTTTCAGAGGTTTCATATGGAGTTAGGATGAAAATAAGGTGCATTTCTAACTGTTCTGAGACCAGTGCAGACAGACAGCACACTGGAGGTTAAGTCATTCACTAAATAGGGAGCAAGGGTGCATCCTATATCTTTCTGTGCAGCTAAGTGCATTCAGTCTGATCAAAAGTTCAGTTTCAGGCTGCAGATGATGTTTGGACCGCTCCACATGTTTGACAGACATGGGGCGATGATAATAATCAGTACATAGATTCAGAATATATAATACTTTACTACTTTATTTGAACATGGTTGGCAGTGAATAGAAGATGCTGGCTATTATTTTGAATAAAAATTATTAATTCAGCTTTATATGTCTGTAATGTCTCAAAAACATGAATAACCAACACTCCTGGAAACATAATAAACAATTTGATGAATTGTTTTTTTATAGCTTAGTATTATTTAAAATTTCACAACTTAGTCCCACTGTCCACATATGTGCACAAAAAATTTTAGGGAAACTATTTTCTCTAGAAAAGTGTTTATTTATTTTATTTTTACTTGTTTATTAGGTGCTACTAGTTACAAATCAAAAAGGGAAATGGAAAATGCACACAGCAGTCACGCTCAGGTCTCAGGAGGTTCAAACAAGTGCCATGTCAAAACAGAAAGTGTCCCACTTTACCTGTTTTCATACTGAGATATATATTTTATATGATGTAATCTGGCCGTAACACTGACGTGAACCTCAGCAGGCAGTCAGGCAGCTTTTTTCTCTTCACACTATCTCATGGCACTAAAAACACAACAACTGATGTTACATGAAGCTGTTAGATGACACATGATGGGTCACAGCCTGTACATTTGCTTTCTGCAACACAATTATGTGTTTTCTGATTTCTGTCATTGAATCCAGAGGTTGCGTTAACCAAACATTTTAAAAATGAATCTATTGCTTTTCTCTACTTTAGAACCATTCTCACTGAATCTGATGCTAATAGGGTGTGAAAAGTAAAGAAATTTGAGATTTAAAAAAAACTAACCCAGGAGAGACACACGAGTGAGGATTTAAGGAGAAACGTGAGAGATTGTAAGTACAGGCCAGTAGAATAATTCTTTAAATACTGCTCACTAAATTAGTTGATCAGATCTGGTCATTCTTGGATTGTGAGAGCAGAATAAAAAGAAGCCAATAACCCACAACACAGCGTTTGATGAGACTAAAAGAGAAATTCTTGTGATATCTGTGTCATGTTAAAATACCAAGTGTTACCTAATTTTGCTGACAGACAAACATGGAGCATGACTGAAAATGTACAACAAAGTTTATTAAAATGACAGATAATGATTATTTGATATGATTATTCATATGAAAGGTTAAAGGGTCAGGGTACTGTTAGGCACTTTGGACAAGAAAGCATCCAAGTTTCATTTGGTCAAATGTGTAGTGTTTTAGATGTTAAAATAATTTCTCCTATTCCAGTTTAATATTCAGGGACAATTATAGTGGGGGGGGGGGGTTATGTCCCTGTTACTCGGCTTAAATTCTTCAGTATAACAGTGGCCTCTAGAGGTAAAATAAAAACAATCATGTGGAGGTTTGTTGTATCTTAACCTTTTTATTATTGACAAATAATTGATTAGATAATAATTTATTAGATAATCAAGCATTCTAAATCGAAGCAAGGGTATGCAAAGAAACAAAACGGCTATATGGAAATGTGCCCTGTCAGCACATACATTGTGTCTCCAACTTCATATCTTGTTAATAATAATAGGCTAAACCTTTTTTCTCATTTAACTTAATCTTGTGAAATGCACATATACAAAACATTTCATCTGATGAACACGTAAGATATAACAAGCTTAATCTGGTAAATAATTATTTATATGTCATTGTGACTAAGCCAAGATCTGTCATTTCTAAATTAGTCTCTTGTATATATGGACTTGTTTATAGTTAAAAGACCTGTACTATGCACCAATTATAATTTTTTTTTTTCTGGTTATTATTGGGATTTTGGTTCAATAAACTGCACCTGGGATTGTATTCATTTTGCATTCTTGTAGCCTCAATGTCTGTGCCTGTCATAGTAAGAAAAGACTATGAAAATTATTTAACATTCTATAAATCGATTAAAAAACAAAACAATCAGATGATTAATCAGTTATCTGCCTTTTCCACTACCTTAGTTATCAATATCTAAAATCCAGCAAAATCCACTATCGGACGACCTCTAATAGGTTTAAGGCCAATTTACGCTTCTGTGTCGAACTTACGCCGTAGCCTGACATGCACCTCTGTAACTGTAACCATGCACCTTTGTAACCAGAGACGGTCCCCTAGGATGATGAAAAGAGGTTGCATAAAACTTTTTCTAAGATTAAGGTCAATGCATCATATCACATTGTATTTGGGCTAATTTTAATCGGGAGCATGTGCTATTTTTATATTCTGCTTATGTTTCATTAGGTTACATTTGAAATGCGACAAAAAGGCACATCAGTTTACAACTTAGAAACTCTGTGCTTTTCTCTTGGGGCTTTTACTCAATAATAGGGATGTTAATAAATAATCGATAATCGGTAATGCGTCGTTAATAATTTGATCAATTAAATTTATCGAATCAATTTCAGCATAAATATGTTCAGAGATCATGCCAGCGGATAGACAAAACACTGTCATCCGCTGCTAGAGGGCACACTGCCGCTTGCATGTTGCATGTCACATCATGCCAGCAACACAGAATAAAAAACACACTTGCATCTTTCACTTCCTTGCTAATCATGGAGCGTTTCTCTGTAGATCAACATTATATTTACTGCATAAACCACGATATTGATGTGTTAAAGGACAACAAGCAGACCTGTGTCATCCTCAGCGTCAATCACGTCAGTTCTCACCTGAAATCTCACCAGTGTAGAGGCATGTATTTACTGTACTCACATATCCCACAATCTACAACGTGAAGTTTTAACAAACTCAAACCTTTGTCTTTTATACAACTTATTATTAATAGTAATACATTAAAAGTAAATTCTTGTAAATTAATTTAAACAGCCTGAATGTATAAAAAAAATACACTGAACTACAAATATGTTAAGAGGAAAATACTTGCATTTCTGAAGTGTATCTATTTAAATTATATTTTAAACAGAAGGCTGCATCCACATACTTACTTTGGTGGCAGTTTCATGTTTTCACGTTTTCTAAAGGAATTTTTTTCTGATGTTGACGTTTTCAAGTGAATTAGCACGAATAACTCTTTGTATAAATAAAGCTTTGATAGAAGAAAAATATGCGTCTTGTATTTTCTGAGTTTCATGCTGTTAACCACTAATATTTTATTACTGTAACTGTTAATGATTCATCGATTTTCATTTATAATTGTTAACGATTTTCGATTGAGAAAATCTCTTAAAATTTGCAACTCTACTTAATATATTTTTGGTCTGTGAGTGAAACAATGTTTGTTGTACTGCATTTGAGACCTTTCCAATCTATATGATGTTTTGGCTGTATGTTTGACGCTATGGTGTACAGTCAATAATCATATTTCATCCTTTATAAAACTTCTAATCAATCAGCAAAAAAAAACCTGTTAACAGTTGGTAATTTTACCTATATGCATTTTCTCTGTAAAGTCTAAGTAAAACATTTGATTAGCTTAATCAAAAGTGAAGTGCAAACGTTAATAGGTGTAGAAACACATAAAAGGCATGTTCACCACCGGCAGCACCCACACATTACACTGACTCTGTTAACAGCAAACACATGGTGTGAATGTGAGAGAGACTGAGTTACACTGGATAGGACAAAACTGCCATAAACGCTGTCTGTGAATTATAAATCAACCACAGAGACGCTGCTAACTCGGGTCAAGGTGACACATTAATACCATCACAATAACTGATATTAACAACACCATGCATCTCATTCAATTACTGGTACAAATTACAAAAAAGGCGTCTTGAAAGCATCCATCACTTTAAAAGGCAAACGGCTGCCCGTCAGCTTCAGCTCCACACATAAATCCAGTGTAAAGACACAGCAATCCGGTGGGAAATGCAGCATTTGGTGAGTGCCATTATTGCGCCCACTGCTGCAGGCACAAACGCATTATACAAGCTGCACTAGTTATTTACTCTTGTGCTTTAGATAACATGCTGAAATAACAGCCGTATGACATCGTCAATAAACAGTGTTACAGCTTAAAATCCACTAGTCCAGTCCACTAATCCCTGCTGAAAAGACTAGTGTTGGTCACCAGTCTATGTTGTGTTTTGGATGCTGATTTGCTCCCTTTGTAAACCAGCTTTATCAGAAAAATCTGCATTTTTTCAGCTGCTGAATAACATGGCAAAGCTTGTCTAGCAAAACCAACTTGGACCATCACGGAAATTCATGCTGGTCTAAGCTGGTCTTTTCAGCACCGATGCCAGGAATTATTGTAAAGAAGCAAAAAACAAACAAACAATAAAACACAAAAATAATGTCCATTCCTGGCACACAAACACAGATTTTACCTTGTCCTTTTTGGGTGGTCCCGTGTTGAATTCAGCAGAATTGGACACTTTGAGGGACTTGGAGCGATGCTGCGGCTGACGCCTGAGCGACTCCTCGCGGCCGTACTTGACGGAGCCGCTGGCCCGCATGCGGACCTTACCGGTCCCCTGAACGCTGTTTACCCCAATCATAATGACCAATTAAAGCCTGTTCACATGCACACGGCACGAGAGAGGAGAACGAGCGTGGCAGTGAGCCCACGGATTTCTCTGCCCGACAGGAGGGACGCGTAGAGATGAGGCAGCAGGCCAGAAGACAGGAAACGAGTGAAAGTGAATAAGTAAGCGAACAGAGCTCTGCAGAAATATCTGCCTGCCTTCAAGACATGAGTGGTACGGGTCTCTCACACATCCCTCGATGAGTGTTTGGATACAGAGAGAGAGTTTCCCTGGAAGCAACACGTCACTGACTGGAGGAGTCAGAGGGAGAGAGAGAGAGACAGAGAGAGAGAGAGAGAGAGAGAGAAAACAAGCTCCTCCCCTTCTGAAGTGAGCCAATGTTGAGATGGATTCATTTATATTTCAAACAGCTGATGTGAGCTGCCCAGCACCTCAAGGCTGTGGTCTGGTCATTAACATCAGAGGATGTTAACCAGGAGATAACCAGCACTAGCCAAAGCAAGCAACATCCAAAACAAAATATTTTCAAAATCAACTAGTTACCTAAGCGACTAATCGGTTGCTGTATAACCAGCCCTGTAAAATATAAGGCTGGTTTCAGGTTCACCTGACCCCTACTAAAAAGGTTTCTTGGTGAGAGCTTATATAAAACATGTTCTTGTGTTCAAAAACAGTTAGAGCGAGCACAACGGAACGAAACAAAACGCACAAGTCGCATTTAAAAAAAAAAAAGTTGTACTAACTTTGAACTTTTAACACAATGCTCATGCAGGACGCTTAAAGGGGTCATGTCATGCTTTTTTTTCCTCTTCTTCTTAAAGTTCACTTATAATGTTTTTTTGCACAAAAATTGTCATAATATAGTATTAAATGACCTTTTCCACCCTGTCTCTGGCACTCTGTTTCTGTGTACTACCCCTTTAAGACTTCAATATTAGGGATGGGTTTTGATACAGATTTCCCGATTTGATTTAGATTTTTGTTACACATTTATTGTTTAATTACATGATTTGTACTATTTACAAGTATTTACGTTGATTTGTAGAACGTGTGCTAAAACACTGTAAAGTGTAAAGAGCGTCTGTAAATGAGCGAATGTTAACGAGAGAGATTTGAATGGCTATATCTCATCTGTGCTATGCATGATTAGATTTGAATGTTTCTTTTTTGTTGTTTTTGATCAACAACTGATGAAATTAAGGTCGTGATGCATCGAAAAAAACAATCTTTTTACAGTACATGCCCACTGTGCTATGATTGGCTAACATATAAAAATAAACGCCCCCACCATAACAATTGTAGAACAGTTTTTTTTTTCCAAGAATGAAAGAAAATATGCAAGCTATTTACAAAATCCCTTGAAAGCATGCAGTCTAGGCAATCATTGATAGCTATATCAATGTGAAGCTCGCAATCACACTACTAGAATTGTTTGACTGAATAACAATAGACAACTGAAAAAAGTCGGCACACTGTTGCTCCCCAATACTTATATTATTAGGCATACAACTTTTTTTATAAAATAATGCTATTTATAACACAGGTCTCAGGAATACTTCACTCTGATTGGTCAATGGCGCCATCTAGCGGGGATTAAGACGTATCAGACCGCTCATTTGTGTATTGCGAGTTATCTTTCCTGCTTTTTGGATCACTGTGAAATAAAATAAAAATAAAATAAAAAAGCGTTTGAGTCATGATCATGGTTTATTTGCCATAAAAACAGCTGACTACACAATTCCTCACATCGAAAAAATACAGACAGAAACAGCAGCATTAAATTTGTCACTCACCAGCATTACTGTCCTATATAAATTACACGGCTCCAACGCATCCATCCTTTCAATTTAAGTTTCATTGCAAAGCCTGAATCATACTGTTTCTCAATAGAATCCATAGAGAAATGTACAGAGCAAATGTATAGTCCCAGAAACTTTGTTGAAATAAATTTAAGCCACATTCCTAATGCTGGGATCCTTTAAAAGTCTATGCAGAGATGCATTTTGTCCACAACCACAACGTCTGGGTACCTTCCTCAACATCCTAATGTTTTAGTTGGTTAAAAGCAAACTACAGTTACAATATTATCACTTTCAGTGTTGGAGTATCTCAATCACTCTCTCTTTCACCGCAACGATTACATGTGTTGTGAAGGTGGGGATATTCAAATAAACACCACATCCAGACGTTACGATGTTGCTGATTTAAAAAAAAAAAACATTTCGTTGCACAGAGTAAACATTAAATGCTCTTTTTGGACTGGCAAACAAGTTTTGAGTTCTGAAACTTTCACAGTATGTTGAATCATACAGCATGTCATAAGGAATCAGGAAAATCTGAACGTGTTTGGCTGCAGACACGACTTCTCTGAAAGAGTTTTACTGTGCAAACTGTTTAAAGCCATCTTTACATTGCATCTGACAAACGATAGACCAGAAGTCTGTCATTTACAACGTAGAGTCACACGGGGGCTGCGTAGAGTTCAGACCATCTGAGGATGCAGAATTTCCAGATCTGGTTTGAGCTTTAGAATGCATTGAAATATTTCAACTCGTGCGACTAGATAATATGTGACCACCAACCAGATATTACATATTCATTCAAAGCACGAAGTGTGAAATATGAATGGCTCGTGTCCTTAACTTTATTCTGAATGCCTGCTACATTAACAGATCGGATGGTTATGAGTCAGAAATGATCATTTACTGCAACTATATCACAAAAGGCATTTGTAACTGAATGTGAGATTAAATTAAAAGAAGAAGAAATACTGAGTGAATATTGATTATGAATTTAACTGAATTCATCCATCTACTCAAATAGCACATATAATAATGTCATTCTAAGGTTTGGTAGAAAACCACAAAAACAAACTCACAAAGCCAACAACCTTTCTAACTTTCTTCAAAGCTTCATACCTTCTCCCTTGCAATGAATACAATTCATAGCAGGCAAATTGAAAGTTCATCATAACTGCCACTAGGAGGGCGAAATCTGACAATGTGCCAATATTGGAGACAGTAAAAGGCTAACAGCTAAAGCACAGCATGCTGTCAGCACATTAAAGCAAAAAAAAAAAAAAAAAAAAAAAAAGTACACTTGTATATGAATATGCAATGCAGCATTACCAAACAACTTCTGCTTGGATCCACAGATCATTCATGAAGCATGAAGTCAAATACAGAGCAGTTTCACAGAGCCAGACTTTTGACTATTAGAACAAAGTCTGGTTCACAATGCAGTTTATTTTGGCCAAGAACTGCCCACTTAGACAGGAAGAGACTGTCTGACCGACATGTAAAACAACCAACAATAATTTGCTTTAAGGGGAAGATCAATCTGAAATCGATGGCACAACAATAACCAAAACCAAACACCGCCACTGCACAGCACTCGAAGCATGCGTCTGTATGATAATAGTTTGTTGGTGAAACAACTGTATAAGATTCCACTTTTGAATGCAATAAGACTTTTCCCTCATAATCTTGAGGTGGTTTATGATAATAACATCTCTGGAATAATGAGAGAGATTGTAGTTCTTCAAACGTTTCTTGCTTCAGGCAGCAATTCAAAGATCACTGATGAGAAATCCAACACCTCTGTATGATTTCAGCTGAAATCAATAATTCGGAGCGCATACTAATGCTCAACAAACATCAGGACTGGCTGAAATAATGCAAATGATGGCGATTTGGCTCGAGCGGACAGGTTTAATTATTTCAACACACCAGTTGTGGCACTCTAGTGATACAAACAAAAGATTCAATGGGGCATGTTCACAAATCATTTTATCCATACTGCACACAAAAATGCCGGGAACTTTGTCAAAATGGCAAGCTCCAATCTGATTGGCTGGCTTAACACAATTTACAGGAGTCAGTACAAACACTTTTGTATGGAATCAGTTCACTAGGAGTCAAATGCACATTCTGAGGAAGAACTAGTCACACTGGGACATAAAATAATTGATTCCTCATTACTTTTGAATGGACAGAAATTCTGAAAAGTCAAAACTCATTTTCAGTTGTGCAATCTTTCAGAGAGGCAGCTGTGCTATTATTTACATAAATAATTTCCACAAGTCTTTTCCGATGAGATATTTCCATGCCAGTCCATTATTGAGGTATTTACCCGCCGAAGTCATGTAGACAAAAACTGTGGTTCATTCTATTTACATGTCGGTCTGTCAGTCTGGTAAATTGGACCAGACTTTATTCCAATAGTCTAAGGCCTGTCACTGTAAGTCTACTTCACATGTGACTTGTTTCATGTGCTGAGCTGTAAGTACAGTATCATATCAAGGGTGAAGAATATATCTCATGCAACTGAAAAAACTAGGGATGTTTTTCAAAATAAACTTCAGCCGCTTGTTCGTAACATTGGGATTATTCAGAAGGATCTGCAGAGCGGTGGGTGCTTAGTATCTATCCTACTTCCTCATTTACGAGTTTCTGAAAACCCAATAGGCATCAGTGATGTGTACTGTACATGTGGGCGTGTTCATGTACTCGTGGTTGTGCCATCACAAGCATTAAGATTTCTGAATGAGTAATTTTTGCTGTTTCAATAAGTGTTCAAGGGAGGAAGCTTTGAGTTCTGAAAGTTTTAATATTTACATAGTACATTATACATAAATCATGTTTCCTATGATATTGATCCTTATAATGAGCAGGGTTTGACCAGGACTATTTAAACAGCAGCAAAGAACTGATCAATTATCTAATTAATCGCAACTTCATTTGAACATCGATTCTTAAAATTACAAGATGCATCTTTTACTCAGTGCCTGAGGTGCTCATTACATCAATCACAAGACAACCACTGCTTGATCTCGTTAACAGGCCAAAAGGAAAAGACAGGGAGAGACTACACAAACAATGACAATGTTAAAGATCCATTTTTGTTCCATTCTCCCGCACTGTTTGACTGAATGACAGGTGGTATATGTGCGCATGTGATCAGAGGGCGCTAGTGGAGTTACGCACGTAAACTGAAAAATACACTTCTGTGAAAATATGTCTTGAAGTATTAATCACATCACACACTGTCATTTATGTCTAAAATTAACATAAGCAGCAGGACAAAAAAAGCATATTTGTATCAGAATATGGGACTTGAAGTGTAAATGCAGCCTAGGGCGAATTAGTGAATATTAACAATATAATCGAGATCATTTTGCTGATGATGTAAAACTGACGAATATCGTGAATATCGCGATGATTTTAATGTGCTTTTATTTGGCCATTAAGTTTCATAAAGAGCGCATCAGTAAACTAATTTCACGATCCTTCAGGGTTGCACAGTTAGTAAAAATAACATCAAAATGGCATTTGTGATTATTATTCCAAAAAAGGATGTGATTTAAAGACAGATAAACATGGTCTGTGTGTGATTCAGAACAAACCAGTGACACGCTGATCTGTGTGCACATGCAGGGCAGTGCTCTCAGATCAGTTCATGTGCATTGTAAAATCAAAATACTGCAGGTTCAAGCATTCGCGCAGAAATTCAATAACAGAATAACAGAAAAGGAGGAAATTACAGCATTTCAGGAAATGCGGAACATTGTAAGCTGTCTAATAAACATAGTCTTTTCGGTGTAAAAATAAAAGCTTCTTATGAAGTTGAAGTAAATACAACAGCACTTTCGATGTCAAAATAAAAGCCCCAGATGGAGGTGAAGTAAACAGGACAGAAATACATTACTTTTGTATAATGCAAATCTAATAATCAGAACAATAATGATAATTCAGCATTATATAATAATAATAAACCTGACATGCCCCACAGTAATAATTAAGCATTATGCAATTTTCAACTGAGGTTTCAAAAATAAGTCCATAAAGTAGCTTTGCACACCTTGTTCATTCACAAAAAGTATTAGTAAAAACATTTGAAGGTAAATAATGCTTTTTATTAAGCTAATATGTATCATTGTATACATGGGCACCTGCAGGATTTACTCTGAGGGTACACACAGAAATCTGCCTAATAAATCTTATATCTGGGGGATCTGGGGGCATGCTCCACCGGGAGATTTTTTTTGTTGTTGTTGCAAAAAACAACACCAAAGCATTCAATTCTGGTGACTTTGAGATAAGCATTTACAGTTGAAGTCAAAAGTTTACATACACCTTAGCCAAATACATTTAAACTCAGATTTTCACAATTCCTGACATTTAATCATAGAAAACATTCCCTGTCTTAGGTCAGTTAGGATCACTACTTTATTTTAAGAATGTGAAATGTCAGAATAATAGTAGAGAGAATTATTTATTTCAGCTTTTATTTCTTTCATCACATTCATAAGTTTACATATACTTTGTTAGTATTTGGTAACATTACCTTTAAATTGTTTAACTTGGGTCAAACGTTTTGGGTAGTCTTCCACAAATTGGGAATTTTGGCCCAATCCTCCAGACAGAACTGGTATAACTGAGTCAGGTTTGTAAGCCTCCTTGTTCGCACATGCTTTTTCAGTTCTGCCCACAATCAGATTGAGGTCAGGGCTTTGTGATGGCCACTCCGATACCTTGACGTTGTTGTCCTTAATCCACTTTGCCACAACTTTGGAGATATGCTTGGGGTCATTGTCCATTTGGAAGACCCACTTGCGACCAAGCTTTAACTTCCTGGCTGATGTCTTGAGATGTTTCTTTAATATATCCACTTCATTTTCCTTCCTCATGACGCCATCTATTTTGTGAAGTGCACCAGTCCCTCCTGCATCAAAGCACCCCCACAACATGATGCTGCAACCCCCATGCTTCCAGTTGGGATGGTGTTCTTCGGCTTGCAAGCCTCACCCTTTTTCCTCCAAACAAAACAATGGTCATTATGGCCAAACAGTTCAATTTTTGTTTAATTAGACCAGAGGACATTTCTCCAAAAAGTAAGATCTTTGTCCCCATGTGCAAACTGTAGTCTGGCTTTTTTTATGGCGGTTTTGGAGCAGTGGCTTCTTCCTGGCTGAACAGCCTTTCAGGTTTTGTTAATATAGGACTCGTTTTACTGTGGATATAGATACTTGTCTATCCGTTTCCTCCAGCATTTTCACAAGGTCCCTCGCTGTTGTTCTGGGATTGATTTACACTTTTCGTACCAAATTACGTTCATCTCTAGGAGACAGAATGCATTTCCTTCCTGAGCGGTGTGATGGCTGCGTGGTCCATTGGTGTTTATACTTGCGTACTATTGTTTGTACAGATGAACGTGGTATCTTCAGGCATTTGGAAATTGCTCCCATGGATGAACCAGTCTTGTGGAGTTCCAGATTTCTTTTGATTTTCCCAAGATGCCAAGCAAAGAAGCACTGAGTTTGAAGGTAGGCCTTAAAATACATTCACAGGTACACCTCCAATTCAGTACACCTCCTATCAGAAGCTCATTGTCTAAAGGCTTGACATCATTTTCTGGAATTTCCCAAGCTGGCACAGTTAACTTAGTGTATGTAAACTTCTGACCCACTGGAATTGTGATATAGTCAATTAAAAGTGAGACAATCTGTCTGTAACCAATTGTTGGAAAAGTTACTTGTGTCATGCACAAAGTAGATATCCTAAACAACTTGCCAAAACTATAGTTTGCTAATATTATATCTGTGGAGTGGTTAAAAAATTAGTTTTAATTACTTCAACCTAAGTGTATGTAAACTTCTGACTTCAACTGAATTTATTTTCTTGAGTATGAGCAGCATTCATGTAACTACTGGCTAAACCATTTCTTCCAGTAACCGTTCAGACAGATGTATTTTCGTGCTAAAAAAGCAAAACGCACCGAATACAGCTGAACGCTGGGGACTCCAGACACATTTTATCAGTTGAAGAAGTTCTTTTTAACTTGACACAGTGTCTAAAAATGCAGCGCTGCTGTGAGAGATGCTAAAAACACAGTGAGACATGACGCAGCTGTCAAAAGACATCTATCTAGAGAATATTTATACGGAAAACGATTGAAAAACAGCATTTTTGCAAAAACACGTTCAGTTTGAACAGACCCTTGTTCACATGACAGCACTAGCTCAAGTTTCACTAGATTTTTATTGAAAGTCTTTAAAATATTGAATCTACTTGACTACAATGGCTGTTTTTATTAAATGATGGTTCCTCTGATAAAAACACAACACTTTTGAGCCATTTTAGAGCAAATACATAATTATTGAGATATATTTGGAATATCGTCAATACACTGAAAAATATCGAGATATAATTTAAGACAAATTGCCCAGCCCTAAGCCTAATTAGACCTGCCTCTCTTCTAGTAAGCCGTTAATATTAATCAAACTACAATAACTAGAAAACGATAAAACCATTCACTGCTTTTGGCTGGATAACTTTAGTAATTTTAAAAAGTATTAATGTATTATAATCATACAGTGAAGACCAGGGGAAGTATTACAGAAATATCCTAATTTTAGAAACCTATCTTATCTGCTTGGTAACCATGACAATTTCAGTTAGAATCTCATTTAGGACAAAAGCAATTACAGAATGACATTTCCTAAATGCATTATCTTATCTTAACTGTAGTTAGGATTTTCTTTTGTAATATGAATTTGTGAAAAATCCTAACTCAACTGATCAGATCTTAACTTTAGACTTAAGATAAGAAGTTTTCTGTAAAACACCCCCAGTAATTTAAGTAGTTTATAGAACATTTCAAGACTTTCCAATTTTTGAATGTTTACTTTTTATTTTATTTTTATTTATTTATTGGTTTATTTTTTATAGGGACAGTACAAAAACATAAATTCAGCACAAAAACTAAAAAAGATGCATTGTACTTAAGATTATAGCACATGCTAATTTGCATCTCAGGTCCCTAGATAGGCTTTTTTCATTAAAAACGACATAAATCAAGCAATATAACCTAATCATAGAAATATTAATAAATGGCTTAATAAATACTAAGGTTGCTCCCAACCCTGGTGACATACAGTATTAAAAAATGAGACCAAAAATTCATTAAGAATGAGTACAGCTCTAGTTTCTTTTAAACCAGCGCTTAACCAATATTATGAAAGATTTTATGTCTGTAACTGATTTTTTTTCAGATGGTAGCATGTTCCAGAGTTAGGAACCCTTCACAGAAAAGGCCCTTTGCCCCTGAGTTGTTCTGCGATAGTCAACCCTACAGTTACCATTCGGTGTGCTCCTTGTTGTTCTACTACCATCCTGTCCATTTAGCAATTTACATAATACCCGTGGGGCTTTATTGTGGATACATTTATACATCAATTTTATGTAGGACAAATTTATAAAAATGTTAAAACTACGATTTTATTTTTTTAAATTTTTTTTAATATTGCAATGATGCACATGATTTGGTTTATTGTCCATAATTTTTAAAGCCTGATTGTAAAGTGACATTATACGATCCACTGTGGATTCACTTGTTTGAGTCCAAACTGTAATGCAATATGTAATATGAGACAAAATCATTTCATGCATAAAGAGCTGAGCCGCCTGCTTAGAAATGCACTGTCTAAAATATTTAAAACAATTCAAGTTAATCTTTATCTTTTTTTAAAGTTTCTTTACATGTCTATCAAATGTGAGTTTAGAATCTTAAATAATACCTAAGAACTTGAACTCTTTTACCTCTTCAATTTCTTTATTTAGTATCTTAATTTTCAATGTTCCTTTTTGTTTTCAATTAGAGAAACACATAGAAACTGTTTTTTCTGACGTTCAAAGTGAGGTGGTTATTTTGGAGCCACTGTGATACCCCACCAGGTTGGCATTTAAAATCTAAGCTGCTTTTGCTGGTCTCTTAGCTGATGCATAAAAAATGGTGTCATCAGCATAAAGCTGACACTTAATATCTGGGCAGCAAATTGGCAAATCATTTATAAATAAACTAAAAAGCATTGGACCTAAAATTTAACCTTGGTGTATTCCTAGTTTATTGTTAATAAAAGATGATTTTTCCTGCTCAATTATTGCTAGGTAAGAGGCAAACCACTCAAATGTTTGATTACTAAAATTAAAAGCAGTTAATTAGACAAAAGAATAGCATGGTTAACAGTGTCGAATGCCTTTTTTTCAGGTCAATAAAAACTTCTCCCCCAACATGCCCCTGATCTAAAGAACATCTTACATTTTCTAAAAAAATAACAGTTTGCAGTTTCTGTAGAGTGCTGGGGCCTAAAACCAAACTGCTGCGGGTGGAGGAAATGATTACTCTCTAAGTGATTTATTAATTGTTCTGCCACTACCTTCTCTAAGACCTTAGACGTGACAGGTAAAATTGGATGATAATTTGAGACCAAATTGGAATCTCCAGACTTAAAAATTGGAGTAATAATAGCTTTTTACCAATTTAAGTGAGATTATGGAACTGTCAATAAGGAGCTATATTTCTTAAAAACAAATTACTATCAAAGTTGTAAATATATTTTGCTGTAGATTTTGATTTAGTTTCTTAATATAATTCTCAGCAGGTTTGTCATCAGGTTGTTTAAGATTATGGTCACATGCCAGACAATATGCCTTAATGTGTGAGTGAGCCAATGGACTGAAGCATCATCACATCCATCTGTTCCCTGCAGCGCTGCACAGTACATGCCTACCCAAGCAACCTGCAGCCAAACGCATCTATCACACTCACTCTGAGACGTACCTGTCCAACTTGTGTCGTTGGAGCACATCTGAATAATAATAACCTTGTAGAATGGTTTCAGAAACTGTTTGAAATGATCAACAGAATATTCAAAATAATTTGCCATTCAAATCAATAGAAAAGTCTTTTATATATTCTAGTATGTTAAAATAATATAAATAAGCTCAGACAGCTGCTGTTGAAAAACTTAATTAGGGTCTAGAATTAACTTTTAGTTTTTTGCTGTCAGAAACAGGTGTGATATTTCACAACACCTAATTCAGTGCTGGGTAGTTCGGCCCAGAGAGAAATCTCATTGGTCTAAAATTCCACTTCCCATGACTGTATATTAAACGTAAAGCATGTTCAGACTAGGTGTGATTTTTTTCGCTCTTCAGAGAATTCCACATCAGGGAGCAACTTGCTGCTGCACCTAGACATGGTGAATGCTTATAACTGCTTGTCTGTAGGTCCTTTTCAACATGCAGTTAACAGATTGTGATTTATTGAATCAAAGCACTTTAAATGCTACTGGCAGCGACTCTAATTGAATGAAATCCTAACTGGGTCAGACTGCTGAACATTAAACTCACCTCATTTTATACCCTCATTGAAGCAGTGCAGCCCAGTGTAACCTACAGATGAATGCACATGGCCAAAATATAATAATCTCAATGGAAATCTGTGCAATCAGAAATTTCACCTGATGGACTTTGTTGGCAAAGACATTTTTGTACACAAATTTTGAGTTGGGTTTAAATTTTTCTGAACTTTGAATTTGCAGTGTTGACCAATAGCAAGTTGCTTGGTCTGGAAGTGACCAGTTTGGGCAGTCTTTCATACTTTTCGCACATGACATTTCACCATGCAAGGGTGTAAGTGACTGAGTCTTTAGGTGTGCTGTCTGTTTTTTATATTTAGAAATACTGTATGCAATTTAAGATGACAGGTTGAAAATCTCCCACTGTTTTACAGTGCATCCGGAAAGTATTCACAGCACTTCACTTTTTCCACATTTTGTTATGTTACAGCCTTATTCCAAAATGGATTAAATTCATTATTTTCCTCAAAATTCTACAAACAATACCCCATAATGACAACGTGAAAGAAGTTTGTTTGAAATCTTTGAAAATGTATTAAAAAAAAAAATCACATGTACATAAGTATTCACAGCCTTTGCTCAATACTTTGTTGAAGCACCTTTGGCACCAATTACAGCCTCAAGTCTTTTTGAGCATGATACTACAAGCTTGGCACACCTATTTTTGGGCAGTTTCTCCCATTCTTCTTTGCAGGACCTCTCAAGCTCCATCAGGTTGGATGGGGAGCGTCGGTGCACAGTCATTTTCAGATCTCTCCAGAGATGTTCAATTGGGTTCAAGTCTGGGCTCTGGCTGGGCCACTCAAGGACATTCACAGAGTTGTCCTGTAGCCACTCCTTTGTTATCTTGGCTGTGTGCTTAGGGTCGTTGTCCTGTTGGAAGATGAACCTTCACCCCAGTCTGAGGTCTAGAGCGCTCTGGAGCAGGTTTTCATCAAGGATGTCTCTGTACATTGCTGCATTCATCTTTCCCTCGATCCTGACTAGTTTCCCAGTTCCTGCCGCTGAAAAACATCTCCACAGCATGATGCTGCCACCACCATGCTTCACTGTAGGGATGGTATTGGCCAGGTGATGAGCAGTGCCTGGTTTCCTCCAGACATGACGCTTGCCATTCAGGCCAAAGAGTTCAATCTTTGTTTCATCAGACCAGAGAATTTTGTTTCTGTCCTTCAGGTGCCTTTTGGCAAACTCCAGGCGGGCTGTCATGTGCCTTTTACTGAGGAGTGGCTTCTGTCTGGCCACTCTACCATACAGGCCTGATTGGTGGAGTGCTGCAGAGATGGTTGTTCTTCTGGAAGGTTTTCCTCTCTCCACAGAGAAACGCTAGAGCTCTGTCAGAGTGACCATCGGGTTCTTGGTCACCTCCCTGACTAAGGCCCTTCTCCCCCGATCGCTCAGTTTGGCTGGGCGGCCAGCTCTAGGAAGAGTCCTGGCGGTTCCAAACTTCTTCCATTTACGGATGATGGAGGCCACTGTGCTCATTGGGACCTTCAATGCTGCAGAAATTTTTCTGTACCCTTCCCCAGATCTGTGTCTCGATACAATCCTGTCTCGGAGGTCTACAGACAATTCCTTGGACTTCATGGCTTGGTTTGTGCTCTGACATGCACTGTTAACTGTGGGACCTTATATAGACAGGTGTGTGCCTTACCAAATCATGTCCAATCAACTGAATTTATCACAGGTGGACTCCAATCAAGTTGTAGAAACATCTCAAGGATGATCAGTGGAAACAGGATGCACCTGAGCTCAATTTTGAGTGTCATGGCAAAGGCTGTGAATACTTATGTACATGCAATTTTTTTCGTTTTTTATTTTTAATAAATTTGCAAAGATTTCATACAAACTTCTTTCACGTTGTCATTATGGGGGTATTGTTTGTAGAATTTTGAGGAAAATAATGAATTTAATCCATTTTGGAATAAGCTGTAACATAACAAAATGTGGAAAAATTGAAGCGCTGTGAATACTTTCCGGATGCACTGTACATTGATGGAATGTTCACTGTTCAAAATTTAAGAAAGAGATGGCATTGTTGTAATTTTTGCATATTAAATTGTGATTGGTCTTGGCTTGCTGGCAAATATTTAGCCAGTTATGATTAATCAGATGTTACATGCATATGTAAAACACAATGCTTCATATAAATGTAGGGAAGACTGCTTAAGTGTCTGCATAATGTATAAAAATAAAGCATGCCATTTCCATGTGCAACCTTGAAATGGTGCTGTGTAAATGCATGTGTAGGATGAAACGCTGGCAGCAGTGGAGCAGCATACAACGTAAAGAACACACAAACAGGTCAATTCTCTGCTGCTGCTTAAAATAAACCAACATATACAATGTTTATGTGCATTATAGTGCTGTATGCTTTCATATCATATCACACACCGCACCGGACTAACACAATAATCGAGTGCAGTCTGAATGTCACGTCTAAAGCAAGCTGATCCATGGAGTCATATTTATATCCCACCATGAGCAAGAGCATGACAAATGCCAGAAAATCTTTTTAGTGCTAAACATATGAATAAATCAATCATAAAGTGACAGCTGTCTTTTTGACAAGGAATATCATCAAGAAACAACACACTGGACACTATAGCATGATTTTTAACTAAGCTCAACAGTAAAGATTTTTTCAGTTGGTCTGGTCGGGTCACATTTGTACTTACCCCACTTTAAATATACTGTGTGTGTGTGTGTGTATATATATATATATATATATATATATATATATATATATATATATACACACATATATATATATATATATATATATATATATATATATATATATATATATATATATACACACATACACACACACACACACACACACACACACAGTATATATACAGTATAATAAAAAAATAATAATAATTGCTTATGCACATTATGCTGCGAGACGCTGATAACACAATGCCCAAAGTGCTTTACCTCATCATTAGTGCTTGGCTTAAATTTTATCTTAAATTCAACAAATATTTAAATCCTGAATTTTTATTTGACAGTGGCACCAAAAGGACTTGCGGGTTTCCCAGACCCTGCAATCTGCTATTGGTCAGACAAACCTGCCCTAAATTGACATGACTGTATGCTCAGACTAACAGATCAATATTTTGAAAGCACCACATTGTCAGTAATTCACTTTTAAGGAAGTCAACCAACTAATGGCTTAAATATAAACTGGCTCTGCACTTTCAATTGGATTACACAAAAGTATTTCAACTAGGGCTGGGTATTGATACAGATTTCCCAATCCGATAAAATTCTGATTCACATGCTCTTGATTTATTTGGGTATTTTTCAGTTATTATGTCCATTTTGCTGAAATTTTCTCTCAGCTAATACTGTTAATTACACAGAGGACATTTTAACTTAGTAATTCAAGAATACATTTGTGCTCAAAAGTTTGCATACCCTGGCAGAAATTGTGAAATTTTGGCATTGATTTTGAAAATATGACTGATCATGTCTTTTATTTAAGGATAGTGATCATATGAAGCCATTTATTATCACATAGTTGTTTGGCTCCTTTTTAAATCATAATGATAACAGAAATCACCCAAATGGCTCTGATCAAAAGTTTACATACCCTTGAATGTTTGGCCTTGTTACAGACACACAAGATTACACACACAGGTTTAAATGGTAATTAAAGGTTAATTTCCCACACCTGTGGCTTTTTAAATTGCAATTAGTGCCTGTGTATAAATAGTCAATGAGTTTGTTAGCTCTCACGTGGATGCACTGAGCAGGCTAGATACTGAGCCATGGGGAGCAGAAAAAAAACTGTCAGAAGACCTGTGTAACAAGGTAATGGAACTTTATAAAGATGGAAAAGGATATAAAATATCCAAAGCCTTGAAAATGCCAGTCAGTACTGTTCAATCACTTATTAAGAAGTGGAAAATTCGGGGATCTCTTGATACCAAGCCAAGGTCTGGTAGACCAAGAAAGATTTCAGCCACAACTGCCAGAAGAATTGTTCGGGATACAAAGAAAAACCCACAGGTAACCTCAGGAGAAATACAGGCTGCTCTGGAAAAAGACGGTGTGGTTGTTTCAAGGAGCACAATACGACGATACTTACATAAAAATTAGCTGCATGGTCCAGTTGGCAGAAAGAAGCCTTTACTGCGCCAATGCCACAAAAAAGCCTGGTTAAAATATGCCCGACAACACCTTGACATGCCTCACAGTAGTGACGAGACCAAAATAGAGCTTTATGGTCACAACCATAAGCGCTATGTTTGGAGAGGGGTCAACAAGAAGTATAGTGAAAAGAATACCATCCCTACCGTGAAGCATGGTGGTGGCTCACTGATGTTTTGGGGGTGTGTGAGCTCTAAAGGCATGGGGAATCTTGTGAAAATTGATGGCAAGAAGAATGCAGCATGTTATCAGAAAAAACTGGCAGACAATTTGCATTCTTCTGCACGGAAGCTGCGCATGAGACACTCTTGGACATTCCAGCATGACAATGACCCTAAGCACAAGGCCAAGTTGACCCTCCAGTGGTTACAGCAGAAAAAGGTGAATGTTCTAGAGTGGCCATCACAGTCTCCTGACCTTAAGATCATCAAGCCAGTCTGGGGAGATCTCAAACGTGCAGTTCATGCAAGACAACCAAAGACTTTGCATGACCTGGAGGCATTTTGCCAAGACGAATGGGCAACTATACCACCTGCAAGAATTTGGGGCCTCATAGACAACTATTACAAAAGACTGCATGCTGTAATTGATGCTAAAGGGGGCAATACACAGTATTAAGAACTAAGGGTATGCAGACTTTTGAAAAGGGGTCATTACATTTTTTTCATTGTTGCCATGTTTTGTTTTATGATTGTGCCATTCTGTTATAACCTACAGTTGAATATGAATCCCATAAGAAATAAAAGAAATGTATTTTACCTGCTCACTCGTTTTCTTTAAAAATGGTACATATATTACCAATTCTCCAAGGGTATGCAAACTTTTGAGCACAACTGTATATACATTTTACAAATTGTATTTAATCTTTAGTTTTTCATCACTTTTGGTCACATATACTGTGCAGTATATACATTAAAAAAACAATTAGCTTATTCATGCGATTATCTAATCAGCCAATCGTGTGGCAGCAATGTAATACATAAAATCATGCAGATACGGGTCAGGAGCTTCAGTTAATGTTCACATCAACCATCAGAATGGGGAAAAATGTGATCTCAGTGACTGACCGTGGCATGATTGTTGGTGCCAGATGGGCTGGTTTGAGTATTTCTTTAACTGCTGATCTCCTGGGATTTTTGGAAATGATTCTCTGATTGGATCTTTCTCTTCGGGATCATGCATAGTGTAGTTCTTCTTAAATGAAGCTGAAATAACACAGACCGATGGCTTCAACAGAAGCATATACCACTGAATAACAACCTCAAAGTTCACAGTAGTTCATTATTTTTGAGAATGAATTCGCATCTGGAAAAAATTAATGGGAATTTTACTTAAAGAACTGGACTGTTGCACTCTATTGTCGTCTATGTACACGTGTCAGATTAAGGTTTTTGGCCATTGCTTCTTGCTCTCTGACCATGAGTGAGCAGTGTGTTTTAAAATGATGTGTCATGTTTAAAGGAGCTCAATTTGGAAAAGCACATCTCTTTTTTTCTTTTTTCTTTTGATCCATTCTGTTGCTCTTCACCGAGCATCCTGTTTGAACAGCCCCTCTTGCAGCACTGGGATGCAAAACAAATGCAGCTACAAAACAAAGTTCAACAGATTGCCACTACTATCAGGGAATATTTCTACCATACATACTGTACAAGAATAGTGATGGTATTACCAAAAATAAAATACTACCATTTGGAAAACACTGTGGTACTGCAGTAGTACTGTGGAGCCGGTATACCATGCACCACTACATCTGAACACCCGTGGTTGATAGAGAGTGACTAAACAGCACCATGAGATGCTTGTAAACTCTGAAAGACACACTTGAGGAATGTGTACAGCATAAATGCCTGTGAACATTCATGTTGTGTATGACAACAGATATGATAAAACACTTTGTGTGTGACATTGTGTCTGAACTCATATTTTCTGAGGTGTTTGTTGAGGATCGGTCAGAAATGTTCAGTTTTTTAGAATAATCTGAATTATAAATTGTGCACAACAAGTCCAGGAATGTTAAGAAGGTAAAAGGGGGGGCCTGGGTAGCTCAGTGGTAAAAGACGCTGGCTACCACCCCTGGAGTTCGCTAGTTCGAATCTCAGGGTGTGCTGAGTGACTCCAGCCAGGTCTCCTAAGCAGCCAAATTGGCCTGGTTGCAAGGGAGGATAGAGTCACATGGGGTAACTTCCTCGTGGTCGCTATAATGTGGTTCGTTCTCGGTGGGGCACGTGGCGAGTTGAGTGTGGATGCCACGGTGGTTGGCGTGAAGCCTCCACACGCGCTATGTCTCCGTGGCAACGCGCTCAACAAGCCACGTGATAAGATGCGTGGGTTGGCGGTCTCAGACACAGAGGCAGCTGGGATTCGTCCTCCGCCACCGAGATTGAGGCAAATCACTACGCGACCACGAGGACTTAAAAGTGCATTGGGAATTGGGCACTCCAAATTGGGTGAAAAGGGGAAAAAATCCCACAAAAAAAAAAAAACAGTAACATTATTCCAGAATTAGTTTTGTGGAGGAACAATCACAATCCATTTATGACGCATGCACCGTTATGTAATGAATCTTATCGTGATGTTGATAGCATCACCCAGCTCTTACTCTGACACAAGAAAGGACATTTTCAGTTTCCTAACAGTAGCTGCAATGAGTTCAAATTACAGAATTTCTTCAGCTAATAATATAACAATAAAGTTCTGTTTTCACTGGTGCTATATGGATTTGCCAATTTAGCAGAGTTCTTGCAGATGCCAACCACGAAACATGAAAGGACAAAATGATCCATTAATAAATGTTGAGTTTTCTGGACATAAGCAGAGGCAATATTTCCATATTTCATCCTCTCTCTCAAAACTGACAGCTACTCTCACATGTACCAGATGTAGATACACTGAATACTGACTACACCGCAGGGTTGGACAAAATTAAGAATTTAGGAATTGGCTCTCTAAATTCTTGAGTTGGAATTAAATTGGCCACGCCCAACAGGATGTTCAACAAAGCATTAATAATTACAATTTTGACTAATTATACTGCTATATTTCTGTAAAACAAGTTCAATACTGTCAAAACATTTACACTTATTCATTTAGCAGATGCTTTTTTCCAAAGCGGATTACAAATGAGGAATACAGCGAATGTGATTTGTCCGAATGAGGCAATGACATTTTAGGTTGAGGTTTTAGGAGCACCCCCGAGGTTAATAAATCACTTAACACAAACACCAAAATAAATAAAAAAATTTCCATACAGCACCACAAACTGTTTAACACTGTTTTCAGATCCCTTTATTACAATACATACTGACATCAAAATGTTGGGTAAATCAGAGCATTCTGGGAAACAAAGTGTTCTTCCACCATTGTACTGTACATTAAAGGAAAGTCCTTTATTAAATTGAATGAAATGTACAGTATATATACATTAAATACAAACTTCCATTGGCAGCATTCCAAAGACTGACAATATAATCTACTCTTACTACAGTTATAGTAATGTCTTTGAATTTCTTTTCATTTTAATTATATTTCCTTCAATTAAAATTTTAATTCTGTTTGCTATGCCAATTCAAATTCTTGAATTAAACTGGAATGGAAGGCATTCTCATTTCAGTTCTGAATGGCACATAAGCCTGCTCACTGTCTGACCATACGGATCAGATTTTATCCCTATAGCCAAATGATGCAGATTGTATTTAAAAACCAAATCGTATTTCAGCGAGTATATGCTAACTACCACCCCTGGAGTCGCAAGTTCGAATCCAGGGCGTGCTGAGTGACTCCAGCCAAGTCTCCTAAGCAACCAAATTGGCCCGGTTGCTAGGGAGCGTAGAGTCACATGTGGTAACCTCCTCGTGGTCGCCATAATGTGTGGTTCTCACTCTCGGTGAAGCGTGTGGTGAGTTGTGCGTGGTTGTGCGCTACGTCTCCGCAGTAACACGCTCAACAAGCCACGTGATAAGATGCGCGGATTGATGGTCTCAGACACGGAGGCAACTGAGATTCGTCCTCCACCACCCGGACTGAGGTGAGTCACTACGCCACCACGAGGACTTAGAGCGCATTGGGAATTGGGCATTCCAAATTGGGGAGAAAAGAAAAAAAACACACAAAAAAAAGCAGATTTGAATGCAGTGTGACCAAAGAGATTGCAGTGCGCCACTCTCGTCACATTAAGGCAAACAGTGTGTGAGTGTTTCAGTCCTGTGCTACCTGCGATCAGGCCATAAAGAGATGATAAAGCAGCCGCTCATGTTGGTAGCAGACAGATACTACACAAGGGTATTCAGATTGCTGCAGCTTTATATCACGCCATATAAAGTGCTAACTAAACTTACTGCCAAGTTCTTCAGCATACATAACATATCCTGTTAGTGCACGATGTACTCACTTTATTAAAGCAGGAAGAGTACTGTCTGGCAGGGATGGGATGGGCTGGGCTGGGGGTATTTAATTATTTATGTCCGCTGGTCTTGGCAGATTAAACTCTGAGCCATACGGGACTGTTTTGGTCCATCACTGATGAAGTTTTGCTGTAGTGATTATGCCAACACCGGACATATCACAGGCATCATGGGAAGGATTGTCTAGCAGGCGGCCACAGATCTGATGCAGAATCAATGCCAAACCTCAAGTCATTTTTGATCTAGCTTTTTACAAGACTTGCATGAAATAAACCATTTTCACAGAATTTTGCTAATTTAGAGGTCAATTAACAACTGGAAAAAATAATAATTTTGTAGATACAAGACTGCAACTGAGAAAAAGGAAAAAGTAATTGATCTTAAAGTAATATTCCACATTCAGTGCAAGTTCAACTCGATCGACAGCATTGTTTAATGCGGATTACCACAAATACTAATTTCGACTATACTTTTGAAACAGTGCGTATTTACTTTTTTTTAATACAATTATTTTCTGTGGTAATCAACATTATTCCACAAATGCTGTTGATTGAGCCCCTTTAATTCCCTTTAAAAAGGGAATACGGAACATTCCTTTTCGCATGTACGATCAAACTGGTGCAATCTGCATTCGTGCTGCTGTTTACCAGCAGAGAGGGACTGAAGCGGCTGTCATAATGAATTAGCTGCTCAAATAGTCTTTTCAACATCACAATATCTTTATTTTTTTATGATACAAACATTTAAATAATCACAAAATAAAAGTGTAAAGCTGTTACTGTCGGAGCGTGCTGTTTTGATGCAGCATGTGGCGATTGTTTACTGATGTTAAACAAAGAATGTGTAAATTAGTCAGTCCACTTGAGCCTTCTCCCATTCCTTCCGTCACTCATTCGCACCACTTCCAGGGCCAGAAAAGTGGAAGGGCTAGTTTTTTAGAACCTTCTATGCTTCTATGCTACGAAGAACTCAGAATCCCATGCTACATTGCAATGTAAACAATATGGCGGCACACATGTCCGGCAATTGCGTTGGCAGTCACATCTTTTCTATCATAATCAATCATTATAAACATCTAAAAATCACATTATATGTTTGATGATATTTAATCTGACCTGGATCTACTGTAAAGTGTACGGTCACACTTTTTAAAATTACAGCACGCATTAAAGAACTTGCGCTTATAAGTTGAAGTTCCAATTCACAACCACTATATGCCTCATTCTACAAAAAAAGTTGATTTTGCTTTTCAAAAGGCTTGAAAATGTTCTTTTAGACTGGAAATGTGTTTAATTGTTCATAAATGCATTGTGCCATCTCAAGCTAAATTGACAAATATTATTATATATTGGAAAATAATTTTGCATTCAGAAATATAACAAGGTCTAAATTTTTATTTTAAAGATATAAGATCATTATAGTGTTAATGTAGGGTTATTGCATAACATAAGGAAATTTAAAGGAAACTTCAGATTTTAGCTGACTAAAGGTATTATTAAAATCACACACACACTCACATATATATATATATACACACACACACACACACACAAACACACACATATATATATATATATGCACCAAAAAATGCACCAAATGAAGAAAAAATTAAATTTAAAAATAGCATGATTTACATGATTTAGAAAAATCCCTTTAATAACACATAGTAAAATCTGGTGTCAGCTATTCATTCTTAAAATCATTATTTACACATATAATAATGGATGCAAAAATTCAACATTTTGTAGAATGACACATATGATATCACAACATTAGTACTACTTCTTTTGGTACACTTTATATGTGGCACACTATAGTTATCCTGAGCCTCTGCTGAGATTTGCTGTGCTGGATTAGTTCAGGTCCCCCAGAAGTTCCTCTGTGTCTCCAATAACAGCATGTATTAATCATGAATGCAGGAAAAGAGTGCTTTTGTCCTGAGCGTGTATCAGATGTACAAACATGAAATAGCTGAATGATGAAACACGGGTCAGTAGACACCATTATGTTATGTCTTTATTGCTTTGTTTCAAACCCTAGTGAGCTGCAGATATTAAAGCATCATAGGTGTGCTGCTGAATTGAAGGCTGCTCTAAAAGGTAGCAACTTAAAAATGCTACCTACTAAGATACCTTATTTTGGCCAAATTCTACGGTAACATCACATGTACTGGAAAGTACAGATAAAAAATAGCTTGGTGTAATTAAAAACAAATTATTTTACCAAATATTTGTGAGTGCTATGTATTTTTATGTTTGTTTCCAAATCATGTCGTTAGCTTAGCAACATGCTACCAACAAACTCCACTGAAATCAGGTAAGTCGCAGCAACAACATAACCTAATCTCATTCATTTTCAATGAGAGCTGTGACTTCTGTTGGCCAAAGAATGTGGGTGTGTCCAGCAATACAACAAAGTGAGAAAAGTTTTACTTTATGCTAATGAGGAGCGACAGAGTGCTTCATTCAGAGTGTCTGCTCTTTTTCATTTCCGTAACATTGCTAAGCTGTGTCTCATCCTTAACACCAAAGATGCAGAGACTCCTGTCCATGCCTTCATCACTTTCTGATTGGATCACTACAATGCCCTCTTTACTGGTCTCCCCGCCAAAACCAGCTATAAACTACCATGTATCTAGAATTCAGCAACAGTCCTCACATATTCCAGAAAATCATCACTTATTACTCCCACTGTCCATAAAGTTCACAAATAAAAAATGCATTTTTCTTCTGCATATATTTTGAACCATTTGGTCTGGAATCACCCATACTGTTTCTCTGTCATTTTGAACATTAATATGAAGTCATATCGTTTGAACACTTCGAACGCTTTGTTTAAAACAAAACTGGTGTGCGTCTTTAACATCAGCCACTTTTCCATCATCAGGCCAAACGGTTCTGAGCACGGTATGGAGGGGTTACAGTAGCATTTCCAATTAAGCACGGTTCAGCATCACACGATTATAAATCGCTCTCTGCCCGGAATTATTGGCATGGTTGGCTAACCGTACTCAACAGTGCAAGTTTACGATTTAACGAGTCCTCTCCTCCGAGTCAGAATGCAGTCATTAGTGTTCAAGTCCAAGACGAATCACGAGTCTTGAATATCGTGACTCGGGTCAGACTCGAGTACAACAACACTGCTCTGGAGTATGGTTCCAGAGATTGGGTGTTCGAGTATTAGATACCTTGGTTTTAAAAATTGTCCTTGACCTTTGAGTCTACACATTGTGCTTACCACAACGAGGGCCATCCTTTACTGTGTAATTTCTGCTACAATTCAAAACATCTTAACTGTAGCAATATTTTCCCCCACAATTGTTTTGTACTCTAACTTGGAATGTCTCTTTGGCATCATCTAGATGAGTCAATTGAGTGGCACAGTGGTTAAAGCTCTGGACTATGGTTTAAAAGATTGGGTGTTCAAACCCACCTCAACTAGTCTTACCGCTGTGTGTCTATTGTACTGGAGCTCTTTGCATTGTGCTCAGTGAATGCCAGTGGGGCTTGGCCTCCATCACTGCTGATCACTGGTATATTTTTTTATAATTATTGTGATCATTATTCTTATTATAATTACTATTTTGATTATTAGATTTATTTTATACAGTCAATAATTTCCTCTGAAGCACACCATGTTGGACCATGACCATGCTGGTCTGTGTCTTTAGCACTGACTTCAGCCTTTTGCGGTTTAATAATCACATATGACCATATTTAGATTTTTATGTTATTCTGATCAATTTTGCAGCCCTGAAGGAAGTGAAATCAGTCTAATGATGCGCTCTTTGGGAAACGTAGTGGCCAAATAAATTTTAATCACTGTGATATTCCCGATATTGCTTAATTTTATATCACCAGTAAAATCATCGCGATTATATTGTGAATATTCAATATATCGCCCAACTCGTACACTCAGGTCAACTGACTCTTATTTACTGGTTGCTGACATCTTTGGCTGGCATTTAGTGTCACTTCTCCCAAACTATGAAATTCACTCCAACAATCCCTCTGTGACCTCTCCACCCAATCTGAATACAAATCTCAATTGAAAACATATTACTTCACATAGTCTAGTTGTTTGTCTTGTGTTTATTTTCTGTTAAGTGATTTGTGTCTGCAGTGTCTCTTCACATATGATCTCACAGTGGACTGCTGGGAGATTAGTTTGCATCTTACCTTTAGCAGCTCTCGGGGGAAATCTTGTCCTGCATTGAGTCCATCCAGGTTATTAATGAATTCCTGGCACGTCATCTTCTTCCCAATATTCTGCAGGGCATGAGAAACATTTATTAGGCCGTTAATGGGGCGGGACAGCACTGCTTCAATCTGATTTAACCTGCGAGCTAGACAGGGCAGAGGAACAGATTGCTAATGAACTCCAGCATGCACTGCTACAGCAGTTGTATATCACTCATCACATTTACACACTCAATGGAAACTGACACTAAACTTAAGGAAGCATACGCACTGGGCGCTATGACCAATTGTACATCAGTAACTGTATCGGTGTATATCACAATATAGTATTTATACAGTTTTTTTAAAATGACAGTACTCTACACTAAGGGTTGAGTGAAATACCAATTGCAGTGTTGCCAGATCTCACAAGAGAAACAAACAACCTGGTCTGGAAAAACAAGCCCAAAATAAGCCACTTACCTCACCAAAATAAGTGAAAATAAGCAATTAATTTGCGTGTGGTGGATTTATCAGTGAAGAAATCATAAGTTTACAGTTAATTAACAGTTAAGCATAATTTTAATTACAGATCTGCTTCTGAGTCAAAACCCGGCAGCATCAAATCTGTATGAATGCATCATATCGAACAATAATTCAGTGAAGACTTGGAAACAACTGAGAAATGTCATTTTTACCTCTAATAATGTTTTCTTTGTACCTGGATTAGCTGTGCACGTACAGTATATGTAATAATTGTACATCTTTATTCAGAAAATGTGACAACCACAACAGGGAATTAGGCAAAGAAATGTGTGAAGCAGCAGTTTGCGTGAAGTGGTGTAGCTCCAAAAATATACTGTGATTAAACCTTTGGTTTCCTAAAAAAATTATCGGGACAAAATTAACCGGTTATAACCGGTAACCAGCCTTTATAAATAGCGTTTTCACTCCAGAACAATTAAAAATCACTTTGTTCCCGTTTTCAGTTTCCATTTCTTGAACCATTTTTAGTCCCTGTCACAAACATCACAAAATAAAGGAAAACATACATAAAACAGAAGATTTACACACATAAAATAAGTCAAATTCACACTGCCTACTTCTGGTGTCCCCTCATTACATACTACATGAATACATGTTAGAGAGAGAACATAACAATAAACACTTCACTGTGTGGGGAAAAAATGTCAAAATCCAATGATTTATGAGTTTTTTTGACCCAAAAATACCTTCACATTATGTAACACGTGAGTTAAAAACAAAAGACTCAAAACAGTAAATCATAAAACTATTATCTCAAACTCTAAATTCAGATTGGATGAGACACATTCATAGCTGCTGTAAAATAGCTGATTTACGCACCCCTGTGATAGCACATCATGTAAATAACATAAAGCAGTCCTGTCCACTGATAACCGCACAAATGTATCTACCATGGTCTATCTACAAACATACACAGTATACGGTATATAGCCCTGCTCCCTTGGAAGCATCAGACAAACACAGTACTGTGATAATAATGATGCTCATGATGCACTTGATTAAATACTGCTGGAACAAGTTCAGCTCTAAATGTAAAGGATTAAGAATATCTATTACAATCAGGAACTAATCAATTCTAATATGATGAGATTATTTTAATGTAGTGTGTAATCAGTAACTAATTACCCTGATTATCATTACTCATGTCCCTATTAGCAGCCTGAACATTTGCTCTCTGCCAGCAATCTTATCCATACTAGACAGGAACAGACATTCAGAAATTTGGAGAGGTGGGAATGTTGGAATTTTTAATTGTATCCCAGTTTAAAATGCATGGTCAACCTCTTTTAAAACAGTCATTATATTTGCAATTCTGTTTGTTGATGCTAATGCAAGGCTGTGTGCTTACTTGCACTGATGCTAGTGAACTAAAAACTTTATTCGCACAAATTAAAATGTAACAGCATGCAGAAGAGAATGGTTGAAATTGTTTTAAAAATTATTACAACTTTTATTATTTACTACTACAATACACTACTGCAAGAATTTTGACGCAATGTCATATATTTAATGACTAGGGCTGTCAATTTAACACGTTAATTTTGTGCGATTAATTAAATGAAAAATAACACGTTACAAGAAATTAACCCAATCAATCGTGCACGACTTGTAGGTAAATTCTGTATTAAATAATGTTCCTACAGTTCCATCGGAGCAATTCAAGGTCGATGTGCCACCTTGATGTGGCAGTAGAGGGCAGTCAACACTCCAGCTGTACAGACAACACGCCTGGTCAAATGAACCAGCCCACCCCCCCACCTCCCCCCAAATTCTTTATTTGTTAATTTTAAATAAAAATATTTAATTCATTCAGTTCATTTATTTTTATAAAACACCACGTATTACAAGTACAATGAGCATCTTTAACTACATATTCTCACAGTAACAATTCTTAGTTCATTCATGATGAAATTGATGTGCAATTGTAGTGTGCTCCCTTAAAACGCACTTCGCTTTCCAACAAAAGTGAATAACTGGGTTCGTAAACAGTAGTCCATATGACTCATGTGCTGTGTTTCATGTTTTCTAAAGTCACACAACAGATTTATGTGAGGAACTGACCCAAACTGCAAATGGATCATTCTCAATTTTGACTTTCCAACTTACAAAATATTGACATTTTCCATTTAGTTCAGTTTTTGCCTATAAACGCTGAGGGTAAACATTTTAACATGTTGACATTGATTTTTATTCATAAATTGTTTTCTCTTTTATTATTTAATTTTGTTTCATGAATGAAGCAAGTTAACACTAAGTTAACACTAACGAGGCTTAAATGGGCTACAACACCACATTTTAAGGGTTCAATGAGGTACAACACCACATTTTAAGGGTTCAGTGGGCTACAACACCACATATTAAGGGTTCAATGGGCTACATCATCACATTTTGAGGGTTCAATGGGCTACGACACCACATATTAAGGGTTCAGTGGGCTACAACACCACATATTAAGGGTTCAATGGGCTACAACACCACATTTTAAGGGTTCAGTGGGGTACAACACCACATATTAAGGGTTCAGTGGGGTACAACACCACATTTTAAGGGTTCAGTGGGGTACAACACCACATATTAAAGGTTCAATGGGGTACAACACCACATATTAAGGGTTCAATGGGCTACAACACCACATTTTAAGGGTTCAGTGGGGTACAACACCACATTTTAAGGGTTCAATGGGGTACAATACCACATTTTAAGGGTTCAATGGGGTACAATACCACATTTTAAGGGTTCAATGGGGTACAACACCACAATCTAAGGGTTCAATGGGGTACAATACCACATTTTAAGGATTTAATGGGGTACAACACCACATTTTAAGGGTTCAATGGGGTACAACACCACATATTAAAGGTTCAATGGGCTACAACACCACATATTAAAGGTTCAATGGGCTACAACACCACATTTTGAGGGTTCAATGGGGTACAACACCACATTTTGAGGGTTCAATGGGGTACAACACCACATTTTGAGGGTTCAGTGGGCTACAACACCACATTTTAAGGGTTTAATGGGCTACAACACCACATTTTGAGGGTTCAATGGGGTACAACACCACATATTAAAGGTTCAATGGGCTACAACACCACATTTTGAGGGTTCAATGGGGTACAACACCACATTTTGAGGGTTCAGTGGGCTACAACACCACATTTTGAGGGTTCAATGGGCTACAACACCACATTTTGAGGGTTCAATGGGGTACAACACCACATTTTGAGGGTTCAATGGGGTACAACACCACATTTTGAGGGTTCAGTGGGCTACAACACCACATTTTAAGGGTTTAATGGGCTACAACACCACATTTTGAGGGTTCAATGGGGTACAACACCAAATATTTTTGTGTGAAAATACTAAAGTTAAAATGTGAATTAATAACTTTTAACATGCTGGGAAAAATCACTATATGCATATTTAAGCAGCCTCTGAACTTTGACCTTAAAAAACTTTAAACTTAACTTTTAGTATTTAAAAAAAAAAATTTAAAACATAAAAAAAGGTTTTAACATTGATAACAGCAATGCCATGAAATCAAGGGACAAATATTCTTTTTAAATTATTATTAATAAAAAACATTTTTTGCTTTTTTGCACACTTGTTCGGCCTTGCGCTAATGCTTTTATTAAAAATAAGTGCAAAATAAATACACACATAACTTTACATGTCATAGAAGTGGTGTACCAGATGAAGGGAACAAGGATTTTTTTCAGGAAATTAACAATTTCAAATATATTTTCTAAACTATTGGCAAAACAGAATCAAGCCATTTCATATCATTAAAAGTTAGGTTCTAGAATTATATATATATTATTTTTTTCATGACTAAAAAAGTCAAGGGACATGTTTGTCAACATATTTTGATATTGACCCAAATGTTGTCAGAAATAACCTATTTTTGTGAGACAAATCTTTCTTTACACAAGATGGCGCTAGACTGCTCACAAAACTGAATCCTCCATTGAGCTGCATTCAAATCTCAGAACGTTTTACATCATCGAATTTTTTAATTAAAACTGATAGTTGCAAGGATTCATACTTGTTAAATCCACCACAGCAGTATCTATAAATATATATATTTAACACTTGATTGTGATTGGCCCATTCTGAACAGCACTGCCAAAGTAACGCCACGTGACAGCCGTCTATGCGCTGCCTGCTTCAGCAGTGGTCTAGTGGTCTGTCGTCGCGTTTTTCCAAAAATAAATACATTTCATTTATTAAATGATTTAAGCAACATATTTTACGATTTTCTATAATTTAAGAACTTTTTAAGCACCTCTTGGTAAAATTTGCTATTTTCAAGGGTTTTCCAGACTTACATTTAAAAAAGCCAAATTCAAGTACTTCAAGCACCTTGTACGAACCCTGTAGTAAACAGCATTAAAATTGTATATGATATTATCTGTGTATCATTAATTGTATATTACTGTAATATATAATATATATATATATATATATATATATATATATATATATATATATATATATATATATATATATACAGAAGTTTCTCAGCTTTTTTGACAATATTTGATATATATCTTGATATTTATGAATTTGGAGCTGTTTGGTTTGAAACGTCATTAGAGTGAATATGTGACATAACTTTTGGCTGAACTATTCCTTTAAGCACATGCTTTCAGAATGAAGCATTTCATATGTACTCAACAATACAGTAAGCACATAAAGTACATACTGATGGCTATTATTTTACTTTCTCAACAGTTACTCTGTCTAACTCTTGATTTCTGCTTCTGCTTTTCCAGGCTGCTGATAGATAATGTTCTAGACGCAAACTGAAGGCTGAAGCCATGGCTCTGCTGACATCACGAGCAGCCGGTGTTTGTTTCACTCACTGTACTGGTCGTACCATCACCAGCTGAGATTGTAGGTGGACGCCACTGACAAATGTTCAGACTGGCATGAGATATCAAACGCACACACAGGCAGATCTTCCACTGCAGTTTCATCTATGAAATGATGCTATAGCTGCGTGTCATCCATCATTTGAACAGCACAAATCAAGTGATTTTTTATCATTTGACACGGGTTTGCAGTATGAGCAGATCACAGCATCAGCAAAGACTGTGAGAGTCAGACATTACTCTGCAAGCACAGTTCAACGTAATTCAGACATTTTCTGAACAAAATATAAGTGGTGTTGGCCTCTGCAAAACTCACTGCTGCAATGCAAGGGTGCTGTGGTGGGTTGCCATGGCATTGCTATTCCATTCATAAGGAGCTCTGAACTATTTTTAGCATGCTGTAATGCAATTACTAGGTTGGCGAGTATTTTATCTACACTATAAAAAAAATCCTGTAAAATGTATGGTTAAAAACTTCACTGATAAATTTGCCCGTCACATTGTGTCTCGCCACAAGCGCTGCATTTTAATATGGTGTGTGAAGTGCAAAAGAGTCAAGACTCTTTCGTTCTGTTTCATTCCGCTGCGCACCATTTAGTTATTTTTGAACTATGAAACACATCTGATCAGGATCATGTGAAACCAAAACCAGTCTAATTTTACAGAGCTTCCTTAAGACTTATTAGCTGACTAGTCATTCAGGCAACCCACTGATCTAAATCGAAGTAACAAATTTAACTTATGCAAGATTTTGGGCTAATTCAACAATAATTCACGTATTAAGAAGCATTTCTATCCCATGTGTTCAAGAGAACAAAATGGTCACCACTTCCGGGAAAAGTGCCACAAAATGAAAAAGCCACTGTCATTTTTTTTGTTCAATGTAATAAAATACTTGCGGTTAGAGTGCGCAGACATAACGCTTTCATGACCCTCATGTTTGCTTGCAATTGGCAGCAGATGCATTATGTCTATGAATGCGTTTCAGAAGCACTAGAGCAACTTTTGAGATGCTATGCGATGACATCAGTCCACTGGTTAGTCCAGTTAGGAGGGAATTATTTAGTCACATGACTTGTTGAGTCCTGACTTTTTTGATGCACATCTAGGAATTTATTCTGTAAATACATTTCCATCGTAGTGTATGTGCAAATCATCGTATCTAATAAAACTTTTATCTGCCTCCAATGAAGCTATGTTTTTTAATGCACATATTCAAGATTTTATTTGTGTTTCCATCCAGCATTTTTTTATACGATGTCCTAAAAATGTGAAAAAAAATATGTGGATGGAAACCCAGCTACTGACTAGTCGATAAGGAAAATAAGTATTTTTCTTTAGTAACTAAATATTAAACCCATAAATAAAATATAAACACAAGTGTTCACGCATAGTCTTTAGATAGCTACACCTGCTCTGCGTGTCTATAACCAGTGCATAATGTTCCCTCTCAAACGCAGTCATTTATTTGCGTGTGGGCGTCTGGCATATATTTGTGCAACTTTGAGCTGCATTCACCCACATCACGGCGAGAGCTGCTGAACACTGTTTGAAATGAAAGTACTGTGGCGTGGGCATGAAATATCCACGTCTCCATTGAACATGTCCAACTCAAAACACGCCACGCTGTGAGATCCAAGACACATGATCAAACTCCATGGAGACCAAACAAGATGAGCTATTCTTAGAGGACCCTCAAGGGTGCAAAACTTTTTCTCTTTCTTCACTTGTGACAACAGGAATCCGAGCAATCAAGATGCATGAAGTATATAAGTGGTAAAATCATAGGTCATATTTAGGTGCATACTAATGTGTGCTACAGTGATTTTATTATGAGTGATGGGTGTTAGCCATGATGTAAATCACCTAAAACACCCTTACCCATGGTAAAATCACTGTAATGCAAGGACTTGAGTAGTTTATTGCTTTTATAAAATGGCAGCAACTGCATTATGATACAAGACACCAGTGTTCATCAAAAACAATAAATTTATAATTATTAATTATTGGAATAATCAATTATTTCACCAAATAATATAGTTCATTAGTCCAACTGTATGTTGTTTGCGGTCACCAAGCAATGCATTATGGACTTAAAAAAGAAATGGAAATTAAATCAATTATCATTTTTTTTATTTTTTTTTTTAAACATGAACATGTAAATAAATAAAGCACTTTTCAAATGGACAAAATGTTTTAAAATGTTGTAAAATATTACAATAAACCAAATCATTTATGTCACATTTAAATGCAAAATTTTAATTGCATTTCAAAAAATCATTTGCCAATTGCTTTTCCAAAATGTGCAATCACAGGTGTGCATTTAAAGTCATTTTACAATGGCTTTGAACAAAGCTCATCAAATCTGTTTTATATGAAAATATGTTTGGTAGATTTACAGGTGAACATTTGTTTATACTATCAACAAACATTTATTAAATAAAGAACTGTAAGATTAAGTTAATTTATACAAATATGGAATTATGTTTCAATTGTATTAATTTAAGACTAAATCAAGTCCATACTGTTGTGTACTATAGTATATTGAATCCTCCTGAACTGGGATCTTTAAATCAGTCAATAACTCACTCTGATAAGGTCAAACGTTGACTGGGTTTGTGTGCTCGAGGCAATTATATAAGAAACTGTCATGTTTCACTGAGAATGTTCTTTTAACATTTACAATGTGCATTTCTAGTTTGAGGTCAGAGGTCACTTACAGGGCCATGAAGGTCAGTGTTGAGCAGCATTAGTGCACAGGTGAGGCAATGAACTCCATCTGCAAACATCAGACAAAATGAACAATATTCTCCTCATATCAAACATTCATCTTTGCATCGGACCAAACGTTTAACATCACTTCCATGGCAACAGTATTAGCAACAGATTTATACCCATATACTAGTCATTGCTGTTACCAAGATGGTTGCTATGGAGGAAACATGACACTCTGATTCTAGACACAATCATGTTTCATGCAGAATTACTAAAGGCAGGTAAACTCTCCAAAATGGTTTGATTTGTCTTATGGGTGAATCTAAGAGAAATAAAACCAGCTCAACAGAAAACAATAAATAAAAAAATATTTTTGCATGAAGAAAATAAAGCTTATTTTTAGGACCATTCAGATTTTTTCCTTTGTGACATTATTTTCATGATAATTATGTTTATTAAAGGAATATTCCAGGTTCAATACAAGAGCAGCTTAATCGACAGCATTTATGGCATAATATTGATAACCACAAAAAATACAGTCACAAAACAAACAATATACAACTTAACATGATTTTAGTGTGATCAAATCTATTACTAAACTTTGCTGTGTAAAGTTATATCCAATTTTACAACTTCGTTGCCATAACGCCAAAATGCTGTAAACCCTAAAATGACTAAAAATGATGATTTATACAGCTTTACAGCTGAAATAATACACAAGTTTTAACAGAAGAATTAATGTAAGTGCTTTTATCAAATTAACATTTCTGCTTTTAAACCCTCCAAAAACTGACCACATTCACAATTATTATTATTATAAATATTTTGATATCACCTATGTATATAGTATACTGTATATATAATCTAATTTAGGCTACATTTATTTAAAATCTAATATTATTTTTACATTTTAATGCAACTTGTTTCGCACACGTGCTCTCACTCACAGACACCCGCAAACAGACAAGTTAGGAGCTATTTACGTTGATCATGCTTTTGTGCGGGTAAATTGTTTTCTATGTAAATGTGCTGGACGGACGTTTTTGACTGTTGTGCTGTCTTGCTGTTTTTTCAAAAAGAAAAAAATGGGACAGTTGAGTATTTCCCACTGTGAAACATCACCATTTCTTTTAGTAACACTTATTAAGTGTTTGAGCACTGAAGACACAAGTTTAAGTTTAGCAAGCTGAATTTTCTCCCATTCATCCATTATGCAGGTCTTCAGCTGCGCAACTGTACGGGGTTTTTGTTGCCGTATGGTGTGCTTCATAATGTGCCACATATTCTCAATTGGAGATGGTCAGGACTGCAGGCAGGCCAATCTAGCACCCACACTCTGTTTACACAGACTTACACTCGTAATAATGGCAGCATGTGGTTTGGTGTTGTCCTGCTGGAAAACCACTTCTGAATGCGCGTGATCTTCGATCCCTCAGATGTCACCATCTTAAAAACCATCATTCACCTATGATGAATATCATGACATGGGCTCGGGAATACTTTGTTAAACTTTTGTCAGTCAACACCATTCGCTGCTGCATCCAAAGATGTAAGTTAAAGCTTTACTATGCAAAGGAGAAGCCATACATCAACACTGTCCAGAAGCGGCACCGACTTCTCTGGGCTCGGTCTCATCTGGGATGGAAAGTAGAACAGTGAAAACATGTTTTGTGGTCCCACGAGTCTTAAATATTGTTTTGTTTTTTTGTTGTTGGAAAAAACAGCTGTCGTGTTCTCTGGGCCAAAGTTGAAAAAGGACCATCCAAGCTGTTATCAGCATCAGGTCCAAAAGCCAGTGTCTGTCATGTATGGGGCTGTCAGTGCCCATGACATGGGCAACTTGCACATCTGTGAGGGCACTATTAATGCAGAAATATATGTAAAATTTTTGGAGCAACATATGCTGCCATCCAATGCCAAACCACAGACTGCCCGGATTACAAGTGCATGTGTGCGTAAACAGAGAGTGCGGGTGCTAGATTGGCCTTTTTTATAATTTTTTTTTGCTCAGGTGTCACAACAATTTGATGTTCTGAAGAAGTTTTAGTTGCAAAGTGAACTTCATGTGACTTACAGTGTTGCACATGATTCCAGATTGTTCTTCACAGAAAAAAGTTTCAGTGCTTGATAAACGGTAGGCCAGTGTTTATTTCCCTTCTGCTCTGGGGCTGCAGTGCAGTTCAGGTCACAGGGTCTCAGGTACTGGCCAGGATCGGGCTTCAACTTAATGCCCATGCAGACCTCTAGCCCTTACTGATGTTATTATTAATGATAACACAGTTCAATTCACAGCATGCACTTCATAATTTACTTACAGATTTAGAATAGTGGAAAAAACAAGTTTCCTCTTCACCTTGTGTCACTATTATAAGTGCCATGGCAACATATACTGTATGTATATATATATATATATATATATATAGTATATACATTTTTTTCAAACTATCCAAACCCACAGGACTTTCATAGATATTATGAGTAAAAGCTTGTCTGATAATATGACCGATGGCAACAGCTGCTAACGTTGGGATTGTCAGTACAGTTTTAAAGGTGGTGCTTAGCAAAGGGTTTATTGGTCTAAAAAACATTTTGTGGTTACTAAAGTTGACGTGCAGTACCTTGTGCAGTGATGATGGTGGGGTTACACTGATAGTACCGGTTCGAAAAATGAATTAACACTCGCTCTCTCTCCTGAGTCTCACCCATCAGTGAGAATGCTTTCAGAAACGATCTGCAGGAGAGACACCAAAACATATCAACCATGAACAAGACAAATGCATATAAAGATGATATTATTTGTCTGAAGATCGGGGGTCTTTACAGATATCCAGACACAAGACGAAAGACAAAAAGAATCAACACAACACAGGAAGAAAGAACCACAAAGAGATGAATGAAAAAGTTTGTGAACTTTGGCCAATTATCTGAGCTGCAACTGCATGAATGACCCCATAAATATGATCAGACATTAAAATAACAATATAATGACAATACTTTAATTAACATACTAATAAATCATTATTTTGTCGCATCAATTAAACATTAATTAATTTAGCATATGGTAATATACCATTTGGGCATGAATAATTAACATAAACGTAGATGGTCATGTGTTGATGTATTCATCAGAGAGCACTCAGAGCTCCACCCACATGATAAGAACAAACACTCAATGAAATGCCATCAGACTGAATCTGTACCTGAGTGATTGGTCCAATGTCAAGTCTGTAAACTCAAAGAATGTGAGGTATTCTTCTGCTACCATCTTACTGAAGTCATTACTGTCAACACAAACACAAGATTCATATCAGAACATAGATAAAACATGATTTCACACAGTTTACAGGTTTAATAATAATAATCTAATAATAATATTTGACGAAAGCCTTAACATACTGTATTTCACAGTGACACATGACACCATTATATGTTCAGTATGACTGCGATATCTTTAAACATTAGGGCTGCGTATTGATACAGATTTGACCATCGGTTCGATTCCAATTACAATTCATCTGCGTTTATTTCAGTAGTAATATCCATTTTGTTTACATATATTGGTCCCAAATTTAGGTCATAACACTTGGTACATTATGAAAATATTAATTTTACAATTTTACTTTAATCATTAGTTCCATCATTTTGGTAACATTTGAGCTTAAGTCTGCTTAAGTCCATGTATTCCATCAATAAATATAATGTCTCGAAATTGTATGTATTATATTGCATATTTATATACATTTATATTATATATACTGTATATATATATATATATATATATACATATACATACACTACCGGTCAAAAGTTTTGAAACACTTACTCATTCTTTATTATAATTTTTTTTTTTTTTTTTCACATTTTAGAATAATAGTAAAGTCATTAAAACTATGGAATAACATAAATGGAACTATGGGAATTATGTTGTAACTAAACAAAATCTAAAATAAATCAAAACTGTTTTATATTTTAGCATCTTCAAAGTAGTCACCCTTTGCCTAGAATTTGCAGACATGTACTCTTGACATTTTCTCAACCAACTTCTTGAGGTATCACCCTGGGATGATTTTTAAACAGTATTAAACTAACCATCTATGTTGGGCACTTATTGGCTGCTTTTCTTTATTATTTGGTCCAAGTCATCAATTTCAAAAACTTTTTTTATTTATTTATTTATTTTTAAATAAAATTTTAGTTTTATAATGAAATAAATTAATATGGTGGCACAATTATATTTTTGTCTTCAAAACTAATTTCAAACATTTAAGCAAACGCCTTCAGATCAAAAGATTTTTAAGATCATAAGAAACATTTCAGTCAAGTGTTTCAAAACTTTTGACCAGTAGTGTGTATGTATTTATATATATATATATATATATATATATATATATAAATACCTACTGTATGTTTACTAGTGTTGTCACAATACCAACATTTCAGAAGTCGGTACGAATACTAGTGAAATTTCACAGTTCTCGATACCAATTTCGATACCACAGCAAAAATGTGCTAATATGTGCTATTGAACACACCCGTTTAGTCTATTTAAATAGTTCAATTTCAATGTAAATAATGAATAAAAAGAAATGCATGTTTCATTCAAGTGTTTCTCAATTAAGTATGCATTGCATTTGAGCAAATGTTTTTAAGCAGGGCCCTGCCGAAATCTGTTTTCTTTTTTCCCCAAATCCTTTTTTGCTTTTTTTTTTTTATTATTATTCCAGAATTCCATGTTTTAAAGTTGGAATTTAATTTCATCATTAAAATGGTGCCTAATCAAATTAACTCTAAAAACTTCTAAAAACTTTTAACAAGTAAAAAATAGAACAATTACTTCTCAACATACCATTGCATTTTTAACAAACTTTCATTCAGTACAACAGCACTCTTGCTTGTGCCATATTGCTTAATTTTTATAATTATTTATTAATCATTATTTAATATTTATTAATATCACTACAGTTAATATAAAATTTGACTATGCAGTTGTATTATATTTCTATTGCAGTTTCTTTTTTTTCTCGCCTTTTCTCCCCAATTTGGAATGCCCAATTCCCAATGCGCTCTAATTCCTCATGGTGGCGTAGTGACTCGCCTCAATCCGGGTGTCGGAGGATGAATCTCAGTTGCCTGTGCGTCTGAGACGTCAATCCACGTATCTTAGCACGTGGCTTGTAGAGCGCATTACCGAGGAGACGTAGCGGTTTTGGAGGCCCACGCTATTCTCCGTGGCATCCACGCAAAACTCACCACGCGCCCCACCGTGAGCGAGAACCACACATTATAGCGACCACAAGGAGGTTACCCCATGTGACTCTACCCTCCCTAGCAACCGGGACAATTTGGTTGCTTAGGAGACCTGGCTGGAGTCACTCAGCATGCCCTGGATTCAAACTCGCGACTCCAGGGGTGGTAGTCAGCGTCAATACTCGCTGAGCTACCCAGGCCCCCCTCTATTGCAGTTTCTTAAATTTCAGGTGTCTAGCTTTTATTTTGACGTGAGCTTTTATTTTGACGCGTGTTTTTTTACGGAAGCTTCACTCCTTGTGATGGATAAACAGTTCACAACATGTCCCAGTGCGATCGTTAAAGCGCAAATATAGTATAGTCTACATGTAATACACACTTTACAGTGAATCATAGCTCTGCTCTTTCATCTTATACAACACAAATGATTTTCAATGTTTTACACTGATTTGTAGAACAAGTGCTAAAACGGTTCTGTCTCTTTAAGAATAGCATCAGTTCAGCGAGTGTCTCACAGAAGTGTTTTTGCTGAGTGCACATTAACAAGGAGTCAAATGGCTTCTTTATGTAGCAAATTAGCTTAAAAAGGGAATTATTTATAATTAATTATAACTGGTTATAATTAATAATAAATATTTAGATTAGATCTTAGAATTAACTGTAGCAGAATCGACATTACAATTATTTGATCTGTCCATCCACCGAGCAGACAATATAATTATTTATCAATTCTAGGAAGATTACTTTCCTGGCCAAGGAACAATAGCCTTCCTACTTATACAGTGCTAGCAGTAGTTTAGCATGTAGCAAGGAGCAACATTCAGTGACTTTGAATTGTGAGCGGAACACAGAGACAATCAATTGTGAATATAAGGGATTTAATAAATGAAACTATAACTAACATACAGACAAACTAAGCAAAACATACATATATAGAATGAAGGAAAGTAAGGAAAGGAGAGAGAAGAGCAAAGAATGGCAGTATTTCACATCAATTACCCACAACCTAAATGAGAATCATCAGAGGCACAACTCACCTTAAAAGGGGTTCAAACTTAAACGCGCATCTAATCAGTTGTAAATGGTTACTTGCATTGGTTTGTTGCTGAATAAGAGTCTTGATGCGGTAGACGAGGTTCTCGACGATTTCTTTAGGAGTGAGTTGAAGAAGTCCACAGCAAATCCACAAAGTTACTTGAAGGTAAACACTGCCAGAAGGTTAAACTCAAGAGAGAGTTTTGGAGTGTGTTGGTCTCAAGAAGAAGAGTTTTGAGCCATGATTAGTCTGCGTTCTGGAGTTTTAATAGTTCATTGCCGCACCCATTTTGTGGGTGGAGTGGCCAATCAGAGGCATGCATTTTGAGTGGGAGAGACATCCTTTGTCTCCGTTTATGGCCCATTCGCATTTTATTGCTGATCTGGACCGCTAGTGCAGCTTTTAATTCAAAACATAGTAAGAATTGTTCGATGCATTTCACGATCACATGGTGTACATTATTGTGTGAGAAATAAAGAGAAGATCATTTTGATACCAAGAAGGTAACCTCCAGACGATATTAAAGCAGAGATACACTCATACACTTGAATATAGGCATTTAACATCTAACTAATACAAGTAAAGGGTTTTAACTAAGTTAATATAATAGGGGAATATACATACAACACATGCATATAGCAGATACATTCATAACTGCTTACTATGGCCTAAATAGAGAAGATGTCTTTAGGTGTGTGTGTGACGTGTATTGGAATTGGTGGAGACAGACAACTGCTCTGGTGCCTGGCACGGGGGGGGTCACCCCCCTTTCTGTGGAATGTGTTTGAAGCTTGATGGAGACACTCCAGAGGCGACCTGTTTTAGCATCCTTTTGATAGTGATAAAGACCATCTGCAATTTAGCACCCATATAAATGTAAACGCAGAGGCCAGGTCAGTAATTTATATGCAAATGTCAAAAGGCTAAAAGGGTTTTTTTTTTTTTTTTTAAACAAAGTGTAATTAGCCATCACTGATCTTACACAGACGTTACATTTACCACATCCGTGCTTTATGTGATTAGAATCAAATGTTTATTTTTGGTTGTTTTTGATCAACAACTGACTGTAAAGAACAGAAAGGATATTAAAAGAGACATTATTTAATGGCAAATGGATTGTGTGGATCTCGTCTTTGGACAAACATTACACAGAACGAGTCAAACCAAACTCTTCCTCTCAACAGGCAATGAAAGGATCTCACTGGTAAACTTCTTCACCACTATACTACTCAATCGCTGCTGAGAGAAATATGAACATTTACCAGCCAGTGGTGAAACACAGATACTGTTAGTCGCCTTGCGCCAAATTTGGTCTCATTCGTGATTTACTCACATTGTTGAGGGTTGTGCTTGGAGTAAAGATTGATCTTGTGATTTAAGAATCGATACTGGGATTGTTCAAACTAAGATTATGATTAATCAAAGAATCAATATTTTTACCCATCCATAGTCAACATCCTCTTATGGACTTTAGTCATGGTAGACAACTTATTTAATTTGATGTGAATGAAGACAAGGCCGTGAGGGACAGCATACACTCTGTTCAATATGTTGTTCTTTCTTAAAGCTGAGGTTTGTCATTTCTGCACCACTAGCATTATCAAATGGAACTGCAAAAAGAAAGGCAAAAACTCCCCCTGTCTGCCAGATACTGTAGTCCATCAGACAGTGCTGGTGTTCAGACTGCAGTAGAGTGAGACAGGCGAGCACTGGGCTGTGGAGGTGGGACAGTATGAGTACTGATGCAGTGATGATGCTCTCCTCTGGAGTACTCTGTCTGCTACTGAGAGTGCTTATCAATATGGATGAGCATCTGTATCTTCATACCTTTATTATAAAACTGATAGTTCTGCTCCTGGATGTTGATTGGTCAAATACAGTGTTCTGCTGAGCTAAAATACACTATACTGTACAGTACCAGCTGTGAAACTCCTGTTCACCAGCTACTGTGTATATCACTTCACAGCACCCATAGAGACCAATTTTAACCGCAGTTTAGTGTCAGGAAACATTCTTCACCAATACTTGATGAATATTTGCTTACTAAACTGTTAATGGAAATGTTTTCGCCTTATTTAACAGCATAAATCCAGCAAAATGTTATATTTGCAATTCTTTATTTTAAAAAGATTTTATATTTTAAATTTATAACATTATACTTTGTATTATATTACCCTGGATTTAGTTTTAAAAAACAAGTTACCGCAGATGCATTAAGGTTTCTACTACATCTGCTGAGAGACTGACAGTAAATTTGGCTTATTTTTCAGATTGTTGAAATCCATCACTACTTTTTTTTTTTTCTTCATTTGTAAATTTGTGAAAATGTAATTTTCATTTTTTTTTTTTTTTTTGTGGAACACATAAGGTATTTTTTTGAAGAACATTCTATCTACTCTTTAATTTAGGTGAATGAGGACTGGGGCTCTCAAGCACCAAAAGTGACAAAAATTCATCATGAAAGCATCATAAAGTGGTCCAAATGACTGGTGCGCTAAACCTTCCAGAGACATCCGATAGCTTAGTGTGATGAATAGTCAGGAATTTAATTCCTATGGACCCGCCGGTGAAAAATATGTATCACAAATTAGCGCCCCCTAGAGGTAATGGGGTAGAAATATTAATATGAATTTAAAAGTCATAGAAGTAACTAGATCATTGCTGAGTAAGCCCAAAATAGCTAAAAACAAATATCTGCTTTTACCTTCTAAAAAACAAAAATAGCCATTTTTACTTGTCTGTGAGCTTGCTTGTGTGAAAAATCCAGTGTTATATCATAGATGTCCAGAACAAAATATGCCATCCAGTCTACTCAGAGGCTGAGATATTCAATGAAACAATGAGTGTGGTGCATAAACTGAAAATTAGACTGAATGTCTATGGACGAGCACAAAGCTAAAATGCCACCTACATTTCAGATCTGTATATTGTGATGAATGTGATAGAGTATAAATAATTTTTTCTAGTACTTGCTGTCATCTAGTGGAACAAAATAAGGCTTTTCAAAGTGAGACAGAGTGAACAGAATCAGAATTACATGCTTACAAAGTTGGGACAACAACAAAAAAATGTGCAATTAGTCCACAGTGTGTGTGAATGGTGAGCTTTTAATTTTAAGTGTGAAAAATTGCAGGCGGCAGCGCAAAAATGCATCAGAGTTTAACGAGTTAAGAGTAAGTCACTATTCACAAAAAATCTTGACATCCGTCAAGATTTGATGCGTTCATGAGAGTTCACAAGAGAAGTAGTGATGTTCGATTCAAAAACAAATCTTTTTGAGATGGATATGATCCATGAATCGTTTCATCCAGTTCACAAAACTGGTCTGAGTGATTTGTACATGACTGATCCAATTCTCAAGTTCAACTCACTGAATCAATGATCCGGTCCCATTCGTTAACAGCTCACTGGAGGGAAAGATCATCAGTGAACAATGACTTAAAATTGGGTCTGTTCCTTACTCAAAGCTATCGGATGACTTCAGAAGTCTTGGTATGTAGCGCACGTGTCATATGGACCAATTTTATGTTCATTTTATGATGTGTTTTTGTCATTGTGGACCTTGACAGACCCAGTCCTCATTCACTTTCATTATTTGAAAAAGAGTAGAAAGGTAATACATGGGGTAACGTGAATTACATTTGGAAGAACAATTCCTCCAAAATTTATATTATGAATTAACCATTCTATAAAAGCAATCAAGCACTTCAGGCCATGACAACGCACTTTAGCAGTGACTATATTCACAATATAACACAGCCTCTTGCATCATATTGCTGAACTGTGATTGTGAGGGATGAATGTGAAGAGGGCCGAGGCACCAGAGCTTCGATCTATAACAGCAATAAAAAAAAACACAAAATTATCAGACATCAAAAGCACTCAGGTAACATGATGAAACAAGTGCTCTACTTGCAATATGGTATTTACGAAGATCCGAGATAAACTAGAGAGATCGCAAAGGGAAAAAAATACTCTACGAGAATGAAGATACAGCATGAATTGATGCACGCCACCTTCAATCGGACAACTGACCAAATCATTAACAAACTGAAAAACACTTAAGGGAGTACAGGGACCATAAGAAGGACATAAGCAAAAGCAACAGTGGAAGAAGCAACAATGTTTTGGACTCGGACACCGACCAGCCTGCTAACTAAAGGGGCATTGAATTCAGCCAGTAATGCTCGTGATAAACAGTGAATCTCCGGTGTCCTCTGCAGATGATCTCAGTAAGGTGTTATATTTGCCAACTTTGTTAGCTTTTCTTACACTGTTGTCATCTTATTTTGTGCATTTTGTTCTGTAAGGGGATTTCTGACCAGCTACTCACTAAGTTTGGAAGTAAAACTGTGGGATTCTCAATCAATGACATTATATGCTATGGCAAAAATCAAAATACAACCATCTGCTACACCAATGTTAATACTGATTCCACTGTAACAGTTTATAGAACTTAGCAAGTTAAGCCATAGTTCACACAATATATTGTAATTACATTACCTGTCGTCTTTAGCGTAGATGTCGTCTCTGACACTCTTGTTGAGTAATGTAATAACGATGGATTGCATTAAACCGTATGTTTAAATATGTCCTCAAAAACAAGAGTAAAAGCTGTATACAAACACAACTGTGATGTGCCAAGTTTTTTTTTATGTTTAAGGTAGTCACGTGAAACTTACCACGTAGATAGTAACCCATTACGTCTCCATTCGGCTCTCAGGTCAGTGGAAAAGTTTGGCCGGTTTACGATAGGCTCTAGATTGCCCTGGCCATGAACCAGCGGAGCACAGGCTCGGCACATGAACCATCGCAATTTCGGTGGAAAAGGGCAGAGTATCAAAGTACCACAGTTTACCACAGTAAAGCACAACATGCCTTGAAGTGATCTGTTGATTTAGATGCTCATATTAAGGTTGTACAATGTCTGCAGCTACTCAATTTAATAATTAAATAATAAATAATTTTCATACCAGTCTATTATTGTGGTTTCCACAATTGTAGATTTGCCTGCCCCTAAACAGCACATGAAAACATATGAAGAGGGGCTAAGAACAAACAAATCCTCTCTTGAATAGGGGTGCATGGTAATAAGGAGCCATCTATGGCCTTACCTGCGTGTGCTATTATAGCATTGCACTATAAATAAACAGGTACATAAAGGGGTTTTAAGTCTGGACCTCTTTTGACAAATTATGGACAAAGTTTTCCTCTTGTTCAATAAATGTTCTGTTTGAATGATGTTTGATATTGGGAAATAACTGGCCTTGTCTGCCTTCAGATATTCCTAAAGATTACTTAAATTATTAGGAGCCTGATGAAAGGAAAACAATGTCTGTTCTGGAGTAGAAAGCAACATTTTGTCACAAGCACAGTCCCAACTCAGTACAGTGGTCTACTCATGGGTACAGTCAGAATATTATAACTAGCCTATAGAGATAAGGTGTTAATTAAACTAAGTTTAGTTCATTTTCACATAGTCCCGAACTGTCGAATTCATGCATGATGTAAAATAACTCACATCCAATGTAAACATGAAATGAAATTAAGTAAATATGTCATATGTTAATTAATTGCAATTATGTACTGTAATAAACCAACTTCGAGCATGTGGATGACCGTATACTTCAGTCACCACCAAAGGCCATTTTGATTGGCTTGCGACAGAGAATCTCTGACAGCGTGCACACAAACGGCATGTGTGACCAGAAAATATAGTGTTTAAAGCCTAGTTAGCATGTCACGTTGCTTCGTGAGGATTAATTCTACATCTATGCACAATGTTGTGCTGTTTTAAGGCTTGCTTAAATCTGGATCATCTGCTGCAAGTAACAATGTGCTGTTTTCCATATTTTGTTTATGTTTATTGAGGCCGGTATCGTACAGAAGGCAAAATTTTAGTACCAAGCTGACCCCGTTCTTTAGATATCAGTGACCGAGTAAATCTGGTTTAATCTCTCTTGAAGTTCAGACACAAAGTTAAAGGCAAGAGTCTTCAGATTCCTCTCTTGTTGGTGTGTGTAACAGGTATCAAACAGAGCCTCACAGAAGTGAATTTATGGCTGAATGAACTCACTTCTTGCCCAGATGTTTGGCGACGTCCGAGCGCCGGAAGCCCTCCAGGTGGTAGAGGCGTCTGGCCAGGCGCCGTGCGGCTTCCTGGTCGCTGCGACTGCCATTGTGAAGAACATCTATGTCTTTAAGACATTCCACAGAGTCCATGTCTGAGTCCCAGTCTGACAGCATGTCCTTCAACCCCGCATCGCTGCTGCACAACAAGAGAAAACACACAACTCAACTCAACATTGACACTATTTAATTTCTTAAAGCATGTGCCTACTCTTATTGGGAACAATCCATCGGTGCATTTTATTCCAAAGAAAAAATATTCTGTCTTTGTAATCTTTCATCAAAATATTATGACTTGATGAAATGACTTTTCTTTTCATCTGAAATCACAAACCACTCGCCCATAGATAAAATCAAGTCATGCCCAATATTTGTTTTTCCTCATTGGGGCGCATGTTCAGGAAACCTGTTTGAAAACAGTCATTATTTCTGGTGGACTTGTCAACTAGTTGGCCAACAAGTTTATCTACATTTTCATGTTTTTAGAGCTTGTCTTTTAATTGGTGTGCCGACAGCGTGCTGTGCTGAATCCATTAGTGAGTTTGCACAGTAAAACCCTCTCAGAAAAGATGCATTTAAATTCATCCTCATTAAAACACTGCTGCTTCAGCCATGTACACATTCACATTCACACAGACGGCTTTGACCACTGCGTTCCTTTTTAAGAGATGCCTACTGTAGATTAATACCCAAAACTACACAAAAAACAGCTCCGAAAAATCAAAAGATCTCCTGTTGTTACAGCAATGACATCATCTGAGAACTGTGAGTCAAATCTGTTTAATTTCAGAGCCAACAGTCACTGCAGTATAATACAGACAAACCCTCACCATTGCATCAAGGACACAGTGTGCGGAAGAGAATGATCTTTCAAACATTAAAATCATCAAGAGACTGATGGAGTGAGTCTGATCAAAGAACTCTTCTCTATACATCAAGAGCATTTATTCAGAGTGTTGTAGACCGGTGCAGATGTATGACCATGAAAACTTGATTTATTACTGAGGCTCAAAGAGGCAGTTTTCTAAAGGTGAAGAGTCTGTCCTTATCACTTACTGTATATTCCCCATATTCAGAGCATTAATCAAAGTATTAACTTTCATGAAATCATGACATGTATGGCAGCACAGCGTAACACTGCCATCTGTTGAGTGTCAGGGCAAGCAAAAGCAACAACAAAAAAACCTTTTTAAAAAATTCATGATTTCCTAGAAAAAAAAAACAGGGTTGATCATGAGCAGGTGCAGATGGAATCTGGAGACTCTCCACTGATTTTAATGGGAATCAGTGAAATTCTTTACAAGAGCTACAAACAGGCTATGAAACTCTTACTGACAGATAAAAGCAAATTAACTAAAATATTTAATAAATATGCAAAGGATAGTATAATCATAGAGACTTTTTGATTTGCGGGTTCCAAAATTAGTTTTTTGGGCGCAGATCAGCCACTTTTCCACTATCGGGCCGAACAGTTCTCGTCACAAAACCATGCCATTACGGTTTCTTTTTCCACTGTGGTGCCGTGAAATCAGTAGGGTGTATGTAACAGATCTGACTTGGTGACAGCGTGTGAGATAAACATTGGAGCGAGTGCACATATACCAGTTTTTAGGACTGCTTTTTTCCCTGGTTTTACTCTGCTAATACACAGAAAAGACACGGACCATGTCGCAAATAGGAAAGCTAAGAGAAAAAGGCAAGAGGTTTACAATCATTTGCTGAGGGCTTGTGTATGCCACTGGACAAGAACACACAAAGTTAAAAGTTCCCACACTAACTGAAAAATATATTTAATGACAAAAAATATTATGTAAGTATTATATGAAAATAGTTTAAGCGAATATATTGATATAATTTAAGTTTTTATGAGGTACTGTAGTAATCTGCTTCCCTGTGGAAAAAGGTGCGTAGAAAAATAAATGTAGGCTACAATACAAGTTAAACCATCATCATAAAATCGTGAAGATTCACTAAGCATACACTATTTTTATTAACTTTTATTAACTTTCGCCAAATATTAGTAAATTTGACTAGAAACATCTAAAGAGCTTAAGTTGCCTTGGCATTTGAAAATTGACAATTGTGAGTCACCACATACTAAAGCCTTCCCACCAGCACGGTTGAGTACGGTTAGCTAACCGTGCCGAGAATTCCAGGTCGAGAACGGTTTATAGTTGTGCTGAACTGTGCTCAAGTGGAAATGCTACTGTAACCATTCTGCACCGTGCTCAGAACCGTTCAGCCCAATGGTGGAAAAGCAGCTATTGTGTGGACCTGGGCATAATAGTAGGGGTGGACGATATACTGTAAGCAAAACTTTCAATCAAAATGTTGGTGGATAACAATATATACCATGATATAGAAATGTTTATGAAAAGTGATTCAAATACTACTAAAAATCTAATGAAAAATCTTTCATAAATAAAATACTGGGGTAGAAGGGAAAAGATTTCATGATGCAGTATGATAAATAACCTGCCACTTGTTGCATTATATACCAATGGCGCAAGTCCAAAAATGGTAAAAAAAAGTTTTTCCTAAGATGGAGTGCCAATAACTGCAGCAGGGCTCATCAATACGGACTGCCCAATGGCCCGGGGCCAGTGGGAGAAAGATTCGGGCCAGTTGCTTGAACTGTCACTTGCCTGATCGGGCCAGTGCTGCACTAATTACATTGTTGCTTGTGCAGACAAGTGAAAGAGCACCAAAATTACAAGGAGCGAATAGTCTTTCAACCGAGCACACGGAGACAAGCGAGCACGCAGATATGAGCACAGTCGCGTGAGTGCACAAGAATGTGCAGACACCGAGCACGCTCTCCTAGAACTGTCCTTGCTCTGTTCTATGTGTCTTTGCTGCATTTATTACCAACTGTGTTGAAAATTGCAGGAAAAAACCCTTCATCCCCTTGGAGCGGGATTACACGTCTTGCGCGACATTTTAATTATCCCAGCACATTCCATCTTCACAGTGCGAACATTCTTCATTTAGTAATCCACACATAGGAACACAAGAAATCAATATTTACTTTCTATTGGACTGTAAATCCATGTCTCTCCATGCATCATCATACATTTAACGTGCATGCCCTCTTGTAAAGGGACAGAGCGCTAGTACTGTTCACACAGTAAAAAAACAAACATAATTCCCTATATATGGGAATTTCACAGTACCATCTGTCCCGCCTGCAACTGGTACAGAATGCAGCTGCAAGGCTTCTGACAGGTACTAAAAAGAGGGAACATATTACACCTGTGCTGGCGACTCTTCACTGGTTACCAGTTCAATACAGAATTGAGTTTAAGGTGTTGTTATTTGTTTTCAAAGCTTTGCATGGTTCAGCTCCACAATACATTGTGGATCTTATCTGGCCCCATCAGACTTCAAGACTTCTGAGGTCTTCCAGTCAAATGGTACTGTCTGTCCCCCTGTCATGATTGAAATCAAAGGTGATCATGCCTTCTTTGCTGTTGCTCAGATCCTGACCAACTGTAGTGACTCTCATCTTAAAACCTTTTTTTGTTAACATTTTATTTGAATGTGTCCTTGTTACACATATTACATGTATTTTACTATAGTCATAACAGTCAATTATGCATAATTACAAGCAACTAACCCTAAACCAAACCCTTACCCTAAACCTACAGTAAGTACATGTTGTTAATTAGTAATAATCAGTAATTACTTGTGTAATTACACTGTAACAAGGACACATTAAATTAAAGTGTAACCCCTTTTTGTTATTATTTGAAGCAGAGCAATGACATTGTGTTGATGAGTCTTTTGAATGTATTATGTTTTTGACTTCATGTTATTATATGTCTTATTATATGTTATATGCTTTATTTTAATTTGTATTATTCTGGGAAGCACTTTGGTCAATGGAAGTTGTTTTAAAATGTGCTATACAAATACAATTGTATTGTGTTATTGTATTGTAAAAAAAAATATATATATATATATACTGTATATATATAAATAATTTTTTTGATAAGAAACTTTGTTAAGCCCCGGTTATACACATGGCTGGTATGCACTGGTATGTAAGTATACACATTTAACTAGGTAATGTTTCAAAACATTGAACATTAATTCAACACAACAATGGTATCTAATATGAAAAAAAGCAAAATCACAATGGCTATTATTATTATCAAAGCTTTTCAGCTCGAAGATAACATTTAAAACAGTCTACCCGTATCATTTTCATAACACACCTGTTACATGTTTCTTTTCTGGACTGTACAGGTATTTACGTTTTTGTGCTTTGTGTGTCAGTCAATTTTGGTCTTGTTTGGGTTGTCTAATTTTATACTCATATCCACATTCTCAAGTCATAAATTAGGCCTAATATCTACCTAATGTGTGTTACATGATTTAGTAGCAAAGTGCATTCAGCCAATAATCAAATCTTTAACTCGGTGACTAGATCTTTGATCCAGTGTGTGAAAACATTACACATGCCCAAAAGTTGTGAACAGCAGACTTGCCACAGTATCATAATTTTCACACCAGTGCCGTGTTCACGTTCAAACCGACTAACACCGGTATTACCACTGGTTGTATTACTGGGTAATTTTCGTTAAGCATTAGCCAACGCAATAATGCAAGGCAGCTTGATTTCAAACTTTGAACTTTATTTTAACTAAAATTTCAAATGAAACTGAAAAAACTGAAGTGCAATTCAAATGTGTGTTGTTCAATGTAACCGTTCAAAGATGGGCAAGGAGGAGGCGGGAACCGGCTGAATAGTCAATGTAAAATTGAATAATAAAATGAACTTAAAACAATATAAAACATAAACGAACACAGATACACAAGCAGCGCGGCCACGCGCATCTCTCTCTCTCTCGAACTGGCGTCTCCGGCTCCCCTTTATCTCGCTCTCCCGCTGATCAGCAGATTCAGCGCCGGCCATGCAGCTTCACGGCCTGGCCACGCCCTCCACCTCGTCACATTCTACTTTTTGAAAGATGGCTTTTCAACAGTTGTGAAGGGCAACATCTCTTTGGCAACGAACCAAATTCATCTGGGCATTCTCTCCATCATGGGCGACCAGTCGGGTATTTCGTTGTCCGGGCAAATACATCACTTATTGTGGGTTGTTGCGGGTTTTATGTTGGTGTTTTATTACCTTTCATCCCAGGACCCAGTTTAGCTGCTTAGGAAGGGTAATGACTTTGAATGTGTGTGAATATATTTGTTTTGTTCCCTCCTAGGGCTGGGCGATATGCAAGAAATGTGTTCATGATATTTTTATTAAAGGTGCAGTATGTAAGATGCAGAATCCCTTGTTATTAATGACACTTGTGGCCATTAAGTGAACTGCAGCCTGTTGCTCTTGATCGCACGCACACACTCCATAGGGACGCGAGCAAGCATGACCAAAACAAAGAGACTGAACGTGATTCACCGACATCATGATGACAAATGAGGTAGCATAATTAAAATTACACCATTATGATTGTTTTACTACAAACTTTGAGACTGTATATTATATTTGATTCTCCAGTGCTGGAACTGGGCTTAAACAAAGTGTGGATATAGGTCTGACTATGTGAGACTGTAGTTGAAGTAATCACTTTTCTTTGCATGATACATTGACTGCATTTATACGATAGCCTATGTCGGCATTAGCTAGCTAGCCAGCTTTATCAGTAGCTGTTAGCTAAATTTGGTGGATGATGACAGTAGCTGTTTATAAAATAGACTGTTCATTATAAATATGTTGACACAATTCAGTATTGATGTGATTCCATCACAACTGTCATTTTGATATATCGATGCGCTATTGTTTTATAATAACAGAATGTATATATTTCCTGTATAACCAAGTTACGTTACACTAATGAATGGAGCTTTCTGCATTATCTTGAAAATTATCTAGCATTCATTTCATGTGTTATTGAAGTTTACCTTGCTGAATACTGACAGATGAACATTATGTCTGTGAATCAGCATACCTGAGTTTTAGTATAGAGAGAAGATCGTTGAAATTATTTGAAAGTTACGAAGCAAGGTAGCCTGCAATTCGTCAGCGTTAGCAGGCAAGATCAAGTTAGCTACAATTACACAGATCAATCCTTATGGCACTATATATCACATGCTTTGCAGTTATGTAAGCTTACCTGTCCAATAAGAAGAACGCCAATTCAGGGTCGGTTCTGATCCCCAAAACCAAACGAAGGTCCCTCCAGGAATCAAATGTCCTGCCGATGTTCACTCTAGTTTTCGCTCGACCACGATCACATTCCCGCTTACCCAGATGGGATTCAGTATATGTTTATTTTATTTGTTTATCTCTGAAGTCGGTTTTGTGTTTGGAGCCGGCCGTTTGCTGGATTCCATCTCTAAGATAACATTACCTAGTGTTGCAGACTGTCTGTTGACACTGTTAAATAGCGGAAGCGCTGAGGCAAGGCTCTCTGGAGCGCTCAAAACGTCACATCCTTTGGATTCCCCCAACAAAAGCGACCCGCTCCCTTTTCATGAAAATCAGTCTACAGGCTTTAATAGGCAACCTAGGAAGTCCGGGAAGGGCTCATGTTTTAAGTTGTGTTATAAGCCGTTCACACATTGGCAAAAAAAAAGGCGAATATTACATGAAAATGTTACATATTGCACCTTTAAAAAAAATGTATATATATATAATCACAATTTCCGATTACATCGTCAACCCCCCGGCTGAGGGATCGGTGAATATTCTTGTTTTAGTGATTTTGCATTGAAAATTAAATTAAATTCAAATTGCACTTCAAACGAAATGAAAAAGCAATTAAAATAAAGTGGTAAATAAATAAATAAATAAACACATATATATACTGTCAGGCAACTATCCATCTATGACAATGGTGGAAAATTACTAATACAAATTAAGATCTAAAAACAATTATAAATGTAAACATAATTATAATGATGATAATAATCACTGAAATATAAATCATGGTTCGAGGTGAACATGTTTTTGTATTATTTTATGATTTAATCACAGATATATAGGCTATATATAGAGTGACCTTACAGAGTTACGCTCGCAACGATCTGCTCTGTGGAAATAAAGTGAACTGTACTTGAAGCACCTCCTGAGCTGAGATGGTCTGAGGTCATTTACAGAATTCTTATAGCCGATACTATTCTTGCAAAAAAATTTCAGAGACTGAAAAAAAGAAAGAGTGAGACCCTTTTACATACGTATCAGGCCCGGTTCTACGGGGATGCTTGAGGGTGCTAAGCCTCAAATCAACATTAGAGCACCCTCAATTGCAGACCTGAATGTTTTTTCTATTAGATCTCTGGGAACTAACACGCCTCCACAAGCATTTAATATGCTCAGGGTTGCCAGATAATAGGTTAAATTGAATAATAAAGTACCACTGCATTGAAGTCCTATCGATAGTAAAATAAACAATTATTAATTATACCCCACCTTTATTCAGTGTTTCTAACACCTGATAAAAAAGTATTATTTGTAGTGAAAAACTTCAGGCAATTGCAGAATAGTCCCATAAGTTACGTACTATATACACTTTATCCATTGAATACACAAACTGTGCATCATGCATTAGAATGAGTGCACTGCAATGGGCTTCAAAGATGCAAGAACTGTGCAGAGCTTTTTATCTTATCTTCCATGTTCTACTTAAAGACTGATGTGGCCCCTATACCAAAATAAATGCACACCCCTGCTCAGCTGAATAGAGTATGTAAGCCTGTTTATTGGCGAAGCATATTTCCCTGAATCTCAGAGAACAGCATCAAAACTAATAAACGTGTAAATCCGTATGTACTAATTTGCAGGCGCAGCATTTTGCTGTCATTTTCAGCGACAGATCGTGCACAGAAAAAACGAAGCAATAAATGTTTGTACATTTAAAAATCTTTTCTTTAAGTTGATTTAGTAGCATTTAAACGACTTCATCTACGATATAATACGATACATCTCCACTTTATACAGAGCACCCCCACTATTTTCAGAATCACCCTCAGTGATTTTGATCTGGAACCGGGCCTGACACATGTTCCACGAGACTGCACGCCTCTGAACAAACAGTGCATCAGACATGCACATAGACGGCTTTTCTGTCATCTGTTCTTAAAAATAAAATAAAGTATTTCTTCAAGCGCTTCTGTGTATCTAACAGCATATCTTGTGTCATTCTGAATCCGAGATGTCTTACAGTTACCCACCATGCACATTAAATGTCTTCTGTCAGTGCACATAGTTTGCTCCCTGTGTAATTTGATACGTTGATAAAGAACATCTGGCTTTCAGTGAATTATTTAGGTTCATTTATCATGGGTTGCAAACTCTTCATTAGGCAACTATTCTTTATTTAAGGCTATTGTTTTGATATTGGAAGTTCCATTCATAATGTTTCCACCGGTATAATATTTCACACCAGTGTTGTCTCTTGTATTGAGTAAAACCGGTAACACAGTACACCATGGCAACCCTAGTGAATAGGTGACCGAAAACCTATAATTTGCTCCACTGAACTCTTCCCTGAAAAGGTTATATAATGTATTTATAAATTAATATAAAGTTTATATATGGGGTGACATAAGGCATGAAGCAGTCATTTACAGCTATCTTGCAAACTATAAATGCGATATAATTTTTGGGGAAACGATCTTAAAAACTTTTTTTTTTTTTTTTTTTAAATACACATTTAGAGTCATGATGGTAAAAACAGCTATTTTTCACTTTTGTGTTGGGCCCAGTGAAAAGTTTGGCAGGGCAAGTAAAAATCTGAACCTAGAAAAAATCCTTAGCGTTAAAATATCTTAATATCCTTCTAGATTCTGGTTCAGAACTTATTTTCCTTTTATGACTTTTGACTGGCTCTCAATGTGGCTTCATGCATTAATTGCTAAATTTCTCTGACACCTAGAAACTTTTATGGCAGAAAAAGCAGAAGAATATCAGTCCAAACACAATAGAGTGTTTGACCCCTAATGATGCTTTCCAGAGCCTTGTAGATGTGCATTTTTTAAAATCCACACCCTTGAACTCCCTTGACCTAAAGAACTACATGTGTCACTTATTCATTTATATGAAGTCACACTGAGAGCCCCATATCGCTGCGATTTAACCATTTAAGGCCTTAAAAATTAAGAAAGTTTGTTCTGAACCAGAATCTAAAAGGATATTAAGATATACAGTATTTAATTCTTCTGGAGTTATAGGCACTTCAGCGTTGAGAAAAAAGAAGGAAAACAAAAAGTGGGGGTTTTTTTTCTCACATTTTATGGTGCTGAAGTCACTTGATTTTAGTAGTAGTGTATAATCTCTGTGTAAAAATAAAATAATGATGCAGCCACCTTTCTACGGCTGTTTTTTCACCTGCAGTTTTTCTCCAAAATCAAAGGCGAAAATTTTAATTTTGACCCCCTCTCTACAAAATAATGGATTATTCAGTAATCTGGTCCACTTGTGTAAATGATTCTCATTGTATTTTTATTTTTTTACTTTCAAATGTAATAAGGTTTTTTTATTATTATTATTACAGATTATATTATTAGCCTAAAAAGCTTTAAAAAAAAAATGAAGTTTAAGTGAAAAATAATAATTAAAAAACTATATTCCGATTCAGCTGTTATTTTTTTAATCAATATATTAAAGGTATAGTTGCTCTTTTGTTTTCGGATTTGCCGCTGTGTTTTATGATTTGTTGTTTTGTTTTGCACTTCATGGCCACCATAGTTTTAACACATCTATAATGAGAGAATATGCCAAATATAACTCATAAAAACACTGTCAGGTTTGAAAAGAGAAATAATGTCTTTTTATAAGAAATAATGTATGGACTTTACATGATAGTTCAATCTCTAGCTAGATTAATCATAGGCTACATACTGTACAGCGAGATGCAAAAGTCTGAGTACACTAGTGAAAATGCTTCTATTTTACACTCTTTTATAATGTAATACAAATATTTTCATTACAAATGATCTTATATCACTCTAATCTACTCAAGGCTATAGGTTCAGTAAACTGGCTGTAAAATGAGAAACTGTTTTTAAATACTAAACTGGTTCTGAAGAGAAGATTGTCTGAAAAAACCTAAAAGACCCCCGTACAATTGTGACAAAAAGAGTACTATGGTAAAAGCATGTTTTGGACACAACAATGATGGTACCATTTTAATCTTTGCAGCATGTTAGAGCATCATTTATCATATCATCTGATCATACCACCACTTTACCATGGTACCAACATTTTGTGAGGGAATCTGATAGTAATTCCAGAGAACAGCATAGGATTTATAGACAATTGGAAGAGTTTTTGGGGGTAGACCAGACCTGCTAAAGAGAGAAGGACTCCATCCCTCCAGGGAAGGTGCCACTCTCCTCTCTAGTAATTTGGCTCATAGTCTTAATAGTGATAGTATCTGACTAACTGGGGCCCAGGTCAGGAAGCAGACAAACTGGCTAATCCGAAGGTCTGCAAGGTGCCTTGAGATGTCACACAGGTAACATAAACTACAACACATAGAGACTGTATCACCTAGATATCATATAGAGATATTATCGGCCAACATTAGCCTTTCTCCGATATATCGGTATCGGTGTATATTTTACCGATATGCGCCGATATGAAAACTTTTTTTCAGAATGTATAATGCAGAAAACAATGCTTTAGAATTGGTGTCATAGCGTAGTTTGTCCAGCAGAGCGCACTCCGACTCCATTATTTACAGTGCTGACTCTGAGCTGATGGTGGCTCTGCAGACAGGGCGGAGTTAAACGGTGTGGATTTGAGGAAATCTCTTTTTGTCAAATTGCTGACTAGTTTGTGAAATACATACTGGAAAGTTAATAAAAAATGACCCCATCATTTTATATAACTAATATAACATTAACCATGTCCCTGACAACCATGTCACTCATGTTTATCACATCTGTTTGCTGTTAGCCAGCTATAGTTTGTCAGTGCAGTCAGTAATGTAGTAGATTGAAAGGTAAACATCAGAGCATCATCTTTTTGTAGCTCAACAGACTACGGTGCGGTGGTGGATTGTGTCTGTTGAGTGTTAATTTCACGCTACGCTGTTACCTAGTTGGTGAGACACAATGCTGGAAAGTAAATAAAGTCCATCTTTTACTCTCTGTGGCAACGAGCTTACAGCTAACTAGCTAATCACATAGCTACTTTTAAGTTTAATGGTGCAACAATCAAATATTTAGTAGAGCATAAATTGTGACTTAGTGCCCATTTACGCCACAACTAGGCTAAGTTGTAACGTACGTTTTATTTAGCTATTTATTTTATTTTTATTTATTCTTAGTCAGCCGTTGACTGATATTAAACAGTACTGATGTTAATTAAGCTATTTATTTTATTTTTATTTATTCTTTATTTTAATGGTCAGCAATTGACATACTAAACATACAGTACTTATGTTAATTAAGCTATTTATTTTATTCTTTATTTATTCTTTATTTTAATGGTGAGCAATTGACTTATACTAAACATACAGTACTGATTTTTATTTTATTTTATTTATTCTTTATTTAAGTGGTCAGCAATTGACATACTAATAGTACTGATGTTTATTAAGCTATTTATTGTATTTTTATTTATTCTTTGTTTTCTCAGTGTTCATTTCTAGAATTTGTTGACAATGTATAATAATAATGTCAAATATTCTTTGATAAAAATATTTAAGAAAGCAGCCTTCTGAGTACCTTTGCATAGTCATATCAGTGCAAAATCAGTGCACAATCCACATAGAAAAGGTCTGTTTTCATTCAAGCTCCAAACATTAGCTATATCGGTCACCATATCGTAATCGGGTGAATTTTCCCTCTCTAAAATCGGTATCGGTCTCAAAAATCCCATATCGGTCAGGCTCTAATAGAGACTGTAGCTGTGTCTCATTTCGAAGGCTGTGTGCTAGGTAGGATGCGTCCTTTGAAGGCTGCAGTATACTGAGCATCCTCCTTTAAACAAGCCTCCTTTAAACGAGACGGCCTTCGTAGGACAAATGGAAACGGAACGTAACATGGTTGCTATGACAACACGCCACTCTTTAACAAGCGCAAGCGCATTGAGTGAGAAGAGAACAAAGTCCCTTTAGAAGGGAATGTATGAGGTACATTTTAGGAGAGTTATGATGTAAAGAGAAAAGAAAATAGATTTTACAGTTGTACTTTTAGTCTAATAATTTATTTTAATTATATATTAATATAATTATACATATTATATACTCTGCACCCATCTACTGAGGTACTTCAACTTGGGAATTAATATTCCTTGCGTTTGAACATCATATTTACGGGCATTTAGACATTTCCGTTGAAGTAAAGAATTTTGGGTTGTGAGTGCCCACGAAGGATACACCTCATGCATCCTCCAAATTCCCGTGAAAGAAGGTCGCATTCAGAGGCTGCATTCGAAGTGTCCTACTCACTTTTCTGAAACGAGACAGCCTCGATGACGTATGCGGCCAACAAATGTGACCTCCGGAGGACACAGCCTTCCAAACGAGACACAGCCTGTGTCTGTTCCCCAAACTACCAAACACAAAACTCTCACTAAATCATTTAGAAAAAATTTAATTAAGGTAAAACTTGAAAATAACAAAGAAAAAATAAGATAAACTTCATGAAAATGTAGGGCTACTAAACATTAGATCTCTTTCTACCAAAGCACTAATTGAAATGAAATTATTACAGATCATAGTTTGGATGTGCTCTGTTTGACTGAAACCTGGCTTAACCCAGATGAATATATTAGTTTAAATGAATCTACTCCCCCAGGTTATTGTTATAAACATGAGCCTCGTCTGAAGGGTCGAGGAGGAGGTGTTGCTACAATTTACAGTGAAGTTTTTGGTGTTACTTAGAGGACAGGATATAAGTTTAAGTCTTTTGAATTAATAATGCTTAATGTGATACCGTCAGATACAAATAAAAAATCTCTGTCTTCTTTTGCCCTTGCTACAGTATATAGATCACCTGGGCCTTATTCTGATTTCCTTGGTGAATTTGTACATTTTCTATCAGATCTAGTAGTTACTATGGATAGAGCTTTAATTGTTGGTGACTTCAACATTCACATAGATAATGAAAATGGCACATTGGGATTACCATTTATCAATATTCTCAACTCTCTTGGAGTCAGACAAAATGTGACAGGACCAACTCATCGCCATAATCATACGCTAGATTTAATTCTTGTCATATGGAGTTGATGTTGATACTATAGAAATTCTACCGCAGAGCGATGACATCTCAGATCATTACCTCGTCTCTTGTTTGCTGCGATTAGCTAATATCACTCAATCTACATCACGCTATCATTCAGGTAGAACTATTCTTTCAACCACTAAAGACAGCTTCACTAATAATCTTTCAGATTAATCTCACATACTCAGTAAGCCAAAAAGTCTAGAAGAACTTGATGTAATAACAGAAAGTATAAATACAGTCTTCTCTAGCACTCTTGACAGCGTCGCCCCCCTTCGATTAAAGAAAATTAAAGAAAAAGCCCCGCACCATGGTACAATGATCACACTCATGCTCTCAAGACAGCAGCTTGGAAAACAGAACACAAGTGGAAGAATACAAAATTAGAAGGATAGTGTCTGTAGCTACAGACAGGCACTAAAAGCTGCCAGGTCAGCATATTTTAGCAAACTCATAGAAAATAACCACAACAATCCTAGGTGTTTATTCAGTGCTGTGGCTAAATTAGTTAGGAATAAAGCCTCAACAGAACCAGATATTCCATCTCAGCACAATAGTAATGACTTCATGAATTAAGCAATCATCTGTCACAGTACCTCAGAAAACAGTGTCTCATAATTTTCCTCACAAGCAACTTCAATCCTTCGCTGTCATAGGTCATGAAGAGCTAACAAATCTTATCAAAATATCAAAAGCCACAACATGAATGTTAGAGCCAATACCAACCAAGCTCTTAAAAGAAGTATTCCCTGTAATCTCAGAACCTCTTCTTAATATTAACTCCTCACTATCCTTAGGACATGTCCCAAGAAACTTTAAAATGGCAGTTATCAAACCGCTTATTAAGAAGCCACAGCTTGATCCTAGAGAATTGGCTAGTTACAGACCGATTTCAAATCTACCATTTATGTCGAAAATACAAAAAAATTTAGTGTCCTCCGAACTATGTTCATTTCTACAGAGAAATGAAATATATGAACAATTTCAGTCAGGATTTCGGCCCCATCACAGTACAGAGACTGCACTTATCAGAGTTACAAATTACTTGCTCTTATCATCTGATCGCAGCTGCATTTCTCTTCTACTGCTTTTAGATCTTAGTGCTGCCTTCGAAACAATACATCACAACATTCTCTTGAATAGTCTAGAGAATTATGTTGGCATTTGTGGAGTTGCATTAGCATGATTTAGGTCCTATTTATCAGACTGCTACCACTTTGTATGTGTAAACAAGTAATTGTCAAATCAAACAAAAGTTAAGTATGGAGTGCCACAGGGATCAGTTTTAGGTCCTCTGCTTTTCTCCTTGAGAGATATTATCAGGAATCATGGAATAAGTTTCCACTGTTATGCTGACGATACCCAACTTTATATTTCTTCTAAACCCAACGAAAATTCACAATTCTCCAAATTAGCAGAGTGTATCAATGAAATAAAAGATTGGATGGCCAGAAATTTCCTTCTACTCAATTCCAACAAAACAGAGGTACTAATTATTGGACCAAAAACCTATAAAAATAACCCATTAAAATATAAGTTGCCTCTCAATGGATGTACTGTTACATCGTCTTCTACAGCGAAGAACTTAGGTGTTATATTTGATACCAATCTGTCCTTTGAAAATCAAATTTACATTTAAACTTATTCATTTGGCAGATGCTTTTATCCAAAGCGACTTCCAATTTCCAGTGTTTGTAGAACAGCATTCTTCCACCTCAGAAATATTGCTAAATTACGACGCATGCTCTCTGTTGCTGATGCCAAAAAACTAATTCATGCGGTCATGACCTCAAGACTAGATTATTGTAATGCATTACTGGGAGGATGTCCAGCAAGTTCAATAAATAAACATCAATTGGTTCAAAATGCAGCTGCCAGAGTGCTGACTACAACCAAGAAATATGATCATATTAGCCCAATTTTATCGTCCTTACATTGGCTACCTGTTAAATTTTGTATTCATTTAAGAATTATGTTAATTACTTACAAAGCTTTGAATGGTCTAGTTCCACAGTACTTAATTGACCTTCTGACACGCTATATTCTGTCACGTTCATTACGATCACAAAATTCTGGCTTGTTAATAATTCCAAGAATATCAAAATCCACAAAAGGAGGTAAATCCTTTTTCCTATTTGTATCCTAAACTATGGAATAGTCTCCCTAACACTGTTCGGGATGCAGACACACTCACTCAGTTTAAGTCTAGACTAAAGACTCATCTATTTAGCCAGGCATACACATAATTTATCCATCAACTCACAATTAGGCTGCTTTAGTTAGGTCAGCCTGAACCAGAAACATCTATCATGATCTATAAATCTGCATAAAATTGAATGGCATCTATGCTAATATTATTCTATTTGTTTCCATGTCTCAACCTCAGGATTCATAACCCGAGGTTACCAGAGCTGGCCAGATCCAGCTCCATTCCTGCTTGGTGTCAGACTCCACTGCCACGTGTTGCTGAGTGATGATGACAAACTACAGCTGGTGCTAGCCAGACATCACTTCAGAGGACGAACTGATGCCAACTCCAACTGTAAGACATCGGATACTTCATATGCCACTGCCTGAACCTTGGACTTAGGATGGACTCCACCGAACCTCGCCGAAATGACCTGTCGGTTGAACTGCGATGCACCTCACTGATCTCTGCCTGCATCACCTCTGTCTATTGATGGACTACACTCTTATAATGGAATACATAGACTATCAATTAATTGCCAACAAAAGCCTTCATCAGCCAACTAACAAAGGACAATGCATCTATGTGAACTTCTGCAGTTAATCCAGGATGAACTTCAAAGACATTAGTCATTAATCTTACAGTTCATAATTATTTTTTTTATTTATTTTTTTAAACACTGGACCTTAACACTTACTTAGTTTACTCATTTTATACTATGATTTGCGCTGCACATAAATGACTAATATTGGCATTATATTCATGATGTTAGTCAGAGGGGAACTGGCTCCTACAGTGAGTCTGGTTTCTCCAATGTTATTTTTCTCCATTAACCATCATCTTATGGAGTTTTGTGTTCCTTGCCACAGTCGCTTTCAGCTTGTTCACTGGGGTTATAAATACAATTATTATTTAATTTTTATACACAATTTACAATCATATTTAATCAAACTACACAATGATGACTCTAAACCATTATAGATATTACAGTTTCATTTTCTGTTAACTTGTACAGCTGCTTTGAAACGATGTGTGTTGTGAAAAGCGCTATACAAATAAAAATGACTTGACTTCACTAGTTGACTGTCGGGTCTGAATGACTTCCCTATGTATAAAGACAACTGAACCTCCGATAAACGGGAACAATAAACGTACTTCATCATACTTGGTGTAGAGAGTGAAATGAAAACAATATGGTGCATTCCTCACCTCACCTGAGCCATAAATACTGCAGTAATTTGACGTGCAGTTGTCCAACTATTGAAAAGATACACGGCGATTTACTTAAGTACTAAAGTCACTAAACATTTTCACTCTTTCCTCATCATCTCCACAGCGAACGACGCGACACACGCGAACGCAACGCATTCAGCAACACTGATCCAGTCATAAGTGTTTCGCGCGAGTACAATTTTCATAATAACCGGAGCGTTGCGTTCTAATGTCGCGTCGCGTCAAACGCGAGCAGTGAGCCGTTATCCAACTTTCAAAAGTGTCATTGTTTACCTGCACATTTCACGTTCACGTCCAGAGTTCAAACCTCCAACTCTCACACAGCGCTTTCACAAACATCCCGACGGTTTGTCCCGTTCAAACGCACAGTTTAATTTAAAACACAAGAAACTGACACGCTGTTTAAAGTTCTTAAGTAAGTCCAGCTAAATGTCCGCTCATGCTTTGGCCGAAAAACTCACGCATTCCACACAATGCCCTGCTGCTCTCAGTGCAGAGGAGGGACAAGAAGAGCGGGAACATCCTCTTTAAACTCTGTTCTCTCACAAAACAACTAGAAAGAAAACTCCGGCTCCGACGAGCACAGTGAAAACTGTGGGTGTGCTCACAGTCAGTGCAGTCATACTACACACTAGAATGCAGTGCGTAGTATGCGTGGAATACACGGGTGACACAAAAGGAGATGTTTGGCAGAATGTTAGCCTCAGTCACCATTCACTTTCATTGTATGAAATCTAATACTGGGCACACGTGTTGGTATAAGTCAAAGAGGACAACCACATACTGTAAACCAGCACAATTTAAAGGAATATTCCAGGTTCGATACAAGTTAAAGGTGCTGTAAGTAGGGCTGTCAATCGATTACGTTTTTTAATCTAATTAATTACATGGTGTGCCGATTAATTAATCGAATTAATCGCAATTGATTGCCAAAGCCCCTCATATAACAATAATTCAATAAATAATGATTAAATACTTTTAAATAGTTATATTTAAATCATTATAAATAAAATATATATTATAAAAAATAATAACATAGATAATTAAAATGCATTACATAATTGTGGCACACGAGTAAAGCATTAAAAAAAGAGGGTAACACTTTACAATAAGGTTCCATTTGTTAACATTAATAAAAACATTAGTTTACATGAAATAGCAATAAACAATACTTTTACAGCTTTTATTAATCTTAGTTAATGTTAATTTCAACATATACTAATACAATTTCTCAAATCAAAAGTTGTGTTTGTTAACATTAGTAAATGCATTATGAACTAACATGAACTTATAATCAACAACTGTATTTTTATTAACTGATATTAACAAAGATTAATAAATTCTGTAAACAATATATTAACTGTTTGTTCATGATACCTAATGCATTAACTAATATTAACGAATAGAACCTTATTGTAAAGTGTTACCAAAGACAATTCAAAAAGTGGCTTTAGAATCCAATATATTGTTTATTTCCATATTATTGAACTTATGTCATCTACCTATCATTGGCCTACAGTTCACAAAATCCATTTTGCAATTGAATTAGTCAATCAGTCTGAGATATATTTATTATGAGGGCTTTTCTAAGGATGCATCAATGCACACCTGCTTCAGATGCTTTTGGAGCGTCTCGTTTGCGTCGTGTCATAAACATACCTGTTTAGGTCGCTGTGTCAAGTTAAACATAGTTTGAAGCTTAGAAAAACATGTCTTGAGATTCTGCTGTGGGAGAGTGTGGTTTGTTCTCTGTATAACCGCATTGCCCAAACAGCTGAAGTTTCACTTACTGCCCCCTGGAGAAAACAGGTGATACTTCAAGCTTGAATTGCTCAGATGGAAGGAAAATTCCTTATCACGGTCCGGGGACATGATTACTTGTGTTTTTTGTTTTTTTACGCATTATTTTTTATATAATTAATCGCACTGAATTAACGCGTTAAATAGACAGCCCTAGCCTTAAGCGATTTTTTTCATGGAAAAGTATGCAAAAAAATTTCCTACTCCCTTAAAGGAACAGTTCACCCAAAAATGAAAATTCTCTCATCATTCACTTACCCTAATGTCATCCCAGATGTGTATGACTTTCTTTCTTCAGCAAACACAAATTAAGATTTTTTAGAAGAAGATAGAGCTCTGTCAGGTCCTTATAATGCAAGTAAATGGGTGCCAGCACTTTGTCGGTCCAAAAGTCAAATTCAGGCAGCATAAAAGTAATCCACACGACTCCAGCCAATTAATTAATGTCTTCTGAAGCGAATCGATAGGTTTATGTAAGAAACAAGTAGATAATTAAAACATTTTTTACTTTAAATCAGCGCTTCTGTCCATGGATCTGATGCTGTTTAAAATGGCCGAACTCTCGAGTGACGTTCATTCTTCTGTTGTTAATAAGCGCCACTTCCGAATTTTCACGTGAACTCGCCGATGTGCTTACGTCACGTGAGAGCTACGCGACGCGTCAACTGCTGGCAGGAAGCACTTTTTAAAAGTTAAAAACGTTTTAATGATCGATTTATTTTTTACATATATGTATCAATTCACTTCAGAAGACATTCATTGATCAACTGGAGTTGTGTGGATTACTTTTATTACAAAGTGCTGGTACACATTTACTTGCATTATAAGGACCTGACAGAGCTCTATCTTCTTCTAAAAATCTTCATTTGTGTTCTGCTGAAGAAAGAAAGTCATACACATCTGGGATGACATCAGGGTAAGTGAATGATGAGAGAATTTTCATTTTTGAGTGAACTACCCCTTTAAGATATTAATGAAATAAGTGTCCTGAGATACCTCACTGGTCTCTGTGACAGCTGTAGACTTTGTAAACAACAAACAAAAATGTGTCTGCGAAACGCGAACATTGACACTTTTCACCTGTCAATCATTCTGCTCGTTCTCATAGTGTTGTATTTGAAGCGGATCATTGAGGCTATGATTTATAATGTTTGTCAGTTGAGGGTGCTATTGTGCCACTGTTGAATTTGACAGCCACAGGAACAAACAATGCTGCTCTTTTGCTCGGTTTTGGTCTCAAAATTATCTTTGGTGGGCGGGTTTTTGGCATGAGGGGGCGTGGCTAATTAATCTATCAAACTATATAGTATACCCTTTTCCGACCGCACATCGTTCGATAATTCATAGTGTATGTTTTCTCGTGGATGCGTGCTCACTGCAGAGAAAAAAAGGCGCCATTCACAGCCATCTATCTATCTATCTATTTATTATAGTCTATTTGTTATATATATCCCACTATCTGTCTATGAAGAATTTGCTGATAAGTAGCGCTTCCCTGTCCACCAATCACTTTGGGAGATTTAAAAGAGCGTGCTCATAAAATGTGACATCATCCATAGCAATGAGGTCAACTCCGTCTTACTCTTATCTTAAGATTTCCTTAGTAAAACTTGCTCTTAGCAGTTTTGTGAATATGTTTCACACAAAAACTCTTAGCAAGGAACTCTTTGGCGAACTCCTAGTGGTAAGGTAAAAATCTTTGTGAATACGGGCCCTGAATGCTAAAATAGCTTACAGCACCTTTAAGCTCAATCGACAGCATTTGTGGCATAATGTTGATTGAGTATTTTCAACATGTCTCTCCTTTTCTTTGAAAAAACTAAATTTGAGGTTACAGTGAGTCACTTAGAATGGAAGTGAATGGGGCTGATTTTTGAAGGGTTTAAACTAGAGGCGGTTCTAGGGTCTGTGAATATTCTGGAATTAGCCCAGACCTTTGTGAATATGTATGGGGCCGTCCTTTGATGAAATATCAGATTATAATTCACTTTATAAACCAAGTTTGAATGATACATTTATGAGGTGTCAATTATATAGTAAATCTTTAAATGTTACTGAAACCAAAACTAAAAAGGTCCTACTAACTTATGACTCAGCCATTTGCTGAAAGATCAGAAACTGCGTGCTTTGTTCAGTATTGCATTCTGAATTTGTAATGCTCCCGTTCGGAAGGCAATATATGGTTCCAACATTTTTGAAAGGTTTATAAAAATGTGTTTGTACCCATGGCCATCAGATTTTTTAATGGAGGAGTGTAATGGTAGTTTTGTTCCTTTTTATGTGGTTATGTAACTGTGATAATTTGAGATCACTGAATGAGATTCTGGGACCATAATGATATGCAATGTGTTTTCTTATTGGATTTTATGTAGTTCTTGTGGGTGATTACTGTGTGTTTTTATTCCTGTGCATTCTTGTGAGAAGCCAAACACATCAGTGGACAATGCATTATAAAGTCAAGTACTTTAAAGCGTAATTTAGAAAAAAAACAAAGTATTGTCCCTTTTGCCTTTCCATAGTTCAACGCACATTGTGTATAATATATAATATATTTCTTGATATTAAAAAACGTATTTAGTATCAACTTGTTACGAAGCACTGGTACTTTTGACATCACTATTATGATAAAAAACATTCAGGGCTTTACTGAAAACATTCGTGGCTTAAGCCCCGGTAGCCCACCCCTACCATCACCCATGATTTAAAGGCAGAAATGTGAAGCTTATAATTTTATTATTTAATTCTTCTGTTAAAACTTGTGAATAATTTGAGCTGTTTAAAGTTGCTTATACTGTAGTTTACCCGGATTACAGGGTTTACTGCATTATGTCGTCATGGCAACAAAGTTGTAAAATAAGATATAACTTTAAAGGTAAGTACGTTTTTTTTAATCACACTAAAACATGTTAACACACATATTGTTTACATCTTTTGTCTATACTTTTGAAACAGCATTTTAACCTTTACAGATTGGCCCCATTGTCTTCCATTGTAAGTGCCTCACTGGAACACAGATTTTTTGTAAAAATGTTTTAAAGAAGTGGAGGGACGAGTTGAAATACATTTTTGTGATTATGCCACAAATGCTGTCAATTAAACCCAGAATATTCATTTAAACAAAACATTACTGAAATATACTGCATTGCATACCAATAACATGTATTTTCATATATATATATTCCAATTTTCAAGATATATCTAAAACAAATTGGATCACTTGCTTGTTCACCAGCTTTTACATTTTTTTTAATTCCAATCAGGGTTTGCTTGGACAGAGAGTCAAATACTGAGAAAGACGTCTGTTTGCTTTAATTTAAAACACAATCTTTCACACCTCTTAGTCATGCTTTAGCATAAAAGAAATGACTTTATCCTGGAATGTGGGAACCGCAACTAGAACATTTCATTCATATTAGAGCACGACTATATAAACTGAAAGAGTGACCACACCTCTCCCTCTAAATGAAAACACAAGGGAAAAAACACAAAAGCTGCTGCTTAACTCCAGCACTGATTTGGCTTCTTGTGATACAGATATTTCTTTCAAACGATGGAGGATTATTATATGCTCAAGAGAGAGTGATAGAAAGTGATGACACTGCTAACTGCAGTCGTCCCAGGCCAAGAGACACTCATCGCAGGTCCTGTGCCTCTGAACACTGCAGCAGTTGCATGGAGAGTGACCACAGAGCGGCCACACTAGTGATGTTTGGTTTTTCTGGGGCCCTGAAGGGAGTGTCCAGGCAGCTGGATTTACTCTCCCTCCTAACAGTGGCCTCAGGAAGCTTTAACCAGTCAACACAGCACTAAACAATGTCAAGACCAATCAAGAACTACAACAAGCTTTACATTCACAATATGTAAAATTGACACATCAGGGCTTGACATTAAGCTTTCCAGCTACTTGTCAATTGGAACAAGTAAAACTACTTTCTTTCTTTTTTAAAACTACTTCACAGCTGCAAAGTTAATTAACAGCTTGAAAATTAATCAACACACCTTGAAATTTAAGTCAACCAATCAGAATCAAGAATTTAACATTGCCATGGTAACCACCGTTTTCCTGAACAACCATTGGGCGGTGCCTTGATGACTCTGATTACCGCTGGCCTGTTTTCTGGTTGCGATCACCATAAGATACCATGTGAAAACTACTGAAACAAGCGATCGTGACGGACAACAACCATTTTAAGTGTTAGTTGGATTAAAAATGAATTTCGGGCTCAACTTGTGCAGTTGTTGGCTGTTATAAACAGGAACTAAAAACGGTTCAAGGAACAAAAAAAAAACAATCTTTTTTTTTTTTTTTTTTTTTTTTGCGGAACATAACCAAAATCGCGAACGAAATCCCTTTCAATTGTTCCGGAGCGAAAACAATATTTTTAAATGCTGCTGACTGGTTAAGAACCATTTTTTCTTGGATCCAAAGACCAACGTTTTTATCACAGCAAATTTTCTGAATTACTCAACTTCCTGTTGCTCGAAAAAAAAAAAAAAATTCTCTTTTTAGTAGAATATAAGCACTTTTAGTAGAATATTAGCTTTGATCCTGAAGGAAACTGCTAGTTTAAAAACCAATGCTAAAAAAAAATCCTTAAATTCATTTGGGCTGCAAAAGGTGACGTTTAGTCTAAATGCACCCCACAGTGTGTGCATGCATGCAGAGAAAGATTTAGGTTATTAATTGATTTTAGGTGGCCAAATGAATATCTGAAATATTTTGGGGGATATATTTAATATTAAGAATACATTTATTGGGGGGCCTGTGTAGCTCAGTGGTAAAAGACGCTGGCTACCACCCCTGGAGCTTGCTAGTTCGAATCCCAGGGCGTGCTGAGTGACTCCAGCCAGGTCTCCTAAGCAACCAAATTGGCCCGGTTGCTAGGGAGGGTACAGTCACATGGGGCAACCTCCTCTTGGTCGCAATAATGTGGTTCGTTCTCGGTGGGGCGTGTGGTGAGTTGAGCGCAGATGCCTCGGTGGATGGTGTGAAGCCTCCACACGCGCTATGTCTCCATGGCAACGCGCTCAGCAAGCCACGTGATAAGATGCGCGGGTTGGCAGTCTCAGACGCGGAGGCAGCTGGGATTCGTTCGATTGTTTATTTTGGGTAGGGCATGTCGCTTATTTTGAGCTTGTTTTTCCAAAACAGGTGCCTTGTTTTTTTATTGAGAAATCTGGAAAAATTGCAGCTGGTATTTCATCCTTGGCACGGATACTGTCATACTGTCAATTTAAAAAGAACGTTATTAACCATTCTTTAATTTCATTGTAACCGGTTACCATTGGGAAAGGAGGTTGTGGAATCTCAGAACAGGAACGAAAAAAGACGAATGATGAATTCAGAACGAATGAAAAACAAAGTCACTGGTCATAACAATTCAAAGCAGTTGACGATATCAACATAACTAACCTTGGACCAACACTTCATGTCATCTACACACTCAGGTGAGGCACTATCAAAAACACTCGAATGTAAGTATCAGCACTATGGAACTACAGTCCTTTTTGTTTTGTTTTTTTACAAATTTAATATACACAAAAAAACATCACATTATCCAGTAAGAACATAAGCCAATATGAGTGAAAAAACTGGAGAACGGAAAACAAAAACAGCCATCCGTTATGAAACGTGGAACACGTCTGCGATCAGAAAAAAAAAAGGTGGTTAAACTAAAATAATTTCTGGTTCTTATTTCTGGTTTTCAGAACCAGTTCCACCAACTTGAAATCTTGAAATATGAGGATAATTTCCTGCTGCAGGATCTATATCATGGGAATATGAAGTGATTTCCTCTCCCATGATACTAAAGCAGGAAGTCGCTCTTCCATAATGACAGCATAATGAAATAAAAGGCCAAGGAGTTAATGAAATTAAACAGAAGACTCAAAAACAATTACTGCACAAAAGAATGAGACAGATCCACTTCACCACTGATCCTTTAAAACAGAATATAGACCAAATAAAGTAAAATTTTTAAAGATCACTAGTGTAAACGCACTGAAATTAGTATTTGCCCCTTATTAATTTCAGATACAGTTCTTGAAGAATTATTTACATATTTACTTTAGTATTAGTATTTAAATGTAAATGCAATTTATTACTGCTGACAGTTAAGAAAAGGTTTGAACATCAACCGAAACAAGATAAAACGTCTTTTCAACATGTCCGTTTACAAATTTGAAGGCTGCTAATTGGATGACTAAAGGTAAACATCATATTATGCCACAATGCATTACATTACAGAGTGCTTACGAACTATAAGCGAAGTCTTGCCTTTAAAACTGGTGGTGCTACTTTATTGAGTCACTTAATTAATTAAGTCACAACTTGAGTGAGACCTTACTCACAGCTGGTGCAACTCTACCCAGAAGAACTCCAGATAAAGGTCTCATGTTCTTCATCAACACTACAGAATGGTGACAAAAGTGAACATCACAAACCAAGTTATTTTCTCCATTCCTGAAGTGAAAGCCTGCACACTCCCACCCTTCCCAAACATCCTGGGATGTCTCTATTCCTGCTCCCACAGCTCCACATCTCAACAGCCCTGTGATTGACCTCAGATCCTCTGCAGGCATCTGAAGAACGCTGGCATGACAGCAGAAGACTGGATCTTTAACTGATAGCAGCTGTTCTCCCGCTACATCAGCACAAGCACACTTCTCAGTGTTTGTGAGGCTGTATTCCTGTAAATCACACAGTGAGGCGTCCTCCACACAGGGTTGTTAGAGTTCTGAATTTAGTATTTATTTATATTTTACTTTCAATTAGTCCATTTAATTTAGTTTTGCTTCATTACTTTTCACTCTACTACTTAGTTAAAATTTTTTCAGTGTCATCTAGTTTCAGTTTTTCAGTATATTTAGTTTTTATTTTAGTTTTAGAATTTGCATTAACTTGTTAATTAAATACATTGTCGGTAACATACAATTAGGACGTATTCATTAAAATTAGTTAACTATATTTGTTTACATGAACTAACAATGAACAATACTTGAACAGCATTTATTAATCTTGTTAGTTAAAGGGATAGTTCACCCAAAAATGATAATTCTCTCATCATTTACTCACCCTCATGCCGTCTCAAACTCGTATGACTTTCTTTCTTCTGCGGAATACAAACAAAGATATTTTGATGGATGAATGAGGTGTTTTTGTCCATGCAAAGTGAGTCATAGGGACCAAAATTTTTAGCTCCATATAAAAACAGCATGCGTTCAGCATGTGGATGCATGACAGAGCCGCTCACATGAACATGCATAGAAAACATGGGCAGAGGAAGGGGGCCTGGGTAGCTCAGTGGTAAGAAGCTGGCTACCACCCCTGGAGTTCGCTAGTTCAAATCCCAGGGCATGCTGAGTGACTCCATCCAGGTCTCCTAAGCAACCAAATTGGCCCAGTTGCTAGGGAGGTGTAAGGCTGGCACCGGGATGTCTACACTCAAAAGGCACCATTTCCAGTAAAAGTCAAAGAAGTCTGTGAGAATCAAAGTCATAGAACTCTCTCACAAAAGCTGAAATCTACACCTGAATATCACCACGTGTGATAAATTGCAAATCACTTTTGCATTGTTTTACAAAGCTGAAATCTTCACCTGAATATCACCACAGTGTGATAAATAGCAAATCACCTTGCTGCCCCCTCTTCTCTCTCCCCCTTCTCCCCTTCAACAGCTCTGGACCAACCCAAAGACACAAGATTTATATGTAAAATATAACAAATACCATGAAAACAAAGAATGCAACTGTATGTGTTTGATATCATTTAAGAGGTCTCTGTGCGACTGGTATAATGGTCTCTTTCCCATGTTGATAAAACTAATGGTGACAAAGTTATAAGGTCTTTGCCAAATACTGCATAATTCTGGAGGTCTATCCCCTCCTTGACCTACAATTGAAATGATCTCCTGTATGTTAACAAGGTTAAACCCCAGGAAGTCAAGAACCCATTCACCCCCAAATTCTCATTGTTCAAAGGATAATACCATTTGGTACACAATGTTTATTCTGTCTGGGTATTTAAGGAAAGTTGGCAAGAAGCTCGGGGAATCTGTAGACAGATCTCCCGCACGATCGCTGTGCGTAGTTTTCATTGCCAGGTAAATATTCTTAAATTCCTTGATCTCTGAATTGTTGATATTGAATGTGATTGGCTAATGATTTTATTCTTTGAATTGGATTTTGAATTATTGTTTTGTTACCTGGTTAATAAATTGTTATGTTTAAAATTATTCTAATTGACCTTGTGTTATTAACTCTAGTAGATTACGTTAAGTCCATAACACCACAAATCGTCGGCACACCGACTGATGTTTTAGAGCTCCGACTAACACATTAGCATTAGTCATGTATATTTAGACTGTAGAGGCTAATAATGGGTTTTTCCATTTGAACAACAAGGTGTTGTCAGACCAATCTAAATGGGAGTGAGCCTCAACCTCTGATTATTGTAATATTATTTGAACTAAGTGAACGTGGGAAACCATGGCATGATTATACAACGTTACCATTAGAAGAAGTTAAGTTGGTCAGCTTAGTTCTATGGTAATGGTCATGACCTCTGGTTAGATATAGTCTTACCTTAATTAAGTGTGTTCAGATCTATGGGAACTAGATAATATATTCTAGAATGAGCAAAGTGGAGTACGGCCATCTAGGATATTAGTCACTCGCCTCTGTCTAATGACCAAGACTGACGAATTTGTGATTATGAGATCGTATACCCGGCCAGTGCGAGACTCAAAGTGTTGTAGGAATCCGGATGAACGAGTGTAGAATGTAAAGTAAAGTGTTAAATAGAATAATCAAACATTCACCTACATTTAATGATTAACAAATATCATTTAAACCTTTTTTCATTATTGGAGTCAGATGAAATAAAGTAATACATATAAGCAAATGTATTTAATTTAATCTTGTAGTGTTGCGTAAAAGGAAAAACAGTAACACGCAGATCACCCTTCTACCGCGCCATTGGCTGCCGTCCTTGGACCAGTGGGTGGACCTTACAGAGGGTAGTCACATGGGGTGACCTCCTCGTGGTCGCTATAATGTGGTTCTCGCTCTTGGTGGGTCGCGTGGTGAGTTGAGTGTGGACGCTGCGGAGAATAGCGTGAAGCCTCCACACACGCTATGTCTCTGTGGCATTGCGCTCAACAAGCCACATGATAAGATGTGCGGGTTGATGGTCTCAGACGCGGAGGCAACTGGGATTTGTCCTCCGCCACCCGGATTGAGGCGAATCACTATGCCACCACGAGGACTTAAAAAGCACACTGGGAATTGGGCATTCCAAACTGGGTGATTAAAAAAAAAAACAAATTTTTAATGAATTTTTACTGTTTAGTATATGTTCATTTATGAACTTACAATGAACAATTGTATTTTTAAAAATGTACATTCATGATAGTTAATGCATTTAGCAATGTTAAAAAATATAACCTTATTTTTAAGTGTTATAAATATCTTTAATTGTCTTCAGTTTCTCAGGTTACATTTTCTCAGATCTAATTTTCATTAGATTAATTCATTTTCATGCCAGGGTCCCAAATTTTAGTTTATTAATGTATCAAAAAATAATAATAATAATAATTTTTATTATTATTTAAAGAATGAACATGCATTTTAGTTTAGTTTCTGTTTCTCCAATTATGTTAGTTTATAGTTTTCAGTTAATGAATGTGTTTTCCTTTCGTCTTCGTTTGAGCTTTTATTACTGATAATAACACAGCTTTCAGAAGAATGTGTGCAGATATCTGAGGCCGTTGTGTCTGTGCTGGTGTTTCATCATCTGATGTAAAGTGCTCGTCCTTGAGCAGAAGGGCATACCAGTGAAATGTGCACACATACACACACACACACACACACACACACACACACACTGGTCACATGATCATGGTGTGTTCTGATCAATTCAGTCTCATGAATATAAACACTCTTATCACAGCATTTTTCAGCACACGTTCAGTTCTCTCTCTATCTAGAATATCACAAACTCCTTTATGTGTTAATATTTAGGTACAAGCTGGTTGTATTTGTATTTAGTAATACAGTTTGTTGAAGAGAATGTGGGTTCAATACAAGCACAACTGACAGCATTTGTTGCATAACATTGATTAAAACAAAACAAAAAACTCTACTCTTGTCCATAATTTTTTTCTTACAATAGGAGTAAACGATGCCAGAGTTAAGAGGGTTTAAAGGCCGACATATTTTATTTTTAATGAAAGAATACTGGTAGTTTACCCAAAAATGAAATTTTGTCAGAATTCGCTCACTCTCATGTAGTTCTAAATTCTTTTTTAGGCAAAGCGATCATTTTCATTTGGATATCCCAGTCCGCCTTTTCAATACAATGGCAGTCAGTTTTCCAAGTCTTCTGAAGACATATGACAGGTTTTGGTGAGAAACAACCCAAAATGAAGGCAATGTTGCAGCCCAATGTGCATTTATAAGAGCTATGAGAGAAGCCTGTTCCCAGTGGCACAGTGGTTTTCAACGCTAAACAATGCAAGTTCTCAATTGAAGATGTTAGGCACTGTGAACAAGCTTCTTTCAAAGTGCTCTTGGACACCGATAACAGAATTTTCACAAAACAAAATAAAAATAATAAACTACTGTATGCCTTCAGAAGATTTGGAAAATGACATACGAGCCCCATGGGCTACTATTATGCTCCTTTCGGGTTCTTTTTCAGCTTTAAAGTGAGTCCAGTGCCTGTGTATTGAGAAGCTGGACTGGGATATTCATTAACAGTCAAATAAATCCTTTAGTGTTCCACATACTGCAAGAAAGAAAGTAATACAGGTTTGAGGTAGAGTAAATAATGGCAGAATTGGGGGCCTGGGTAGCTCAGTGGTAAAATACGCTGGAGTTACCCCTGGAGTTCACTAGCTCGCTAGTTCAAATCCCAGGGCATGCTGAGTGACTCCAGCCAGGTCTCCTAAGCAACCAAATTGGCCCGGTTGCTAGGGAGGGTAGAGTCACATGGGGTAACCTCCTCGTGGTTGCTATAATGTGGCTCAATCTCAGTGGGACGCGTGGTGAGTTGAGCGTGGTTGCCACGGTGGATGGCGTGAAGCCTCCACAAACGCTATGGCAACGCACTCAACAAGCCACGTGATAAGATGTGCAGGTTGACGTTCTCAGACGCGGAGGCAACTGGGATTCGTCCTCCGCCACCCGGACTGAGGCGAATCACTACGCCACCACGAGGACTTAAAAGCACGTTGGGAATTGGGCATTCCAAATTGGGAGAAAAAAAAATAATTTTTTTTTTAAAATGGCAGAATTGTCATTAATGTGTGAACTATTTCTTTAAGTAATGCACTATTTACAGTCAGTCATGATTAGCGGCTAGTCATGTGATCTCAACATGGCGGCTTCCACAAGGCGCCCCGCTCCATGTAAAATAAAACAACGTACATCAGAAGACTGTTATGACTGGAGTGTCAGTATGCATCATTTCAAACATATTTTTTAAACAATGCAATATAATTCAGTTCTAATTTAACTACATTTTTTAATGAGAAAAAATATTGCTGAGTGTATCTTTAAATGTGACAGGGAGTGTGCGGGACAGCTGGCAGACAGACGCCTGGCATCGGCCGCCGGTGCTGACTCACTCCTCCAGCACTGGCACAAACACACTTCCTCTCGACCAGCAGAGAGACGCCCGTCACGTGACACCTGCACCTGCCACACACACTGTTTACCTCCAAGTGTGTGATTGTGTGGAAGTAAACAGCACACGGATCACTGCTTTCATCAGCAGTACTGACAATCACGCTTAGCTATCACGAACATCCATAATAATCCAGTGCAGGACGGGCTGATGGCCCAGGGTCAGTGTGAGAGAGATTCAGGCCAGCTGACAAAATCACAACTCACCTTACTGGGCCAGTGCTGTGTTAGTAATTTCATTTTTAGTAATGTCATTTACTGGGCCAGTGCTGTGTTAGTAATGTCAACGGTTTGCACTGTTTATATGAGACAAGGAGTTACATAAAATGTAAGAAAACAGAGCATAAATACTCACTGACACTGAATTTTACTTCAGTGCATTTAGTGATGGCACTGAAATACTGTATGAAATACTGCAGAGTGTAAAGACTATGAATAACTGCATATGATGGAGGGGGCACTGAGCTTGACAATATAACATTAATGATGGATGAAGTTCCTTATAATAATGATAACATCATTAGAAAACTAGATAAAGAAAGTTTGTGAAGCCAAACAAAATGTTGACCTGACAAAGCATTGCCTAGAAGTTTTAAAACAGCTTTAAAAAGTCTTAATATATATTGATTATGTAGTTTAAATACTTAAAGCTGAAGTATGTAACTTTTTCTTTGTTAAAAAACTTTCCTCTATCTCAGCTTAATATGCAGAGACAACTATAAGTAAGCCATTCAAAGGTTCAGTCTTTCTGTGGCACTTTCTCTGTTTGTTTTGAGCGACCCATTTATACCCTTTGTTTGACCAACAGCAGACGGGCGTATTCAGAAAGCTGTTTTGAAAACAAAGTTCCGTTTGGTGGTGCAGAACTAACATACTTCAGCTTTAAATCCAACTAAAGATAGATTAGAGGCTTGTTATTAGTTATAGTTTTTTTTTTTTTCTGGTTCTCGAATCTGATTGGACGAGAGGCATTCCATAAATGTTGAAAAAGGACACGTTACTGTATCACTTCACTTGTGTTCGTGGTGTTCCAAACCATAGCAATGAGAGCAGTGCAGAGATCTAGTGATGGAGATTTTCATTCATTCCTATGACATTACATATTTACACCAGTAGGTGGCGACAAGTGAGTGTCTTGCGTAGTCTGCGAGACAAGCGCTTAGCCTTTCAATGTTTACTCTGTTGACTGCGACCTCCTACAGATGCATTTGATGCATGCGCAAGTACTGATACTCTTCAGGACAGTCAATGGCAGGCACATGCGCACACGATGCATATAGATGTGGACATAATGGGCCGCATGCGGACAGGACGCGTGAACTGAAATTTACACCATGAGCACTGTGCATGGGAGCTAGTACTTGTGTTACTGAGCATTTTGGTCTTGGGTTAAGGGTTTCGATAAAAACCCAAGTTCGATCAATATCAGTATATTGACTTTGTCAAGTCAACATAATAAAACTATAATATGTGGTAGTCAGGGTATAAAATTAGCACCTGCCAAATACATGTTTTTCATGCGCAATAGCGGGTCATTTTGCTCATCTACCCGCCACTGTGGCGGGCGACCTGTAAGATGTCTCGGAGTGACAAATAAGAAGAAATGATGTTAGACACAAAGATGTACATTTGAAGAAGCACACTTGATTATATTTTGATGAACAGACGAAAGAATAGCTATCAATGCAAGTGTCTGATTCGCCATGTGTTCAGAGGTTTATTGGCGCTCACGCACGTCTTGTGGAACAAGCACATATGACGAGTTCTCAGTATTTCTTCTCTGTCAGTCATCTGGGAATGATTTGCAAGGATAGTGTCCTCTTGAACAAGAAGTATCTCTTCTGTGCTTGTCTACTCTTTAGCCTCCATTTGAATGTTGCAAAATTATTTTTATGATAATAATAATAGCCTGGTATTATTTTATAAAATCACTTTGTTAAAATGTTGTCAACATATGTATATATATATATATATATATATATATATATATATAAAAACCGTCATGGGAAAAAGAAAGTACACCCTCCTTGAATTCTATGGTTTTACGTATCAGGACATAGTAAACATCATCTGGTCCTTAGCAGGTCTTAAAATTAAGAACAACAACACATGACATATTACACCGTGTCATGATTTATTTAACAAAAATAAAGCCAAAATGGAGAAGCCATGTGTGAAAAAGGAAGTACACCTTATGATTCAATAGCTTGTAGAACCACCTTTAGCAGCATAACTTCAAGTAATCATTTTCTGTATGACTTTATCAGTCTCTCACATTGTTGTGGAGGAATTTTGGCCCACTCTTCTTTACAACGTTGCTTCAGTTCATTGAGGTTTGCAGGCATTTGTTTATGCACAGCTCTCTTAACGTCCTGCCACAGCATTTCAATCGGGTTGAGGTCTGGACTTTGACTGGGCCATTGCAACACCTTGATTCTTTTCTTTTTCAGTCATTCTGTTGTAGATTTGCTGGTGTGCTTGGGATCATTGTCCTGTTGCATGACCAAATTTCGGCCAAGCTTTAGCTGTCAGACAGATGGCCTCACATTTGACTCTAGAATACTTTGGTATACAGAAGAGTTCATAGTCGACTCGATAACTGCAAGGTGCCCAGGTCTTGTGGCTGCAAAACGAGCCCAAATCATCACCCCTCCACCACCGTGCTTGACAGTTGGTATGAGGTGTTTGTGCTGATATGCTGTGTTTGGTTTTTGCCAAACGTGGCGCTGTGCATTATGGCCAAACATCTCCACTTTGGTGTCATCTGTCCAAAGGACATTGTTCCAGAAGTCTTGTGGTTTGTTCAGATGCAACTTTGCAAACCTAAGCCGTGCTGCCATGTTCTTTTTAGAGAGGCTTTCTCCTGGCAACCCTTCCAAACAAACCATACTTGTTCAGTCTTTTTCTAATTGTACTGTCATGAACTTTAACATTTAACATGCTAACTGAGACCTGCAGAGTCTGAGATGTAACTCCTGGGTTTTTTGCAATTTCTCTGAGCATTGCACGGTCTGACCTTGGGGTGAATTTGCTGGGACGTCCACTCTTGGGAAGACTGGCAACTGTCTTGAATGTTTTCCACCTGTAAATAATCTTTCTCACTGTAGAATGATGGACTTTAAATTGTTTGGAAATGGCCTTATAACCCTTCCCAGATTGATGGGCAGCAACAATTGCTTCTCTAAGATCATTGCTGATGTCTTTCCTCTTTGGCATTGTGTTAACACACACCTGAATGCTCCAGACCAGCAAACTGCTAAAACTTCAGCTTTCATAGAGGTGGTCACACTTTCTGATGATCAATTAATCAAGGGCATTTGATTAGCAGCACCTGGCTACTACTTAGCCTCTTAATTCCTATGGAAGCAGTAAGGGTGTACTTAGTTTTTCACACATGGATTCTCCATTTTGGCTTTATTTTTGTGAAATAAATCATGACACGGTGTAATATGTCATGTGTTGTTGTTTAACTGAGGTTACATTTACCTAATTATAAGACCTGCTAAGGACCAGATGATTTTTATTATGTCCTGATACGTAAAACCATAGAATTCAAGGAGGGTGTACTTTCTTTTTCCCATGATTGTATATATATATATGATGTTATATTTACACTGGCGGCCAAAAGTTTGGAATAATGTTCAGATTTTGCTCTTATGGAAAGAAATTGGTACTTTTATTCACCAAAGTGGCATTCAACTGATCACAATGTATATTCAGGACATTAATAATGTGAAAAATTACTATTACAATATGAAAAAAAAATTCAGAACTTCTTAAACTACTTCAAAGAGTTCTCATCAAAAAATCCTCCACGTGCAGCAATGACAGCTTTGCAGATCCTTGACATTCCAGCTGTCAATTTGTCCAGATACTCAGGTGACATTTCACCCCACGCTTCCTGTAGCACTTGACATAAATGTGTCTTGTCGGGCACTTCTCACACACCTTACAGTCTAGCTGATCCCACAAAAGCTCAATGGAGTTAAGATCCATAACACTCTTTTCCAATTATCTGTTGTCCAATGTCTGTGTTTCTTTGCCCACTCTAACCTTTTCTTTTAGTTTTTCTGTTTCAAAAGTGGCTTTTTCTTTGCAATTCTTCCCATAAGGCCTGTACCCCTGAGTCTTCTCTTTACTGTTGTACATGAAACTGGTGTTGAGCGGGTAGAATTCAATGAAGCTGTCAGCTGAGGACATGTGAGGCGTCTATTTCTCAAACTAGAGACTCTGATGTACTTATCCTCTTGTTTAGTTGTACATCTGGCCTTCCACATCTCTTTCTGTCCTTGTTAGAGCCAGTTGTCCTTTGTCTTTGAAGACTGTAGTTGTACACCTTTGTATGAAATCTTCAATTTCAAGCATTGTATAGCCTTCATTCCTCAAAACAACGATTAACTGATGAGTTTCTAGAGAAAGCTGTTTCTTTTTTGCCATTTGTGACCTAATATTGTCCTTAAGACATGCAAGTCTATTGCATACTGTGGCAACTCTAAAACAAACACAAAGACAATGTTAAGCTTCATTTAAGGAACCAAATATCTTTCAACTGTGTCTGATATAATGGCAAGTGATTTTCTAGTACCAAATTAGCAATTTAGCATGTTTACTCAAGGATAAGTTGTTAGAGTGATGGCTGCTGGAAATGGGGCCTGTCTAGACTTTAAAAAAAAAAAAAAAAAGAGAGACATTTTTCAAACAGTGATGGTGCTGTTTTTTACATCAGTAATGTGCTGACTATACTTTGTGATCAGTTGAATACCACTTTGGTGAATTAAAGTACCAATTTCCTTCCGAAACAGCAAAATCTGTACATTATTCCAAACTTTTGGCCGCCAGAGTGTGTGTGTGTGTGTGTGTGTGTGTGTGTGTGTGTATATATATATATATATATATATATATATATATATATATATATATATATATATATATATATATATATATATACACACGTGTATATGCTGTATATTAATTAAAGTTATTTTCATTCCCTGGTGATAGTGTTGCAGGGTACTTTGGTGCTATGGTACCCTAACGGACTCAAGCTTAAGAAAACGCCGGTGCCACATTAATTTTCAAACGGTGGTACTGTAATAACCGTTGTATTTTCAGTAATTACTATTCCCAGAAAACATACACAGACTTAACTCTGAGTGGCGCATGCTGCTCAGACTCGGCATCGGCATGTATCTCACAACATGAGTAGAATCGTGTTACTTTAGCTGGTATCGTACTGAAAACATTGAGTGCATCTACACACACTTTCTTACAACAATTATGCTTAATAATTCGACAAAGTGTGTGGTCAGGGTGAGATCATAAATGGTTTAAGCGTAACGCAGTCAGCACATGTATATTTCTGCCCATTATCTTGATTTCATGTTGCATGCAAACACTTTTACCGACATTCATATTGGCTTAGCCAATGTGTGCAACTCTTGTGAGCATGTCCGTTTACATTCTGACGTTAAAATTAGAGAATAACCTAATGATTTCAAATCTTATGTAAACATGGATTTCCTTTGTTCTTTGATTTTTTAAATAAGATGATTTTTTTTAGTTGTCAGCATATTGGTGTGCATATAGATGCCATTAGTATTAAGGTATCATGAAAACCCAATAAAATAACATTTAAAATTTTCTGTTTTTATTCATTCCTTAAAACAGTGATTCCTGTACATATACCCCAGGTTGTACTTCAGCAGATTGCATGGAAATTTCAATTTTGCTTTGTTAAACTGAGTACAGAAATTATGACTTAAAAATTCAGGACTTTAATTCAAATTAAAAATCACAAATAATCTCTCTTTGTAAGTTTGAGTAAACATATTCAGGTCCTTTTTAAGGAAAGAAATCAAAATAACATGGGCTCAGCTATTTGTTTTGATTACACTGTAAGTACCGTAATATACCTATCTAGATCTCCAGTATAAACTGTGTTAATAGAAACACATTTCTGGCCACATTTGGTGCTGATGAAGAGCTAACAAAAACACTGTCCTCTAATATCATTGAATGACTTGCAGTTGCGTTCAAGAAAGAATTGTTCAATAGTTTCTCGTATTCATGATACAATACATTATAAATCAACAGTAAGTTAATTGCTATCACAGTAAAATGATCTGGAGTCAGCCATAGATATTGAGACCTCAGGGCAGCATCTATATATTTCATTATGTTATTATTATAAGAGCATATATCACTGCTGTTTACATTTATCATCATTTGTAACGTGTTTGAGGGGCAGTCCACTGGAGTGAAGAGGGAGGGGAGGATTATACAACATCAACCTTTCAGCTTTAGAGGACCTTTAGAGCAAACCGACTCAAGTGAGAGCTACTGCCTCTGCTGTTCTGAGACGTCACTGCAGTCCACACACACACACACACACACACACACACACACACACACACACACGAGAAGCCTGTCATGCAAGCTGAAGGTCAGACTTACTGTATGGATGCGTGGTCGGCATCGGACGGGCCGGGATGGGAGAAGCATCTGGACACTGTGGAGCCCATGAGAGTCAGCGGATGAACTCCTGATGGGTCGTACTGTACGGCCGGACACTCCGCTCTGACCTACATTGAGACAGTTGCGCGTGTACTGGGACACTGTTTGCGCTCATTCATTAGTCTCATCCCTTTGGTCGCCACCATCAGCTCCTGCCTCTCGCTCCATCTGCAGACCGTCCGGGCAAGAGGAGGGGCTGGAGCAGCACAAACCATGCTTTATTTACCTCCTTTAGGAGGCTGCAATGATGCTCTACTGCAGCTATAAATAACAGCAGCGGGGCCGATGGGTCTGAGGATGAAGTAATGTAGTGTGATCAGACTACAGCGATCACTGACGCACATGGGGGACATGCATGTTTACTCGCACATTATTATTATTCGGCTGTAGAGTGTGTTGCTGCATGTCAGACTCAAATGTTTCATGAGTAAAAATTCTCCACATACACAGAACTACTGTTAAAACAGAGATCCTCTGACAATAAGCGTGAGAGTCCAGTGAGAACGGTGAACAGCAAGTCATGAACTCTTTCAGTTCAGTGCAGATTGAACTCACACAGAAAGAGAACCGGATAAAAAGTAAAAAGTAAAATCCTGTTAAAGGAATATTCTGGGTTTAAAACAAGTTAAGCTGAATCGACAGCATTTGTGGCATAATGTTGATTACCACAAAAATTTATTTTGACTCATCCCTCCTTTTCTTAAAAAAAATAACAAATATTGAGGTTCCAGTGAGACACTTACAATGGAAGTGAATGGGGGTCAATCTGTAAACGTTAAAATACTCACTGTTTCAAAAGTATATACACACGACATAAACAATATGTGTGTTAACATGATTTAAGTGTGATAAAATCACTTACAAACTGCAACTGTGTAAAGTTATATCCAATGACAATGTAATGTCAACAAACCCTAAAAGGACTGTAAAATAACGATTTAAACAACTTTACAGCTCAAATAATACACAAGTTTTAACAGAAGAATGAATGTAAGTGCTTTTATAAAATTATAAGCTTCACATTTCTGCCTTTAAACCCTCCAAATATTGACCCCATTCACTTCCATTGTAAGTGTCTCACAGTAACCTCGATTTTTGCTGTCGATTGAGCTTAACTTGTATTGAACCCGGAATATTCCTTGAACACACTTTTCACACTCTCACTAGTTTATTTAATTTGTCTACAGTTTTTGAACATTCATAACAGGAGATTTATGTCATTCGAGACATGAAAATTAATTTCCAGCACATCTCAAATTCTGTATTGTGAAAATTAACGGTTTCCAAAAACAAAAAAATGAAGACTCCTTTGTCTTGCTAAGGCTAATTTCATAGCTAACATTTGATGTATCCTAAATACACAAGATTAAATCATATTTTCACACTTTTTATATAATTTGGCAAAATTACAGCTTGATTGATAAAAATAATCTGCTGAAAAGTGATATTTCCATCAGTTTTTCTTTGTTTTGTCTCATATTTCATCTCAAGCATACTCTCCACTCACACTTTTGTCCACTTGGTTAACAAGTACACTAACTTTTGAACAAAAAAATGTGTGGGACAGTTGTAATTTTTGACAAATTGTTAGAAATCATTTTCACACAATAAATATTGAAATGTTTTGTGTTTATTTCACTCATTAGATGATCATAGTTTTAAACATGTAATAATAATAATTTTATAATGGATTTTTCATAGTTTAATATTGAATGTCTGGGTCTGGGACAAGACTAAAATAGTCAAATCTAGATGTAAAAGACATTTGAAAAGTACCAAAAACAAATGATGAAGACCGGGAAAAAGTTTCTGAGCCAGTTTTGATTGTGACCTTTATTTAACAAAAGACAAAATCTGAAGTTGAAATAAAAACCCCTGGGGACTTGAAAGTGCTCAAAGTTGAAGAAAACCCCATAAACGTAATGACAGATCTTCATGACCTGAGTATCCAACTTTTTCCTGGGGGTCTAACTGGTGAAACGAATGTGGGTGGGACTTCTGCCAGAAGTCATTCCACAGCATTCCCTAGCTCTGGCTGCAGTCATTTTTGACCCTGTTTACAGCTAGTTTCGGTCAACGCTAAATATAGTTGTAAATGGGGTGCAAAATGTTTTGTGATTGGATCACAAAAAACACATACGGAGGTAATCAAAAACCACACCGCATTTGAGGTTCCCGGACAGCAGCGACGCACCACCTCTCACCTGTCAATCATCCGCCGAACAAAAGTTTAAATCTGATTTGAACATGCAGGGTGACAAGATGACAAACACACACATCTGAAGCTGAACTAACACAGGTACTCCACTAAAACAACCGATAATTTTGAACGAGATGTTGCGTTTGTGCTTAGATTAAATCTCAGATGCATCTGGGAGAAACAGTGCCGGTTTTGTTTGCACTTTCTTAATCTTCATGACTTTTTTGCAGTTTATTATCGTTCAGTAACATGCTGATATTGTGACTGATGTATGTCCTCACAAAATCATATACGCTCTCCTCAAAATCCCAACACCACAACGAAAGAATGAATGGACATACGCCGAAGCAGAGACTATTCATTTAGTAGAGATTGGCCACTTCTATTAAAATGAATGGGAGAAATTGAAACGCTCAACCAAGGAGCTCTGAGAGCCCAACGGTCAACGGATGTAGAAAGGAAGTCCCACCTTACAGTTAAAAGAGTCAATCACCTTTTAGATACAGACATCGCCTGTCAATCAACTCGAGAACACGCATTCGCATTAGCCATACAAGTCAGGAAAATTATGTTTTTTAGTGTAATAAGTAGCACAATTTATGATTCCAGTTTAGTCAGATTTTACTGCTGATTTAAAATATGTTCTTTGATCGTAATCTTGACCAACTATCTTTCTCCATTCATCGATGGGAGCTGCACTGGCATGACTGGAAATAGCCTCCCGAGAGCATAACAAAGATGGCCGACAGTGAACTGGCTTGCTAGAGAGACTTTGACCGCAAAAACAACTGTTTACTTGACAAAGGAAGTACCGCCCATATTTCTCGCTAAGCATCACAGCACATAGGAAAAAGGTGGATAAGCCAAATAAAACATTACAAAACCAATTCCAAATTCTGATTGCATGAGCCGTGTTTGAAGCCGCTGTAAAATGCAGATAAACACACCTGTGATGCGGAAAGCTGAAGCATTGCTTAGCAACCCTTAACAGCCTACAGTTAGACTTATGAACTAAATGACTTGCCAAAAGTATGTTTATTCGTATTACTACTATTTATTAAATTAGCTATTTATTAAGCATTGGTGATTTTGTGTCATCTTGCTGTTGCTGCTGTTGCTGTTGTTTTATAGTAAGCAAGCAGTAAGCCACAAGAGGATGGATAAAGGGTATTTAATGTGGCTTATAATAAAACTGTCAATAAATAACAGTTTGACCTCAGCTGGTATCTTTAGAAACAACATAAACTCCATGTCTCAACATTAACATGCTGTTATTAACGAATAATAGTCATTTTACCTCTCAGTATCTCTCAATTGCATTGAATATCTGAATGTATAAGTGCAGCTCATCAGATTATTCAGCAGAGGGCGCCATATAATCAAAATAAAACTCAAGTGTCTGTGTTTTATGCCTCATATAATGCTAAAACTGCTAAATACTCACAATCAGCAGTCACAACCATGACAAAACCATTCTTCTGAATAGCAGAAGAAGTCAGCTGTATATTTTTACCTCAAACAGCCGTGCAGCCAGTCTTTCGGGTCCTTCTCATCCAAACTGTTCACCAGAGCTGCACCCGCTGTGCCCGTGTCCTCAACGGTCGATGACAGAAAGGAAGAGGTGACCTCCAGAATCGTCCGTCTGCTCTTCTGCGTGGCGGTGACGCTCAACAGCTCAACGTCTGCACTCGGGTCAGCTCCGGTCGAGTCCAGGAACAGAGTTCTGTCTTTGAGTCGCTGTTGAATCATGGGCGTGAGGGGGATGTCAAAGGTAAACAAGGGTTCTAGAGCAGTTAGAGGAGCAGGATCAGGCGCAGGGTTGGACAGCATGTCCAATGAGTTCGTACTGCTGTAGAGAGTCCCTTGCAGACGCTCAGACTCCAGGATGTTCTCAAACTGACAGCTGAAGACATCTGTGGCCTCCTCACCAGCGCTGGATTTACCTTCAAAACACCTGAAACAAACACAAACACATCTACATGACAGAAGCACAAAGCGTGAGACTGCACAGGAAGTTAATAATGACATTCTCTCTGTGGTCACTTACCTGTTAGAGAAGTGAATATTTCAACTACACCACAACACACTGAACAGACCAATTTATGACCCTCTTTTCCTCTATGATATGAAACAGTGATGGTCAATCTCACGGAGAAATGTCCAGGTCACGTTTCACTCCAAAATCCAAATAAATAAATTAAGAAATTATACTTTGCTTGAAGAAAATAAAGCCTATTTTGGGACCATTATGATATGTTGCATTTTAACATTAATTTGATGACATTTAAGCACATTTCCCTCTAAAATTCTCATTTCATCATGCACGAAAATTTGTTACTGTAATTTGTTCTGATGTTTTGAGTTTCTTTATAATTCTCATTATTCTCAAAGGTGATTCTCATTAATACATCATTAATATAATACAACAATACAATACTTTAAAAATCATGGAATTGTAGTCTTCGTATTATAGTCATTATTACAGTTAAAATAAATAAATATTGTAAAACAATGATACTGTAAAAAAAAAGAAATTTAAATCAGTATAAATTAAAGACAGTAAAACTAATTATAAAAATCATAAGAATGATTTATATATATATATATATATAAGAATTCAATGTATAATGAAATTGTTAAAAAAAAAAAAAAAAGGAAAGAAATTTAAATAAAAATAATTCTCAAATCACTAAAATCAACAAATGTCCCTTGCATTTCATTTTAGCACTAGTTTGCATCCATTTTCATTTTAGCATTACCTTTGGGTTGATTTTTCATTTCACTAAATTAGTTTCATTTTTTTATTATTTATTGTTTCTATAGTTTTTTTAATTTATTATTTCATTGTGTATTTAATGATTTAAATACAAATAAAAAAAATGATTTAATTTGGAGTAATTTGGAGTATATTCCTGGAAAAAGTGGTAAACAAATGATTTAATATGTTTATACATTTAGTTCATTACTAAGTTCATACTCCTTAATTATTTTAATTACTGGTAAATAGATACCATTTATTCTCAATTAATAATATGTAATCATTGTTAGTTAGTAATGCATTGACTGATGTTTACATATGCAACTTTTACTTTTAATATATATATATAAATTATATTATACATTGAATTTAACATTAAAAAGTACTGTTCATTGTTAGTCAAGAGTGGTGGTGGCGTAGTGGGCTAAAGCACATAACTGGTAATCAGAAGGTTGCCGGTTCTATCCCCACAGCCACCACCATTGTGTCCTTGAGCAAGGCACTTAACTTCAGGTTGTTCCGAGGGGATTGTCCCTGTAATAAGTGCACTGTAAGTCGCTTTGAATAAAAGCGTCTGCTAAATGCATAAATGTAAATGTAATGCATAAATGTTAGCTCATGTTAACTCGCTAACTAGGACTGGGTAAAAATGTTGATTTCACAATGCATTGCGATCTTCATTTGAACAATCTCGATTCTTAAATCCCAAGATCAATCTTTTACTCTACGCACAATCCTCTATCACAATCAGAGGAAATCACTCGCATTTGCGACAATATATTTAGATATTTGGCAACTGTGATTCTTTTTTGTTGTTTTTGTGACAGTGGCTTACAGTGAACACACTGTAACGCTTCCTCTATTGCATTTGATCATTTCATATTAAGAGCAATGACAGATAGTTCATAAAGGAAGTGAAACAGTGTTTTAATAGAGAACTGAATGTACAGTAACATTAACTGATAAACGGCACCCTTCAACTCTTAAAGTATGCAAAATACTGCATCAGTCATCCGTAACATTTATTACTGTAACACACACATACTAGTGAACTGCCTACCTAGACAGCATTTTAGGCATCAAAGCTGTTACAAAAGGTAGACAGCTAAATTCTACTTCCTTCTCGCTAATAATACCTCACTTTAGCCACAGGAAACATCACATGTATCCTTGCAAGGCAGCTCACTAGGTTTTGGAACAGAGCTCATGTTACTAGAGCAGAAAATGTTTTATTGTGTTCCCGAAAAGTTCCCAAACCTTCACTAATTTAAAGACTTCCAAATTTAGCATTCCAGCAGACATATATAAATAGTCATTTAAAGAGGCGCAATTACAATACTGACTACTGACCAATACTGTTTTTTCATAGATACTACAGCAGTTATATTCATGTTTCAGTGTCCAATATGCAGAGCTAAATTTTAATGTTTTATGTTTTTGATTGATTCTGCTTTTTGACACAATGATAACTAAATAAATATTATACTAAACATATAATAATAATAACTATTTAACAGAGATGCTATTACAATACTATACTAACAAATACTGTTTTTTACTAGACCCAATATTGATTTTTATAATGTTTAAGTGTTCCAAAAACAATATGCAGAACTAAATTAGATTGTTTTATTTCTGCTTTTTGACACAATTATAACTAAACAAACATATACAGTAATAATAATAATTAGGGCTGTCAATAGATCAACATTTTTAATTAAATAAATTACATGACATGCCGATAAATTAATTAAATTAATCACAAACATTATTTGCTGTGAAAGGGACCCAAATAAATATAATTCATATAAATAATGCATAATAATTCAAATATTTATAATTATAATATGTAGGCCTTTTAATAAATATATAATACAGATTGAAATTGAGTTTGAAATAAATTGTATTATTGTGGCAGATGAATAAAGCATTGATTAGGCAATAAAAACTGTGGCTTAAGAACACAATATATTGTCTGTTTTATTCTGATATCATATAGTTGACAGCAATCTGTTTTGCACTGAGTTCGTCCAGTTTTCTCAGGATGCGCTGTTGCGTTCTGTCCTTGCTGTTTTTAATTGTCGCTCTGTTTACATGTGCCTCAGACGGACGCGTTTGGAGCGTCTCACTGGTATTCAGTGTCATAAACGCTGCATTTTTAGGATGCTGTGTCAAGCACGCATCAAGATTCCTGTATTCTGTTGTGCTTCCTCCTCAGTGAGCAGTTCTCATTCTGTTTCTGCTACTTGTGAGGTGTGTTGAGGCGCGCTGCCTCCTATTGACACAGCTCGTAAAAACAGATGTACTTCAAGCTTGAATTGCTCGTATGGTATGAAAATCTGCACTTTTACTACAGATTTTAAGTATGCATCAGGGGGCAGGATTAATTGCTTATGTATTATTTTGTTATATACTGTTATTGTTATATTGTTCTTTTTTATATACTTAATCGCACAAAATGAATGCGTTAAAGCTGAAGTATGTAATTTCTGAGCCACTATCAGCACCAAACTTAACTGCAAAAATAAACTGTTTTCAAAACAGTTTTCTGAATATACCCCCCCCCCCCCCCATCTGCCATTGGTCAAACAAAGAGATCGTCCCACCCCCAACTCACGCCACTGGTTGAGTAACGCTGTTGGGGCGGGTCTAAGATCGCACTAAACAAACAGAGACATTTTCAAAGCGCCACAGAAACACAGTGCTTACCGTTTCAAAGAAAATGTACCTGTCAATGGCTTACTTACAGTTGACTCTGCTTTTAGAGCTGAGAGTTGTTGGTTTTTTTTAGGCTTCAAACAATGATAACCAGAAAAGTGTGGATTGTGATTGAGATTGATAACTACCTCCAGTTTTCAATGTGTTTTTGCAGATGAAGGACTGAAGTGAAGAGCTACTGTACCTGTGTGTTTTGTGATCAGGTCTCACTCCTGTGACATCTGCGTGCTCCATGTCCTGACTCACATCCTCTTTCAAGCTACCGCTCTGCTCTGCTCCATTCTGCATCTTTCCGTTCAGCACACTCTCCGTCATGCTCTCTACAAAGCGTAGCTTCTTCTGTGGTTTCTCTTGCAGTTTGCTCCCTTCCAGAAAGGTGCTGCAGATGCCCGGGACCTCTGCCAGAATCTTACAGGTTTCCTCTAGGGACTCATCCAGAAGTCCCACAGATGGGTCATCAGAGTGGCTGGGCAAGGTTGACCCCATGACCTCATGTCCTTCGGTTTCTATCGTTGGGCTGGCGTCAGGTTTATTTTGGCAGTCCAGTGCATTCTCAGGGTCTCGAGCGGCAATTTCAGTGCTGAAGCAGCTAGCAACCATTGAGCTGGGATCCTTTATGAGCGTGTCGCACCACGAGTCAAACAGCAGTCCAGACGTCAGGAGCGAGTCCCCGGCTAACTCGGACTGGCCGTTCTGAAGATCTAAGCCTCGATTGGCCATATCCAGCGGCGTCTCGTTCGGTCCGGTGCAGGGGATCATGGGTGAGGTGGTGGTTGTGCCCCTCTGGGCCGCAGCATTCTGACTGTGAGCCGTCAGGCCACTTAACAGATTAGACAGCTCCCTGTCGATCTCCTGGAACAGTGATGTCTCATCGACATCATCATCATCAGTTTCAAGAGCACTGTCGACACTTGTGCTGGCTTCCTCTTTGACTTGGACTTGAGCAGTCACTGTTTGAGAAACCAGAAATTAAAGGATTAGTTCAACCAGAAACCTGAATTACTTTCTTTCTACCATAGAACACAACAGGAGACATTTTAAAGAACATTTTGGTCTTTCATTTCAATGCAATTACAAAAACTAGGTGACTGGAGCTTTCAAGCTTCAAAAATGACACAAAAGCACCACTGAAGTATAATAAAAGTTGTCTTTACGACTTCAGTGCTATATTCCAAATCTTCTGAAGTACAACAGCCTTGTGTCATTATTCGCCTAGGGGTAGGCGATATACCGGTTAAATGGATATATATTGCTAGAAATGTGTCAACTGCTTGAAATTTTTGTGCATTGTTTTTATCACGGTTATGCAAAATACCGCTGCATAGTACACAGAGTGCATTGCAAACGAATATTCATTATGTGAAGAGAGAGAGAGAGAGAGAGAGAGAGAAAAGACACGTATAGGTCGGTTAAAATGAAAACTGATGCACTAGGTCTATTTCATACCTCACAAATGGTTCTTTCTTGCTTTTTTTTTTTTTTTTTTTTTTAATCTGTTAAAATGATGGACAACATTTTGGAATCATCAGGATATGTTTTAAAATTAGGTAAATAACAAAAAAATACCAGTAAACAAATCTTTGTCAGTCGTGCATTTATATACAGTATATTGTCACCAAAAAGGTTTCCAGTATGAAAAGGGTAAATCCACAACAAATGCATGATGGAGGGGTTTGCTTCAGAATCAAAACAAACTAATTATTAAAAATAACATTTTATTTATTAATACATTAAAAACTAACTTTAACATTATGCATTTCAATTTCATAACAGATTTCCATCAAATTTAATTGTATCATCTTTAATAATAATAAAACTTTACTCAATATGATGGAAATTTGTAATGAAATTGAAAATCATAAATCTTGCGTGTTAAGTTGTTCCATTGCAATGGACATGACAGGTCTACCATTACTTTGGACATCATTTTGAATCAAAAAGGAATTTTAAAAAGGAATTACCTCCCAAAAAAATGTGGATTTGATTTGATCAGTTTAGGTGGTTTTACCAAACAATCCCCACATTCCACCATTCTACTGCAATAGGAAATGAATGGATGAGACTATACAGAGCATTTTGTATTATTTGTCAAACTAAAAATCAATAATTCAGACATAATGCAGAACAGACACACACATATTTATTCATTATTTTTTCAGAGGTTTTTGAATCACTTACCATAATAATTTGCACAGTGTTATAGATAAAACAATATATCGTCATCGACGATAAGAATATTGCATTCCGTTTTTGCTTAATATTGAACACCCCTACATCCGCCCTAGTGCCCATGAGAGTTCATGAGAGAAGTAGTGATGTCCGATTCATAAATGAATCATTCTTTTGTGTCAGATCTTTTCAATAAATCTGCTGATCTAGTTCACAAATCAGACTGATTCGGTTCTCGAGTTCAACGCAAAGCGGTTAACAGCTCACTGTGGGGCAAGATTATCAATGAATAATGACTTACATTTGTATATATTTTATCTACAGGTCATATTAATTATATTTATGATACTATTATGGTGCTTTTTCATCCTCTTTCAATTCATTGTAATTGCATGTTAACAAGCGACAAGTACAACATTTCTCCTTCAGGAAAGAAAGTCTTAAAAAGCTTAAAAAAGAAGCGGTCAGAGCTATGGTGCAGTGGGCTGCACAGATGCACAGTACACATAAGAGCTTTTCGTTCATGGGGACCCAGGTTTGAGTCTGATCTGGGCGAGGTCCCACTCAAGCTCCCCCTCTTTGAATCCTCCTTTCCTGTCTACACTCTATAAATAAAGGCAAAAAGCCCAAAAATAAAATACAAAAAAACACACAAAAAAGATGAGGATGGTTAAATAATGACTTTTAATAGCTGAATTTTCATTACTGGGAGAACTGCCACTTTAAGAACAGAGATCATCAGGTTGTGCTCAACAGACAGTGTATTAAAGTCAGTTTGTTTTCTGAACACCAGTGACATGATCATACTTGTATCAGAACAACTGTGTTAGTGATCCTATCTTCTGATCAATGAGTGAAGCATCATTGCAGTGTGCTGGTCTTCATGTCCATTAAAGCAGTGTTAACAGAGGATCTGTGTATGTTAGTAGAAATCATGATGAATAGCACTAGTGTATGTGAACAGAGCAAGACTGTCTGTGTCCAACACAACCAGCGCTAGGACAAAGACAGGAAGAAAGACAGAGAGACTTCTAAAGCAAACCAAATGCTGACAGTGGCACAAAAGATAAATCATAAACATTTAATCATGTTGATTTTGTACATCCTACAAACAAAACAACACACTCTATCAAACTTCATATGTGTACCAAGTAAAAGCAGCTTTCTGAAAATCCATGGGCATTTTGCACACAGATAAACAGCCTCAGCTGCTCAGTAACTTTCACATGACAATGAAAGCAGCAGTCCAATCATGATGTGTAAGAGTAACTGTGGATCTGCTGACGCATTGGTAAGCAGTATTTCTGACTTCATTTCTTCACCAGGTGGCACTGTTTGACTACTGCAGATGATGAAACAGACTCGATGCATATAAACACAACTGACTTCTGTCAGACTATAAATTACATGAACAACAAACCACCTTTACCTGATTGATTATATTAACAGATAGAAATTTAGACTGCATTCAGATTCACACACTATCTGCACTACACTGAAAAAAGTGGTAACCCGCAACAGTCTGTCATTCAGTCAATCTGGTTCTGGAAGTAAAAATCCCATGCAGTTTTTCACTTGAATGAATAAACCTTTAAAGACAGACTGACCGTGAGCTCTGAGGTTGTTAATCGATGGTTTATGCTTCTGTTGAAGACAGCAGTCTGTGTTATTTCATCATCTTTAATAGCTGAATTTCTGGTTACATAATCGTAAAGAGAATAATCCACCAATCGGAGAAATGTGGCAAACAAAGTGTGGTAAAAGAGCTCTGCAGCGACCGCCCACTACCAATATTTTTGCATTAAAATACATATATTTCTATACTTAAAATCAACAACTTTAAATCAATAGTTTTATATTTTCTATCACTTTTAATTTGATTAGCTCTTTGGCAATGCTTTATGTGATTGTAGTTCATTCCCTCATTAAAGACATTAGGAACAGTCTTTATATTTGGACTTTTTGTCCGATTATCAGACACGTATTTGCTTCCAATCAAAGTCTGTAATGTTGTGATTCACCTCAGAGCTGACTGGTTTGTTTCATTGCTAACAACTCTTTAATGAAGTATTTGATGAAATCCCTATGGAAGAAATGAATGGGCGGGCACTGCTGCACTCCATTAGTGTTCATTTCAGCTCATATGCTGCTGGCATTCAATAGTTTTATGTTAATATCACTATCATTTACACATAAAAAACATTTCAGTCGACCACTTGTTTCAACTTTCAAGCTGTGTAAAAATGGTGAAGAATGCGGGACTTTAGCTGCCACTGAAGTTTATACATTTTTAGGTATGAGATTAGCTTGATTCTAACCCAAACAGTGATAAAGGGGTCTGTGGTGTCAAGGTACAATTTAATGATGTGCTGGAATGTCCCAATACTGCTGTACTCTCTCACTACACACTTAAAAGTATGAGTCCGCCCTCCAGCAGTGGGACATTAAGTGTGTAGAAGAGCTGCAGGGTTACGGTCGGTTGTGAATGTGTGTAAATGACATCAATGCAGGAAGAGGAAAATGACTCATGTAGACACTGAAACAGATTTCATTATAACCGTTGCTTCAGTTTAAGTGAAACACACTAGACATACAGAAACTCTCTCATCTTTAAAACATGCAAACAAACATACTGCACAAGATGATGTGTGTGATATGCATAATGGGAAAGACAGAAGGAAACAAATGAAATAATAATTATGGTCACTGTTTAGAAACCTTCATCTATTGTGTGTGCTTGTCCGTTATTTGTTTAAGAGTGAAACAGATTATGTCATGGTTTAATAGTCTACACATCAACACACAATAGAGGTAGACTGGTATATATTGATTTTGCCGATAAATCGGTGCCAATAGTTGCATTTTGGAACTATCGTTATTTGCAAACATCTATGCCGATAGTTGCAATATTATTATTATTTTTTTTTTTTTCATGTCTCCAACTGCATATCTTGTGAATATTATAATATTAAACCTTCTTCCTCATTAAACTTCTTCTGGTGAAATATTTGGCTATAAAAAGCTTAACTTTGTAAATGCTTTAATATAGAGCACTGTAACAAAGCCAAGTTTCCAACATTTCATAATAAGAGTCCCTTGTGTGTTTTGGGCTTGTTAATAGTCAAAAGTCCTACAATATGCACCAAATCTTTATTTTTTCTGCTTATAATTGGGGTTTTGGTTGCACAATAAACTGCATCTGGGATTTTATTCATTTTGGACTCTTGTAGCATCTACAGTATGACCATGCCCGTCATATTAAATAAAGACAAAGAAATTTGTATACATTCTATAAATTAATTTTTAAAACTATCAGCTGATTAATCGGTCATCTGCCTTAGTTATCGTATTGGCAAAATCCACTATCAGTCCACCTCTAATACACAAGTACAAACATGTTCATTTAGAGATAGGGAGAGGGTTCAAATATGCAGGTCAAAAGCATAATGATATTTTTATTCTGCCTTTTTGTCATCTTTTAGCCCATAAACCCTCTGAAATAAAAAGATTAATAACTAAAAAGTAAACAATGAGTGTTCAGAATCAATGATAAATTATAATTTATTCTAATTAATTATTAATGGGATCTATGGAATAATTTTATCTGTTTACTTTGATTTCTTGTTTGTGTGTACACTGATTACATACATATTTTAAAATACCAGCTTTTAGTTCATACCAATATACTGTAGATAGATCACAACAGTGCCCACAACTTCTTGAGCTGTCTTGGTTCTGGAAGTATTTTTCCCATTCATTTCTTCCATAGGGGTTTCATAAAATCCTTCATCAAAGAGCTGTGCGCCATGAAACAAACCAACCAGCTCTGAGGTGAATCACAACATTACAAATTTTGATTTAAAGCAACAAAGTATTTGAAAATTAGACAAAATACAAAAGTACAAGACTGTGTACTGTGAACTATAATCACACAAAGCATTGCAAATGATGCAATCAAACTAAAAACGAAGGTTTATTATCCACAGTTTTCATGACCAACCACTGGACGGTGTCTTGATGACTCTGATTGCCGCTGGACTGTTTTCTGGTTCCGGTCTCCATAAGAAGCAATTAAAAACTACTAAAACAAGCGATCGAGAACAACAACCATTTTAAGTGTTAGTTGGAGTAAAAATGAGTTTAGGCTCAATTTGCAATTGTTGCCTGGTCCATCTTTAAGATTTATAAGTTATTGTTAGTAATCAATTCCCAGATGGAAAAATTTAATTTTACTTTCAGAACCCAAATGTTGTGCTCAATAGTGTATACAGTGAATGTTTTATCATCATTATGTTATGAAGGTCTTTATATGCACGTCACATGGAAGAGCAGGACAGTGATTTGAACTCAGTGTCTCCTGCAGAGGATACAGTCTCACTATACTATCACATTTCATTACATCATTACTTGTAAATAAAAGCAGAGAAGAGCATAATACCAGTTTCTGATGAGCTTGTGTCTTCAGTCTTTCCAAAGAGAAACTGGTACTTGGCTTTGGCGACACTCTGAGCATGTGCAGACGAGCTGTTGATCCAATCAAACGCCTCTCCCTACAAGAACAAACCAACATTCAACTTACATACATTAATATTAACATCATATAAACATGGCTGATTAACACAAGTGTACCAGTTCTAAAGTGTACAAACAGGCTTATCATAGGATCTTCTGTTTTCAGAAGTTTTCAATAAACATTGTAAAACAGAGCGCAAATCTACTATTTAGAGAATCAGGGCAAAAGAGCACCCTACACTCTCAAACTACTTACATATTTGTATAAACGTATCTGGAAAATTGTCAATATACTTTCAATATACTGTTTTAATCCGTAGTTCATTCCCTCATTAAAGAAGTTAAGTACACAGTCTTGTACTTTTGTCTTTTGTCTGATTTTCAAATCAAAGTCTGTAATGTTGTGATTCACCTCAGAGCTGACTGGTTTGTTTCATTGCTAACAACTCTTTAATGAAGTATTTGATGAAATCCCTATGGAAGAAATGAATGGGCGGGCACTGCTGCACTCCATTAGTGTTCATTTCAGCTCTCTTATTTGCTGCTGGCATTCAATAGTTTTATGTTAATATCATTTACATATAAAAATATCTCAGTCAACCACTTCTCACACGGCATAATAAATATTATGACTTTAACAGTTAATGTCTCTGTTGCCTGAATCCTACAGTTGCAATCAAAATGATTCAACCCCCCTGACCAGCAATATTGTGAATTAAAACACATCAACTAAAACCTCAGTAAACAGTCTAAGTAAGTTTTTAATACACATTTGAGTGATTTTGAGAACAAAGAGTTCAGTTTACCCAAATTTTAAAATAAAAAATAACTAATTCTGTCCACAAATGTCATGTCAAAAATATTCAGCCCCCAAAGTCAATCATTTGTGGAGCATCCTTTATTCTTAATAACAGCAAATATATGTTTCAGGTAAGTGTTCTCAGGCTTCGGACGCCTCTCTATTAGAATTTTTACACATTTTTCATGAGCACTGACATTCTCTGGTTTCTGTGCTGCCACTGCTTCCTTGAAATCCCAACAAAGGTTTGCAATGGGATTTTAATGATGGACTGAAAGGGCCTTTTAAGGACATTCCACGACCTATCCCTGAACCAGATTTTGGACAACTTGGATGTATCCTTGGTGTTATTGTCTTGTTGGAAAGTCCAGTGATCACCGAGCTTCAATTTACACACTGAAGGCATCACATTTATCATGCCAAAATGGCCTGATACCTGAAAGAATCCATGGTGTCAGTCAGGATAGCCGTTTCCTGCAGCCACAAAACACCCCCATAACAGGACTGATACACCTCCATGCTTGACTGTGGGGATGGTGTCGTTCTTGTCATCACCCTGTCATCTTACTCCAGACGTACCGCTCACCCATGGGTCTAAAACTCATTTTCAGTTTAGTGTCATACGTCTATAAAACCTTCTTCCAGGACTCCACAGGTCTTTCCTAATTACTTCTTGAATATTCAAGTCAACATTTCCCTTGGTGAAGTTTTGCTTTCTTCCACACCCCAAGAAGGTTGTTGTTGTACCATATTTAAAAAAATGTATGAATGGTGCTGCCAACTTTGTCTATTGGAAATTGAAGTGCCTTGGAAATGTACTTTTAGCCATGACCTTTCTTGTGTAATGAAATAATCTCCTCTATTAGCTTTTTGAGACAGTTTATTTTTAATTGCATTTTTTTGCATAGAATTTTTTTTTTTGCTTACAGCGCTAAACTTACATTTTAAAACTTAAATAAGTGCCATTGCAGACTGATGACTTAATTTTGTTTTAAAACAATTACTTGTGTAGCCTTACATATTTAAGAAACAGCTACATGCAATAGGGGTTGAATAATTATGACATGGCTGTATTTAAAAAAAAAAATCCTTTTAAATATTAGGTTATATATTCACACTATGACTTTGAATGTGTCACTCAACTGATATAAAAATTCTGGGTCATCAGAAAAGCTTACCTTTGTAAATTCTTACTGTCTTGGGGGGGGGGTTGTATAATTTCAATTGCAACTGTATATCATAAATAACAAGGTGGTGTGCTGTTACATGTGTTTTCAAGTTCACTTAAACACCAGTTTCTGCTTCTAGCTGCTTCAAACAGGCTATAGGCTAGTGAATATCATCCATTTAATCATCAGTTGAAGAAAGAAGAAATGACATCAGAACCAAATTTACACAGTCTCCCGTCAGATGACCTGACCTAGAAACATGTATTTGCTAATGTTTTTTTTATGTCTGCATGTGCCAGTATCATGACTGAAAGAAACCATCCAAATTCAACAGTGCTCGACACTGCATAAGAAATGCAAACACAAAGCAAATGACTTTCACAAGTAAACGCCGGTGGCCATGACTCGCTCTGTGCGGCTCAGGAATGTTTCCATTTCCAGAAACAGGCTCATTTTTTAAAATCAATGTCTTTTGTAGCTGACAAGTAATTGACCGCACTCTACCCACATGCTCCATTATTACTGGAAGTGAAGTGAAGCTGGAATGAACCGGTGTCCGCTTTCAATTTCACAAGAGAAGTCGCTCTGAGTAAAAAATCTGGCCTTAGTGTTGAGGTTTGCCTGCTTTCTCTTGTTTGTTAGGATCAGAGTTCAACAATCAATAGATTGTTCAAAGAGCAGTTCCCTGAATCAGACATCGTTATCAGACTTTATCAGTCCAAAGTGCAACACTAACCTCAGAGCCCATGAATGACAGCTTTATTGGGCCAACCGGTCAGAAAAGTACAATCTTTTGACTAGTGCAAGATCTCCAATGGAGCTGTTGAGTTGATCAGTGTAAAGGTCACTGTGCAACGTCCCTGTTCCCATGAGATATAGAAAGACCAAGCGAGATCCTTGATGTTTTTTAGGATTATAGAATTTGAGCTACTTTTGTTGACAAAAAAAGATTACGAAATAAATATTAATTCATTCATTATTAATTCTGTGATCCTAATGATTGTAATAGTGATGTTATATCAGCCGTTACTCTTTGATCTTTGATTAATGCATCATGGACTGTCTAATTAGACAGTATTTTTGGGGCAAAAACACATGTTGACTTCTTGCTCCTAATGCCCTCAGGTCCTTTTAAATCCACATCAAACATCCTTAAACCCGAGACCGAGAGTAGGCACATAAAAACACAAGATGTGCATTTCCTGCAGGAAATAGCAGTGATTGTACAGCAGCAGTAGGATAGTGTTAAAGTTTGAGGTATGTTTAGGATTTAGTCTTTGATTCTGTGTAAATTAGTGTCATTGTCACTGTCAGACATCGGCTGTGCATGAGGATCCACACATAATGGATGTTTACAATGTAAAAGGTCCTTTAAATGGTGAAAAAGATGCAAGAATAAGGCTGCATGATAATGACAAAAAAATGAATTGATTTTGATTTCCCTTGATATTGTAACTGAGATCAATTTCAATTAATACAATTTACTTTAAAATACTTATTTTGGGTGGATCAACTGCATGTCATCTTTCTTATATAGCCAACACATCTAAAACAACTTGTGAATGGTTTCCAAATTACTTTATAGCAGGTTCTTTTTTTTTCTTTTTCTTTTTTTACTACTATGCAACTTTGCATTGGCCTTCTTAGCAGCCTGAAATACAAAACTGTTATTCAGATTTTGAATAAATTATATACAGAAGCCAGCAACAGATTTGTCATTGATTACTAAATTGCTCAATCACTGCAAAAACACTAAATAAATAGAAAATTTGAACCATCGTGAGTAGACGTACATTGACTCTGTAATTGTAATCTTGATTATTTATTTGATTAATTGTGCAACCCTATGCGAGAAAGAAAAGAACAATCAGAATTCAGCATGCAAACATTTTGATGATGCCATTCCTGACTGCAACAACACGACTAAATGAACTACAAAACAAAGTTTGAGTGCAGTCTGTTTGTTAAGCCCAGCACACACTACATGACTCAAATTCGTCGTTTTTGATGGTTCGTCTCAGATCGCAGTGCTTGCCCATCTCTATTGGTTGTGAAGTGTGCGCAATCCCGCGACTCACTTCAACAATTCACAGACACTATGACAGATTTCAAACCTCTTTATGTAAGTGTGCGGTTCTGTCTGAATCAGCACTAAGATAATTATTTGTATTAATACAATTATTAAATAATTGTTATGTGTAATTCTATTTTCATTATTAGGCTCCAGCCTTGAGAATATTTTTTTAAAAATGTGTATGAAATTTCTATCATTATTAAAAATGCAATTTGTTGACATCATATAAATTAATAGAATGTGAAATACACCAGCTGAAATGTGATTAAAATGATTAAAAGCGAAATATAAAATAAAATGTACAATCTTGCATACTATATTGCGTGAAGTCATATATACGATAACTATATATCTATATGTGAAGATGCCGCCTTCTAGGTTTGCTTAATATCTTTTTCAGTTCTCAGTTGCATTACACTTATATGTCGCCAAAAGTCTGGTGTGTAAAAACAAACATTTACTACACTGTAAACTCTAATGCTCAAAATAATTAAATCATACAAATTAGTTCAAATAAATTAACCTTGATGAGTACTTAGAACTTTCTCTTTCTTTTGAGTTCACAAAACTGACACCTTTTAAGTATCCTGAATTGTTTAATGTTTTGAGTTTAATGAACTTGTCTCTGTAAATTTACAGCAACTTAAATTTAACTGAAACTGGAAAGGGGATTTTTATTTCCCAGCATGCTCTGCATGGCACTCGACAGGGAGAGTAAGGGTACGTTTACATGACAACAATGTAATAAAAACGGAAAAGTCCTTCCTTTGCATTTTTGAAAAGGTTCGCGTACAGACAACAACGTTGTCAAAACGATCCCCGTTCACACGGATCCGCGAAAACGACTAAAAACGCTGTATTATGCATGCCAGGCCAGTAGTTGGCGATGTCACTTTGTAAAGAAACACTACGTGCCTACGCACATATGCATTCTTCCACAGAGCGGTGAATACAAACAATGAAGATGGCGAAAGCATCGAGCAATTTTGTCTGGACAGACGATGAGGTTGCTTTATTACTACAATTACTTTGCTGGAGAAGCGTCAATAAACTCAAAATCTTGAGCAGCACAAACTGAAGAGTTTGTATATATAGACTGAACTCTCAAGATTATTCAATAAACTCTGCTCATTTTTACCATCACTTCATCTCCTGCCTTCTTCTTTATTCCCCCTGCTGACTCTTGGGCTGGTAGGAGAGTAAGTTAACATAACTTAATATAGCTGTTGATGTTGACTGGTTTTGGATATCAGACAGAACTCTGATATATGGAAATCTTCTGATGGAGAGAGAGGTCTTGTGTACACTGGATCTAACATTATTTTCATATTCTAAGCATATAACTGAATACTGTACATGGCATCACATCTCTGTCTATAGGCTATATACATAAGCGGTGGGCGAATGAATTGCAGGGTAAAGGTACATCAAATAAAATTAAGTAAATAAATACAAATACATTTTTCCCATCTGAATCCATACATTAATTTCAAGATTTTCAAATTGCAGGTTCTGCCTACTGTACAATGTTCACACTCCATACAAAACACTCCAAATGAATAAATTATTGATTATTGTTATTTGCACAGACACCAGTATTCATATTGATAATTATACATCTCAAATTGATGCCTATCAATCCATCATTCTTTATATAACACGTAATACGCATGCGCATGACGTCATCATTTTCACACATTCGCGTTTTTGTATGTTTACACGGAGACGATAACGGCATCGTTTTCAAAAACTTTCACTTTGAAACCCGTTTTCAAAAGTTTGTGTTTTCAGGCCCCAAAACGCTGTTGTCATGTAAACAAACAGCCAAAACGCATAAAAAGTTTTCAGTTTTTAGTTGAAAACGTTGTCGTGTAAACGGCCCCTAAATGTTCAAATTAAGTGTTATATAGTGTGTCTTTGTGCAGGATGAATTTAAAGGGAGATACTTGTTAGTGTTTAATGTTTTGTTTTGTTGTGTGGTTTAGAAGAGTTTCTGTCATGTCAGAGTTTTTGGGGGGTTACCATTATAGTGAATGATGGAACTTCAGATTAGCTTGAGGGCAGGTACCATATTAGATCGTTCTACAGTATATTGATACTTGTTGAGGAATGGCTATGCTAATCAAAGCATGGTTTATCCAATTAGCATGCATTCAGCATGCTAACATTCACTGAACTAGCTTGTTTTAGCTAGCGCTAGCTAGGTTTCTTCTACTTGACATAATCAAGTTGAGCCTACATGGTGATTTTAAGTTCAGCCAAAGAGTTACATTTAAAGTTAAGTACCATTAAAATGCTTGAGTTAGGGGTCCTGGGTAGCTCAGTGGTAAAATACGCTGGCTACCACCCCTGGAGTTCGCTAGTTCGCTAGCTCGAATCCCAGGGCGTGCTGAGTGACTCCAGCCAGGCTTCCTAAGCAACCAAATTGGCCCAGTTGCTAGGGAGGGTAGAGTCACATGGGATAACCTCCTCATGGTCGCTATAATATGGTTCGTTCTCGGTGGGGTGCATGGTGAGTTGAGCGTGGATGCCGCAGTGGATGGCGTGAAGCCTCAACACGCGCTATGTCTCCGTGGCAACGCGCTCAAAAAGCCACGTGATAAGATGCGCGGGTTGGCGGTCTCAGACGTGGAGGCAACTGGGATTCGTCCTCTGCCACTCGGATTGAGGCGAATCACTACGTGACCACGAGGACTTAAAAAACAAAAAAAAGCACATTGGGAATTGGGCATTCCAAATTAGGGAGAAAAGGGGGAAAAATACAAATAAAAAAAAATGCTTGAGTTAGCTTACTCAATCTTTCAAGTTAAGAAAAAAATCAACAAGCATGAGTAGTACAAAATCAAAATCTTCAAAACTTAAGATTTTTAACTGAATACCTAAAATGTTTTGAGTTCTGCTGACTTATTCGGGTTTACAGTGTAGACAATGGACAATTCTTTCGCCCGTAGAGGGTTGAAAATGCGCTTCAAAAAATAAGGCCAAGATGACAGCGGAATGCTCACTAATACTCACAAAAAAAGCACTATCTGATTGGGCAGTGTTCACCTGCCATCCTACGTTAATGCAGAGAGTAAAAATGTTGAAATTTAAATTGTATGCATTTTTGAGCAAGATGAGGAAAGGGGGAGATAAAATAGTGTTTAATGTTGTTATTTTGACATTCAGAATCGATTCTGTTACACTAGGTTACCACTGTAGTGAAGAGAGCAGCTTTTGCTTAGGTTGAGGACGGGTACACAAACAACTTGCTGTATGTTGCGTTACTAAAGGAGCAATTACTACTTAACATTTAGCAAGCTAATATATGCTATTCTTAGCTTTAAATTGGCTTACTAGCATATCCTTATAACATAAATCAATAATGTGACACAAAAATAGTATGTAAAACTGAAGCAATTAATCATATTGGGGCACATATAAAGTCACTTTTAGTCTGCTTAACTGGGTCATTTAAAATGAACTTTACTCCATTATGTTGGAATTACGTTAACAAATTTTGTTTTCTGACAAAGAATATATAAGCTAAATCAAGAGGAAAAAAATATGTTCATGTAACTTAATGGATTCATGCGGAACCAATGTACATGGTTAAATCATGTTAATTCAAAGCATTTTTTTCCAGTGTACATTTCACCAGGAAACTGCCGCGATACGTTCAACGAGCCATGTAAAAATGATTTTGCAAAAATATATGTATAGTAACGTGATTCTATGAGACCAGGATGCATCAGGAAGATTCTGTCACACCACCTCTATAAAACATGGAAACATGAGCATATTTGAGTACGAAGACAGCAAAATAAAATGAAAACAAAAGCATTTCAAACAACAAAATATTGAGGTTACAATTTCTATCTGCCCAGCTTCATTTCTGGCCTTTGGTAAAGACAGGAAATAGTACAGATACTGTACACTCTTCAGCTGAGCAACCAGGGCAGTTTTACAACAAAATATGCTCTGATTACTTTAAGACAGGACATTCTGAAAATGGATCTGTACAGACCGGGAACAACCACACAAATGAACCCATCCTGATCCCTCACAGCAGAGAGCAGTCTGAGGTTTTGCCCTCAGGGTCAAACATGCTATTTAAGACACGCAGACAGCATGTCAGTCTCCTAACACAATAATTATTCTCACAGAACGTGTTATTTCTGACCATGTTTACGAGCTACAGCAGATAACAGCTCATGTTTTACACTTCATTTAAAATGTTACAACATCCTACAGGAATTTAAAATCATTAAAAGGGTTAGTTCACTCAAAAATGAAAATTCTTCATCATTTACTCACCCTCATGCCATCCCAGATGTGTATGACTTTCTTTCTTCAGCAGAACACAATTGAAGATTTTTAGAAGAATATTTCAGCTCTGTAGGTCCATACAATGCACGTGAATGGTGACCAGAACTCTGAAGGTCCAAATATCATATAAAGGCATCATAAAAGTAATCCACACGACTCCAGAGGTTTAATCCATATCTTCAGAAGAGATCCAATCGGTTTTGGGTGAGAACAGACCATTGTAGTTGCTAAGCAAGATCATGATTTCAAGCTAGATTACACTTCCTAGTGCTTGATGTATGTGATATTTGGACCTTCGGAGCTCTGGACAAATTAAACCGGCACATTTCCCTACAAATACTCAAACCAGCCCGTCTGGCACCAACAATCACCCATGCGATTATCTAATCAGCCAATCGTGTGGCAGCAGTGCAGTGCATAAAATCATGCAGATACGGGTCAGGAGTTTCAGTTAATGTTCACATCAACCATCAGAATGGGGAAAAAAATGAATCTCAGTAATTTGGAGCATGGCATGATTGTTTGCGGCAGATGGGCTGGTTTGAGTATTTCTGTAACTGCTGATCTCCTGGGATTTTCACAAACAACAGTCTCTAGAATTTACTCAGAATGGTGCCAAAAACAAAAAAACATCCAGTGAGCAGCAGTTATGTGGACGAAAACACCTTGTTGATGAGAGAGGTCAACATAAAATGGCCAGACAGGTTCAAACTGACAAAGTCTATGGTAACTCAGATAACCACTCTGTACAATTGTGGTGAAAAGAATATCATCTCTGAATGCTATTCTGAGATGTAGGTTGGCGCTGTTTTGGCAACATGAGGGGGACCTACACAATATTAAGCAGGTGGTTTAAATGTTGTGGCTGATCGGTGTGTGTGTATATATATATATATATATATATATATATATATATATATATATATATATATATACACAGTTGTGCTCAAAAGTTTGCATACCCTGGCAGAAATTGTGACATTTTGGCATTGATTTTGAAAATATGACTGATCATGCAAAAAAAACTGTCTTTTATTTAAGGATAGTGATCATATGAAGCCATTTATTATCACATAGTTGTTTGGCTCCTTTTTTAATCATAATCACCCAAATGGCCCTGATCAAAAGTTTACATACCCTTGAATGTTTGGCCTTGTTACAGACACACAAGATTACACACACAGGTTTAAATGGCAATTAAAGGTTAATTTCCCACACCTGTGGCTTTTTAAATTGCAATTAGTGTCTGTGTATAAATAGTCAATGAGTTTGTTAGCTCTCACGTGGATGCACTGAGCAGGCTAGATACTGAGCCATGGGGAGCAGAAAAAAAAACTATCAAAAGACCTGCATAACAAGGTAATGGAACTTTATAAAGATGGAAAAGGATATAAAAAGATATACAAAGCCTTGAAAATGCCAGTCAGTACAGTTCAATCACTTATTAAGAAGTGGAAAATTCGGGGATCTCTTACCAAGCCAAGGTCAGGTAGACCAAGAAAGATTTCAGCCACAACTGCCAGAAGAATTGTTCGGGATCACAATACGACAATACTTGAACAAAAATTAGCTGCATGGTCGAGTTGCCAGAAAGAAGCCTTTACTGTGCCAATGCCACAAAAAAGCCCGGTTACAATATGCCTGACAACACCTTGACAAGCCTCACAGCTTCTGGCACACTGTAATTTGTAATATGGTCACAACCATAAGGACTATGTTTGGAGAGGGGTCAACAAGGCCTATAGTGAAAAGAATACCATCCCCGCTGTGAAGCATGGTGGTGGCTCACTGATGTTTTGGGGGTGTGTGAGCTCTAAAGGCATGGGGAATCTTGTGACAATTGATGGCAAGATGAATGCAGCATGTTATCAGAAAATACTGACAGACAATTTGCATTCTTCTGCACGAAAGCTGCGCATGGGACGCTCTTGGACTTTCCAGCACGACAATGACCCTAAGCACAAGGCCAAGTTGACCCTCCAGTGGTTACAGCAGAAAAAGGTGAAGGTTCTGGAGTGGCCATCACAGTCTCCTGACCTTAAGATCATTGAGCCAGTCTGGGGAGATCTCAAACGTGCAGTTCATGCAAGATGACCAATGATTTTGCATGACCTGGAGGCATTTTGCCAAGACGAATGGGCAGCTATACCACCTGCAAGAATTTGGGGCCTGAACATTTACCAGCCAATAGAGAATCACAGACATTTTTAGTCGCATATTGCAAAATTTGGCTTTATATGTGAATGATTTACATGCATTGTAGAAGGTTATGGTCAGACAGCATTCATTTTGTACAAACAACGTAAAACATTGTACTGAATTAAACCAAACAACACTGAAATAAGATGTATTGAATTTACATGATTGTCATGTTCATTGGTTCCACATGAACCAATAAAGTTACATCAACATAATTTTTTCTCCTTGGTTTAGTTTATCAATTCTTTGTCATAAAACTTCATTTGTTCATATAATTTCAATGTAACAGGTTAGAGTTATGAAATTACCAAATTAAGTAGTCTCAAATAAATTTCTGTATTTCTTAAAAATTTAATTATTTCTTTCATTTTACAAAACATTTTAGTCACATTACTGATTTATACAATAACGTTATTAGCTAGTTAGCTAACTTTTAGCTAGCAATTGTATAAAATAGCATGCTAAATGTTAAGAAATAATTACTCTGTTACCAGGGTAAGAGAATCAGTTCTAAATCTCAAAATAAAAACATTAAACACTATCAAGTGTTGAGTTTCTTTTCTCATCTTGCTCAGAAATACATAACATAACACTTAATTTCAACATTTTTACTCCCCATTAAGTCCCATGCAAAGCATGCTGGGAACTACAAATCTCCTGCCCAGTTTCAGTTATGTTAACAAAAATTATCCATGTAGTCCCAAAACAAATGGATTGAGTAAAATTTAAAAAATAAAGTAGACTGAATACAATGAAAAATTGTATTGTGACAAAATGTTAAAAAATAACGATGTGCTGTTGTTGAACATACTTGATTGGTTCATGTTCACCCAACATAATTGGATCTAGAAGAATGCACATTTTAAAGAATTACATTAATCGAAAGCAAAGAAAACAAGTTTAGAGGAGAAATTCAATTTGTTGCATAGATCAAAAATAATATGATTTAGTAAATCAGACAATCTGCGTTTTCCCATTTTGACAGTGAACAATCTATTTTTACTATAATCACCTGCACTCCTCCCTTTGAAACTGCCTTGTGAACATGAGAACATAAGAATATGATTCCAGCCACATACTTCAGCATGACTAGAACATGTTGAAGTATGTGAAGATGCAGACTTTATATGAATGAATGTATGACATTAAAGACTCAATGTGATTCTTTTGCCTGGCTGTAAGATTGCACAGTTAAAATCATGCCACATTTCAAAAGAAAAAGCACAAAGCTGCAGTGATCAGTCAATGAATGTTGTCAGAGTCCAATACAAATCTTGAGTTAAAATACTCATACAATACCGATGTGGAAACATTTGCGGAGAGAATCGACACAGTGCCAAAGATTGAGTCCCATACAGCCACAGCTCTGATACACATGTCTGCCAACTTATATAACTGCAGGAACATCAAACGTCCACACATGACTAAATACTGCACAAAATAGCTGAGTCTGATTTAAAACACAATTCTTACAGCTGTTCTAACAAACACATAACTGATTAGCTGCAGCTTTGTGGTTAAAGATGAAGTATGTAATTTCTGCAACTCCAGCACCAAATGGAATTGCAACAAATAATGTATGTTTTTCAACTATTTTGCCTCATCACACCTGTGCCAAAGGAATCGGGTCCTGTGACAACGGCAGATTGAATGGCAGCTAGATATGTGGCTCAGGCTGAAACTATAACGTCACTGCACTGCAGTTCACTGCAGTTCACGCCTGACTGAGGAGAGGAAGAATTACACCACTCACAGTCCAGATGCACTCTAAACTTTCCACACAGCTTCAGGTGATGTAGATCGCAAAGTATGAGGGAATTATAATGCAAAAATACAAAATAAGTAAATACAGAAGCACTCTCGTTGTGGAATAAGTGGAGCTGGAATTGCTGCTCTGCTGAAGAAAACCCCGGCGTTGCATCTTTAATGCAATTATATTTAATGCGTTAAAGCTTTATTAAAGTTCAAATAATACAGAAGCAGATCATGTAAATAACTACAAACTCCGAAACTGGCATTTCTCTGTGCAGTCAGCGCCTCTTCTATGAGTTGTGTGAATGTCAAGATCTCAGAGGGAGAGATCGAAACTTCATCCAGCTGATGAACACTCTGTCGTGGGGACGCTCATCCCTCGAGCGCGTCTGCTTGCTGCAGCTACATTATAACGTGATGGCTCATGACTTATTGAATCATAATATATGTGTCATTGTGTGTTTATTATCGTGAAGAAAATTTGCAATATGCAGCTTTATTAATAAGAGAGAGAGAGTTTTTTTGTGAGTTAAAGATGGATTGAAGTGAACAAAAAGGTGAGAGAGGGTAGTCTTCGCCCCATTACACACTGAAACAACATAAGTTTTTGATTTGTTTTTGTTTTGACTTGTTTTCCAATATAAATATCTAAAACTCATTTAAGACATACATTTACTTTAGCAGCTATACTGCAGAAGAAAACATTGTTATCTGAGAATGTTGAATATAATATTAAAAATACAAATATTTTAAAATATCTAAAAATCCTTTAAAAAAAGATGCATTCACCTGAGAAGTAGCATATAAGATATTCAGACTTTTAGAGAATAGATCTTGAATATAAGTATATCTGATCTTTACTGCACTCGCAGAAGTATAACCAAATGAAAAATACACTTATATACAAAATACACTTATATTTAAGATACAAACTCTTAAAGCAAGTCTAAATATCTTATATGTTACTTCTCAAGTAAATGTAACTTGTTTTAAGGATTTTTAGACAATTTAAAATGGAAAACAATTTTCAAAAATGACAAAAACACTTGATAACTATACGATTTTTTGCAGTGAATTTCTTTACTGAATTAATTCAGTGAATGTCATTTAGAGGTATTTTTAAAAGATGATTTTGTCCTCTTTATTGTTAGTAAGCATGTTTAATACAACCATTTAAGTGGGGGCACAAGCTGAATAATCAGTTAAGAGCTAATGATTAATCGTTGCAATAATCACTGAATAGTTGAATAGTCATTCTAATAATTGTTAGATTAGTCGATTATTAAAATAATCATTAGTTGCGGCCCTATATGCGGCTAGCGAATTTCCAAAATATAAGAAGGCAGGTGAAGTATTTCAAATCAAAGTCCCTTTTTTGGAACGCTCCCAAGCAGTCTGAGCAGCTAATTTTCTATGTTAACATGCAGCATAAAAATAAAACTCCTAACTATTTGGATGGGGAAAGACTGAAATCTCCTAAATGGTTGGTCAAGATTACCATAAAAAAAATAATTTTAAATAAGCAGTAAAATCTGATAACAACAGTATCATCAACTGTGCTTCTTTCGCTCTGATCGCGCTAAAAAGCGTAATGTTTCAGGCTGGTTCCGCTAATGTGCATGTGCGTTCTCAAGATGATTGACAGGCAATCTCTCTATCTAAAAACTGACTGGCTCTTTTACCTGTGAGGTGGGACTTCCTTTTCATTAACCACTGGCCGTTCCAATTTCTCCCATTCATTTAAATAGGCACTTTTCTGAAGTCCCAAAAAACTGCAGTTGTTAAGCCCCTTCTAAAAAAGAACAATCTCATTTTAAACAACTACAGACCAATTTCAAATCTTCCTTTCTTTCATAGGCAAGCTCCTTGAGAAATTTGTTTTCAATCAGCTGAATACATTCTTTAAACTCAAAAGGCTACTTGAACAATTTCCAATCTGGTTTCCGAAAGCATCATAGCACAGAGATGGCACTCATAAAGATCCTTAATGATATTCGATTAAACACTGGTTCAGGCAAAAATGTCAGTGCAGGTATTACTGGATCTTAGTGCTGCTTTTGACACTGTTGACCACAACATTCTAATAGACAGACTGGAAAACTGTGTAAGGCTCTCTGGGACAGTCCTCAGCTGGCTCAGGTCATATCTAGAAGGGAGGGGTTACTATGTGAACATAGGCAACTATGAATCTGAGTGGACATCCATGATGTGTGGAGTCTCAAAAGGCTCAATTCTTGCACCGCTCCTGTACAACCTGTATATGCTCCCACTAGGCCAAATTATGAAAAAGAACCAAACTGCATACCACAGCTATGCAGACAACACCCAGATCTATCTAGTCCTATTGCTGAGTGACTACTGCCCCACAGACTCTCTGTGCCAGTGCATTGATGAAAATAACAGTTGGCTGTACCAAAACTTACTTAAACAATGACAAGATAGAGGTCACTGTATTTAGCAACAAAGGTGAAATTCCCAAGATGAACACATACCTTGACTCCAAGGGTCTATAGACAAAAAAAACTAAGCAATAACCACATCAGCCTACTATCAACTAAAAAATATAGTGAGAATTAGATGTTTTTTATCCACTCAAGACTTAGAGAAACTTGTTCATGCATTTATCCCCAGTTGGGTGGACTACTGCAATGGACTCCTCACCGGCCTTCCCAAAAATACCATTAGACACCTGCAGCTCATTCAGAATACTGCTGCCAGGATTCTCACCCAAACCAAAAAATCTGAGCATATTACTCCAGTCCTCAGGTCTTTACATTGGCTTCCAGTTACATTTAGAATTTATTTTAAGGTACTATTACTCGTTTATAAATCACTCAATGGCCTAGGACCTAAATACACTGCAGATATACTTGTTGAATATAAACCTAATAGACCTCTTAGATCATTAGGATCAAAGCAGTTAGACATACAGAGGGTTCGCTCAAAACAAGGTGAGACAGCATTTAGCTATTATGCCACCCGCAGCTGGAACCAGCTTCCAGAAATAGTTATACACATTCAAGTCCAGACTGAAAACACATCTGTTTAGCTGTGCATTTATTCTTTTTTATTCATTTTTATAAATTTTTACTTTTTTTAATGTATTTTAGTTCTTTTTATTCGTATTTCTTGTTCTTAACTGGTTTTAAAATGTATTTTTTATATATCTTGTATTTTCTTTATCATTTTTATGTAAAACATGTTGAATTGCCATTGTGTATGAAATGTGCTATATAAATAAACTTGCCTTGCCTTAACAGAAGTGCTCCGTCTCTGCTAAATAGTCTCTGTTCATTTTTATGAGGGCTACCTGGTTGGTTAGTCTTAGGTTTAGGGATTGGGTTATTATAGTTTCTCCGACCAACCAAGTAGCACTTTAATGATAAATATTAATGAATAAGGTATTGCTTCCCTATGAATATAAACTACTCTTCCCCTGCCAGCCTACGTTTTGGAAATTCATGTGTAGGGAATCCAGGATTACCACTGTGATTCTACTGGTAACTAGCAGTAGCATAGCAACCATTGTAACCATTACCACATCCTAGGGCTGGGAGATGGACAAAAATATTATCACACATTTTTATTTTTTTAATTGATATTAATCACAATACACATTTCATACCATTAATGGGGTAGGAAAGGCTTTCCACATGTTTGATCAACCTCAAGAATGAATGTGAAAAAGAACTTGTTTGTTTACAAAAATTCCAGAGGGAAAGCTACAGTATCTTTAAAGAAGGGATGGGTAAAAATATTGATTTTCCGATGCATCGTGACCTTCAATTGAACAATCTCGATATCAATTCTTATATCCTAAGATCGATCTTTAACTCTATGTACAAGCCTATAATACAATGAGAGGAAATTACTCGCATTTGCAACCAAATGTCATGCTATGCGGCTAACATTTATTTGGTAACTGTCTGGTAAATGTAGAGATTTCTCTCAGCAGTGATTGAGTAGTATAGTGGTAAAGAAGTTCAGCAGCGAGATCCTTTCACTGCATGTTGAGATGTACATTTTTAGTTTTACTCGTTTTGTGTATTGTGTGTCCAAACACGAGATCCACGCGACACATTTGTCATTTAATAATGTCTCTTTTAATTCCCTCTTTTAATTCGTCAGCGCAGATTTCGAACAGCGCTGCCGAGTATTCACTTACCGAATCTCCGCTCTCTTCCTAACAAAACGGATGAACTACATCTCCTCACCCGCACAAACAAGGACTTTTCAACCTCTGCTGCCTTGTGCTTCACAGAAACCTGGCTGAGTGAAGCCATTCCGGACAGCGCGTTTCATCTGCCGGGCTTTCAGCTGTTCAGAGTGGATCGCATCGCGGAGTTAACGGGGAAGACGAGAGGCGGTGGAACATGCTTTTATATCAATGAAAGTTGGTGTACAGATGTAACAACGTTAAAGAGGATGTGCTGTCCTAATTTGGAAGCGCTCTTTATTAACTGTAAGCCTTTCTACTTACCACGGGAGTTTTCCTCATTTATTCTGGTGAGTATGTATATCGCACCAAACGCGTGTTTGAACACAACGCTGCAACAGCTGGCTGATCAAATCACAGACACGGAACAACAATACCCGGACTCGGTTATTATTATTCTTGGGGATTTTAACAAAGCAAATCTCACACATGAAATGCCCAAATACAAACAGCACATTACATGCCCCACCAGAGACAGAAATATACTGGATCATTGCTACACAACAATAAAGGATGCATATCGCTCTGTCCCTAGAGCAGCTTTGGGACTCTCTGATCACTGTCTGTCTCATCTTCTTCCAAACTACAGGCAGAAATTAAAATCAACCAAGCCAGTAGTAAGGACTGTAAAGAGTTGGACCAATGAAGCAGAACGGGAACTACAAGCCGGCTTTGACTGCACTGATTAAAGTGTTTTTGAGGCTGCAGCCACAGACCTGGATGAGCTCACAGATACTGTTACATCATATATCAGTTTCTGTGAAGATATGTGCATTCTTACTAGGACTTATTTAAAGTTCAACAATGACAAACTGTGGTTTACAGCGGAACACAGGCAGCTTTGTCAGGCCAAAGAGGATGCTTACAGGGGTGGGGATAAAGTCTTGTACAATCAGGCCAGGAACACACTGAACAAGGAAATCAGAGTGGCTAAAAGAAGATACTCTGCAAAGCTGAAAAACAAGTTTTCAGCTAACGACCCTGCATCAGTGTGGAGTGGCATGAAACAACTCACAAATTACAGGACTCCTACCCCCAACCCTGTAGGGAACCAACAATTGGCTGATGACCTAAATGTGTTCTACTGCATATTTGAAAGGCCCAATCTCACACCCCACACCCACTCTGACCTTCACTTCACACAAACACCAACACCTCTTGCAACCCCCCTCCTCCCCCTCCTGCTACTCAAACTGCACTTAAGATCTGTGAAAATGTTGTGAGACGCGTCTTTCGGAAACAAAAGTCGAGGAAGGCTTCAGGCCCAGATGGCGTCTCACCAGCGTGTCTTCGATCCTGTGCTAACCTGCTGGCCCCCATCTTCACACAGATCTTCAATAGATCACTGGAGCAGTGTGAAGTCCCATGCTGCTTCAAATGCTCAATCATTATTCCTGTTCCAAAGAAACCAAAAATCACAGGACTTAATGACTACAGACCTGTCGCCCTGATGTCTGTGGTCATGAAATCATTTGAGACACTGGTGTTGGTCCACCTGAAGAACATCACTGGACCCTTTCTAGATCCCCTTCAATTTGCTTATTGAGCAAACAGGTCTGTGGATGATGCAGTCAACATAGGATTGCATCATATTCTGCAACATCTGGACAGACCAGGGACATATGCAAGGATCCTTTTTGTGGACTTCAGTTCGGCTTTCAACACCATCATCCCAGCTATAAATTACACCAACTTTCTGTTCCCATGTCTATCTATCAGTGGGTTACCAGCTTTCTGACGGACAGGCAGCAGCTTGTGAGACAGGGGAAACTCACTTCTAGCACCTGTACAATCAGCACTGGTGCCCCCCAGGGATGTGTGCTCTCCCCACTACTCTTCTCCCTCTACACCAATGACTGCATGGCCAAGGACCCCTCTGTCAAGCTCCTGAAGTTTGCAGATGACACCACTGTCAGTGGCCTCATCCGAGATGACGATGAGTCTGCATACAGAAGGGAGGTTGAACAGCTGGCTGTCTGGTGCAGTCAAAACAACCTTGAGCTGAACTTGCTCAAAATGGTAGAGATGATTGTGGACTTTAGGAGGAACACCCCAACACTGTCCCCCTCACCATTCTAAACAGCACTGTGGCAGCAGTGGAGTCATTCAGGTTCCTGGGCACTACCATCTCACAGGACCTGAAGTGGGAGACACTCATTGACTCCATTGTGAAAAAGGCCCAGCAGAGGTTGTACCTCCTTCGCCAGCTGAGGAAATTCAACCCGCCACAGGCGCTGCTGATACAGTTCTACTCAGCAGTCATTGAGTCTGTCCTCTTCACTTCAGTAACTGTCTGGTTTTGTTCAGCTACAAAATCAGACATCAGAAGACTACAAAGGACAGTTCGGACTGCTGAGAGGATTATTGGTTGCCCGCTGCCCCCCCTTCAAGAACTATACACTTCCAGAGTGAGGAAAAAGGCTGGAAAAATCACTCTGGACCCCACTCACCCTGCCCACTACCTTTCTGAACTGTTGCCTTCTGGACGACGCTTCAGAGCTCTGAGCACCAGAACCGTCAAGCACAGGAACAGTTTTTTCCCTCAGGCTATCCATCTCATGAACAGTTAAATTGCCCCATTGAGCAATAACTATGTGCAATACACAGTTTAGTCTTTTTTATATTTATTATATTTATTATATCCAACCTCTTCTGCCATTTCTTTCCTCTGAAAAAAAAAAAAACATTTGCGCTGTACATAACAGATTTGTATTTACACTGTACATAACAGATTGTATTAGATTTGCACAACCCTGTACGTGTCTGTACGTATGTGTATAATTATTTTTAATTTTTTTATTATTATCTATGTCTTGCTGCTGTTTTTGTATTGTTTTTGTATTGTTTGTACACTGGAAGCTTCTGTCACCAAGACAAATTCCTTGTATGTGTAAGCATACTTGGCAATAAAGCTCATTCTGATTCTGATTTTTTGGAGTCAATCAAACCAACGGATGAGGATCTACTTTTATGGTGGAAAAAATGCAAAGTAAACTCGGAAGCTGATCGACTACTCAACTACTCTAAAAATGCCCATCCCTACTTGTAAATAGTATGAATTAAGCAATTAAACAATAAACATGTAACAAAAAATAATATATGTAATATGTTAGCATTGATTGAATACATGGATTTGTTCGTTTTTAAAAAGCCAAAATGTGACCAAAATGATGAAAAATTAATAAAATATCATAATGTTGTACCTAGTTAGTCCCCTGTATAATTAACAGCATTAGTTGGAAAATAAATTCTTTCATATGTGAGCAAAAGGGACATTATAGGCCTAACTGAAATGTATCTATATGAATTGATATCAAATTGAAAACATAATCTAATCAAAACAAGAGCTTGTGAATCGGAATCGAATCAAATCAGGAAATCTGTATCAATAACCTGCCCTGCTTTAAAGTATACTCTATTTAGGATGTAATCCTACACAGGGACTAAAAAAGAAATGTTTTTAATTTCGGTTCGTTCTGAGCAAAAACTGTATATGTTGTTCCAGTTCAGAAGTTCCACAGCCTCCTTTCCAAAAGGTTACCGGTTAGAACAAAATAAAAGAACGGTTAATAATGTTATTTTTAAAATGACAGTACTCTACACTAAGGGTTGAGTGAAATACCAATTGCAGTGTTGCCAGATCTCACAAGAGAAACAAATAACCTGGTCTGGAAAAACAAGCCCAAAATAAGCCACTTACCTCACCAAAATAAGTGAAAATAAGCAATTAATTTGCGTGTGGTGGATTTATCAGTGAAGAAATCATAACAAGTTTACAGTTAATTAACAGTTACGGCAGCTTTAAAACCCAATAGATGTTATGAACGATTAACAACAACTGACTGTAAAGAACAAAAAGGATAAAAAGAGACATTTTTAGTTGCATTGCAGGGGTGTAATGATGCATCGATCCAGTGACCAACGATACAATGTTATAACGTGTAAATACCGATACAGACATTTTTTAAGATGTACCTTTCTTATAAGACTCTCGTGTCAGCCACGTACGGACGCATTTCCGACCTTATTACATTCATTTGACTTTATGAGCCCTAAATATGCTTTTCATGTGGGACACAGTCTTTGAAGACAAATTGTGCTTTGCTATCCGTGCGACATGCGCACGCGTCAACAGGGCTTCCCACAAAATGCCAGCTCCATTGACAGGATCCGTGCGAGCGCATCAACCGGGCGCTCCTTAAAATGTGAGCTCTCGTGACAAACGCAGAGCAGCGCACATGCGTGATTAATTCGGGCTTCCATCGATATCGTTGTGCATGTGACCCATTTAAATTTTACATGAGAATTTGCTATTTTAAAATATCAAGGAGAAGTTCAACCATCATGCGAAACGTCTTGACAACGCTGTCATTCTGAACAGCACTAATGAAGGAAAGAGAAATCACCTGCTCAGCTCCAGCATCAGTTATAAGACTTGACACATCAACACCCTTACTAACATTCATCCCAGTTAACTGTAACAGAATTTTTCATTACAACTGTGGAAGTTGTAACCAAGAAAACCACGGATAGCACGGATAGTTGGAAACAAGTCAAAGTAAGTACTTTGAATTGAATTAAACTGAAAAATAAGCTGTCATCAAACGAGTGATGATCACTTGTGTGTGACTTTATTTTTTATATTATTCATCTGTATAATTTTTTTCAACATCTGAAGTACCTTATTTTATTGTGGATGTCCCAATGTGGATACAGAGAGCTGAATAAAATAATCAAGTTATATTTGGGTTGCATTTGAGGGCAAAGAAATTTTTTATTGATTGTGTAAAATAGGCACATAATATCAGAATATCGATCGCAGGCCCCCGAATCGAATTGTATCGCGGCAGACTTTGAAGTATCAGCAAATATCGGATCAGGCCAAGAGAATCGATTCAAGACTGTATCGTGATGAAACGTCCGATTTACACCCATACTGCATAGTGCGATTTTTGGTCGCATATGTGAGTGATTTACTTGCAATGTGGGGGGGTGCCACCTAAACTTTTGGGGGGAGGTAAACCCATGAATGTCATACTTATAGTCGTTGCTGCACATTAAACTGTGATGCACAGTTGATGATGCAAATGATGCGCCTTTAAAGATCAGGGCTAGTAACCCAAAGGTTGTAAGTTCAAACCCTGGAAATATTGATAAATTGGAGAGTTACTGCATTCCTCTATCACCATTGTGTCCTTGAGCAAGACATTAACCTCAGGCTTCTCCACAAAGACTGCTGTCTTATAAGTGTACTTTCAGTTGCTTGTGGCCAAGCAAGCATCTGCTAATTGAAAAATAACTGTGTCAATAAATGCAGGACATGTGAGACCGTACTGCAAGCAATTGGCAAGGAAATTATCCAACAAACCAACAATTTCTCTGACACAGCAAAACTTCCCCAATATCTTAGTTACAGACCCTGACAAAAAGTGATGGTGGTACCTTATCAGATGCTAATACCATGGTGCATTGGTATAAGCATGAATCTAATCTCAGAACATTTTCAAGAAATGTCTGTGTCAAACAATCAATGCAAAAAAACAAAAAAACTAAATCTTAATAGGGTGATTCTCACGAAACATGTCAAGAAAATGTCCTGGTCATATTTAACCCCAAATCAATTATATATATAAGGCGGTACACCAAGGAAGTACTACTATGATGTATAAGTCCTTTACCATTTAAATATGATTTCAGGATTATGAGAATATCATACTGAACAGCTTTTTTCACATTGTGGTAGTGAAAATTGGGGGCTAAAATATGTGTAACTGCCATATAAACAATGTCACAGTGAAAAATATCTTAATCGCCCTAAAATATGCTTCATTTTCTATATTCAAAATATCAATTCTTATTTGTTTCTTGAATTTGGAGTAAGATACGACCAAGACCTTTTTTGACAGGTTTTGAAAAAAATAAAAAATAAAATAAAAAATAGGCTAAAAAGACAATAGTGTTATAACTACATGATTAAAACTCAATGAATCAAACAGCTGATTGGTTGGTTTGATCAAACCAAACCACAATGAACACAAAGGATGAATGGTGATGTTAGTCTATGGTAACTCTCACTTAGCACTGTTACTATAGCTCTACTGAGTTTAATACATCATTATAACACTCTTATAACCCTATTATAACATACATTACGGCCAAACACAAGTCATCATGCATCATCACAGATTAATATTAATATCAAATCATCCTTCATATAGCTAGCTGGCAAACAGCAGCGTTTCCACAAAGCTCAAGCTCCAACCTCTATGAAGATATGAGCAGAAAACAGTGAAAGTCTTTGAACCCTGTCCTACATCATCATCATCATCATCATCATCATCATCATCGGTCTTTTATTCTCATTTATATCTCTGTTTTCACTGTTATCTCCGCGTGTGCTAAAGTCTGTTAGCTTCACTTCTATTCACGTGAACCAGCATTGCATCTCCACACACATGAACACAGTGAATATGTTTAAAGAGTTGAATGTTGTGTGTCAGACACAGATATAACCGCGTATAAAGTGTGTTTGATTGAAAGTGAATGTGAGACGCATAAACAGTGAATAGAGCAGAAGTGAAAGCGCGTGCATCGAGTTACAGGAAAATCCCTCAAAATACTGAATAAAACAACAAAACAAATAGTAAACTCACCGATATAGTAATGTAAAATCACAAACAATCAATTAAATGTGGATGTGAAGCATCGCTGTGAATTACTTCAGCTCATAGGAGCGCAGCGGCGGTCTGTGTTGTGTTTTCATATCCCTCAGTCTCGTGTCAGTTGGTACAGTCCTGTGTGTGTGGGGGGGGGGCGGGGGAATAGTAAAACCAGTGATCACCTACATTGTGGGAAATGGCTTATTAAACATACTAAACGATGTTCTTTGGAAAATGTAAAAATGCTAAAAGTTTTCTGTGAGGGTTAAGTTTAGGGGTAGGGTTAGGGTTAGGGAATAGAAATGATCGTTAGATCTGTATAAAATCCATAAAATGCATGGAAGTCTATGGAGAGTCGCCACAATAACAGAAAAACAAGTGTGTGTGCGTGTGTGTGTGTGTGTGTGTTAACCGTCATATTTCTTGACATATGCAGGACACTGTTTTAAGTCCAGATATAAAATCCACAAGACCACATCCAGAGATTTTCTGTGATAACAGTAAGATAATATTATTATATGATATAATGATTATTTAGTAATGAAATAGAAAATGCACACACACACACACACACACACACACACACACACACACACACACACACACACACACACATATATATAGAGAGAGAGAGATTATATGAATATTATTATATTTAGAATGTATTTATTTAATATATATTTGTTTAAATAATTATATTTAGAATTTTATATTGTTATGTAATTCTATTGTGAATAATAATATAATTATAATATATTTACATGTATATACATATTATTTTGTATTAATATACAATAATATTTATTATTGATATATTTATTTATAATATTATACATTTAAAATAATGTTATACTGTTACACAGTGTTACTCATTGAGTGTTGAAGAAACATATTGAAAATTACTGATTTATTTATTATTTATTTGAAAAGAAATCTTTATTGAAATGTACTTCTTATGCACCAAACACTATAATGATGTTAAAAAAGAAATACTTTGCTTGTTCACAGGTCAGACGTAGCTGTCTACAACTTATAACATTTATCAATGTACTGTGTGCACTCTCATGGATGCTTGTGCAACCCAGCAGTCCACTTGACTTGACACACCATCTACCTTGTAATCAAAACTTATTTCTGACAGACATTACATAGAAGTCAGCAAATCAGATTGGAGCTTGCAGAAGGTTTTGGAAAGATTTGTGGGCAATATGCATCAAGTTTTCGCCTGTGTTTTCCCCTTCTCGTGTTTTTTTAATTTAATGTTTTGATTAAATTATTTATCTTTTATGTTACCGTTACCACACACAACAAATTCAGTTCATTTGTTAGAGTTAGGATTCTCCTGAGGAGTTCCATAATGGGTTTTTTCTGTGATGTTTGCTGATTTAGTAAGAAATATCTTTCAGGAGCATAAATGTGAATGTTACAACAACTAACAGTATCAATAATAATGGTAGTTGTAGTTATTAATTCTATTATTCATTTCTAATTGATTACTAACAAGAGTATACAGCAGACATCTATATTATACATCTAAAAATTAACACTAGGGCTGACATGTTTTCATCCATCTCCAACTATGTCTCTAGCATCATTCATATTATCTGTCCAGAATACTAACTAAATAATAATAATAGTAACTCAAATGTTTTGTGTACACAAACACGTTCAATCACGCCACACACTTGTTTTTAAACATTGCAAGTTATGTGCTTGAGATTCAAAAAGAATATATTTCTTCCAAATGTATTCTTCAAGTAAGACATAGAAGAGGAAGAGGAAAATTGGTTCTAGTCTATTTAGCATGAGGTATGGCAGAGATTTCGATATCAGCTCTAATCAGCCCATCTGGGTGGAGAGACAAACATAACCCAGCATGCCCAAATCCCACCAGAGTCACTGTTCACATTCAGCATATAACCAGGGCTGGGTGCTGGAGGGTCTCGTCTAGGGTGCCAAATGGGGTAGAACTGGCAATGCATATAACAGACCATACCAGAACATCACTCAGCCTTTTACAGATCCTATGTATTCATACAATGTGCATTTGCATACATCAGATATTGTATCTTCGTTTATGCATTTATCAGATGCACTTATATCCAACAATACATTTAAGTGCATTCAAGGTATACATTTAATCAGTTTGTGTGTTCAGTGGAAATCAAATCCATGAGCTTGGTGTTGTTAACACCATGATTTACCAGTTCAGCTACAGGAACATTGTTTCTTCAGGAAACATGTTAAGAAAATAAAAAATTTCAGCATGGGAAGTTACTGAAATTTGGTTGATTTGACACGGAATAACCCAATAGTCAGTGTAAAAGTGAAATGCAAATATACCTTTACAGGAACTGAAGGTGTAAGCTGGGCTGATGGCAGCATGGCGCACTGTGTTTCTGCAGTCAATGATGAAGTTTTGCCACCTTCCTCATCAGGATGTGTTGTTACAGCAGCAGCCTCAATGGCAGGTGTGGTCCTGTGAAGCAGTACAGGTGTATATATGTCTCCATACAGCTTTGAAGTCCTCTCAATGACAGCAAACAGAAAGGATTTCCTGTCGGGTTTCGCTCTGCTCTGAGCTCCAGCTTCCTCTTTCTGCTTGGTACTATGAACCCAGCTGCTGTGCGTCTGCCACAGTTTGCCAGCGGTTACGGTGGAAACGGCAGGAGCTTGTGGAAGGATGCAAGGCTTCGGACTCAGTGTAGGTTTGTTCCCTGGAATCCTGATATTTGTGACTGACCCCGTTCTGGGATGGAGGAAGCTGACTCTAGCAGATGAAGTGAGTTTGGAATACAGTGATGGAGAACAGCTTCCCTCTGAAGCAGAAACACTCACCTGACTCATGACTTCACAATTCCCTTGATATCAAATCAAATCAGAGAATTCTACATCCGTAACAGCTGCCCTACTTTCAAGCTCAGCTCATCTGCTGAAAAAGTAAGACCTCCAATTTGTGGTTCTTCTTCTTGAAAGGCAAAGTAATCCAAAATTACACCAATGAATCATCAATACTTTATAAATAATTTGTTAAAAACAATTATTCCAAGTACTGTAATATTCTACTGTGCCCCCTTGAACAGATGTGTCAGTTTCAGGTTGTCAGGGTCTCCAGGCGGTGAATGAGAGGTTCTCTCTGAGGGCTGGTGGGGGTCTGGAGGGTGACCGCAATTAGACGCAGAGGAAGGAAGTCTACCAGTGATGATGATCTCCTCTTTCCTGTTCAAGAGGTAATCTCTGTGTGGGAGGAACTCTGAAACTCATATTTCAGAAAGGACAAGTACCAAGATCATCAGGGCCACAGTGGTATGGGTCAACCCAGATTAATGACTAGTCCATTCTATCTCAGCTGTCGGAAAATAATGCTTGGAAATAATGAACAAAAAGGCAAATAAACTGCATTTCGTCACACGCTTAAAAATTATACCCAAAAACATGTGTTTTAATCGTATTTCTGGGTTATATTTAGATTGAGAAATGGATTTTATTTCAAACTAAATAATTTTGACATGATTAGTTAGCAGTGTCGGAGAGTAGCTAACTACAAGTAGCAACGATACTAACTTAACAAAATCTTTCAGTAGTGCGACCAAACGCTACATCATGTTTTGGTCAGATTATAACTAATAGCCTTTATTGTATAGAAGCCAAATTTCTACCAGCAAAAAGTCTAACGAACTTGAAGCACATATTTACCTACACTTTTTAAATAAAATAATTCAAAAATGTATTATTGTCTTTTGAGTTTTTTTTTTCTGTTCTAAATATGTTTATTTCGCTTCACATTTCATCCACTCTTATTAAGGACATAGCGCTATCTGATAATTTTTTTATTTTCATTGAAATATTGATTTCTCATGACACTGAAATTAGATCCGTCTCTTTCAAAAAGAGGTACATAAATGAGAATACTAGCGTGCAATTTATGAAGGTTATATCTATGACTAAGTATATCCGCAGACTGTGTTGATGTTCTCCTTGATAACTTCAACTCAAAAGTTAAAAATGCTATTGATGGCATTGCTCCTGTAAAGGTCAGGACGATTACTGGCAAGCATAAAGCACCATGGCTAAATGCAACAGCAGTACAAAACATGAATAGACAATGCAGGAAAGCAGAACAAATATGGCGGAAAACAAAACTTGAAGTCCATTATAACATCTACAAAGACAGCCTTCATGCTTTCAATATGGAACTAGGCACAGCTAGACAGACTTTATTCTCCAACATTATAAACAGCAACATAACACACGCACCTTTTTTGCTACTGTAGAGAGACTGACTAACCCCCTGACACAGGTTCCCTGTGAAATGCTCTCTGACAGCTAATGCAACGAGTTTGCATCTTTTTTCATGAAGAAAATCAATAATATTAGAATGACGATCAGCTCGTCCACATGTTGCACTGAGGTTAGACAGCACCCACCACAAAAACTTCAGAAATTAGTCACTATGTCTGATTTTGAGGCAAAACCCTGAAAGAAACAATACAGCATCTTAAAATATCGACCTGCTGTCTTGACACTCATTTTTTCAAAGATGTGTTTAACTGTCTAGTAAATGCATCATTCCTCAAGCACATTTTTGAAGTCACTGGAAACTGCAGATGTCAAACCCCTTATAAAAAAAAAAAAAAACAATCTAAATAACTCCATTTTAAACAACTACAGACCAATTTCAAGTCTTCCTTTCATAGATAAGCTCATTCAAAATGTTGTTTTCAATCAGCTGAATACATTCTTAAACTCAAATGGCTACATGGACAATTTCCAGTCTGGTTTCCGACAGCATCATAGCACAGATATGGCGCTCATAAAGATACTTAATGATATTCGGCTAAATACTGATTCAAGCAAAATATCAGTGCTGGTAATACTGGATCTCAGTTCTGGCTATGACACTGTTGACCACAAAGTACTCATAGACAGACTAGAAAACTGGGAAGGGCTCTCTGGGACAGTCCTCATCTGGTTCAGGTCATATCTAAAAGGGAGGGGTTACTATGTGAACATAGGCAACTATGAATCTGAGTGGACATCCATGAAGTGTGGAGTCCCACAAGGCTCAATCCTTGCACTGCTCCTGTTCATCCTGTATATGCTCCCACTAGGCCAAATTATGAAAAAGAACCAAATTGCATGACACTCAGATCTATCTAGCCCTATCGCCAAGTGACTACAGCCCCACAGACTCTCTGTGCCTGTGCACTGATGAAATTAACAGTCGGATGTGCCAAAACTTCCTTCAGTTAAACAAAGACAAGACAGAGGTCATTGTATTTGGCAACAAAGGCAAAATTCCCAAGGTGAACACATACCTTGACTCCAAGGGTCTAAAAACTAAAAATCAAGTAAGGAATCCTGCTGTCATTTTGGAGTCAGGCCTTAGTTATAACCAAATCAGCCAACTATCAACTAAAAAGTATAGTGAGAATTAGATGTTTTTTATCCACTGAAGACTTGTTCATGCATTCATCACCAGAAGGGTGGACTTCTGCAATGGTCTCCTTACCGGCCTTCCCAAAAAGACCATTAGACACCTGCAGCTCATTCAGAATACTGCTGCCAGGATTCTCACCCAAACCAAAAAATCTGAGCATATTACTCCTGTCCTCAGGTCTTTACATTGGCTTCCAGTTACATTTAGAATTTATTTTAAGGTACTATTACTCGTTTATAAATCACTCAATGGCCTAGGACCTAAATACACTGCAGATATACTTGTTGAATATAAACCTAATAGACCTCTTGGATCATTAGGATCAAAGCAGTTAGACATACAGAGGGTTCGCTCAAAACAAGGTGAGACAGCATTTAGCTATTATTCCACCCACAGCTGGAACCAGCTTCCAGAAATAGTTATACACATTCAAGTCCAGACTGAAAACACATCTGTTTAGCTGTGCATTTATTCACCGAGCACTGTGCTGCACTCACTGATTGCACTGCATCATTTTATTTCTGTATTCTTTTTCTGTTTTTTTTCCCCCCACTTTTAATCATTTTTTACTTTTTCTATTTATTTTATGACTTTTTAATTCTTATTTCTTGTTCTTAATCAGTTTTAAATATTTATTTTTTATACATCTTTGTAACAAGGTTAAAAATTGGCAAGGAGTGGGAGGGAACCGGCTGAACAGTCAAAGTAATATTTAATGAAACAAAAGACACAAAACACAAACACACACACACACACACACACACACACACACACACACACACACACACACACAGCAGCTGTGTGTGGCTCTCTCTCTGTCAAACTGCCTTATCCCTCTCCTCGGCTGATTAGCCCAATTGGGGGCCGACCGTGCGGACTCACGGCCCGGCCCCACCCTCACACTCCTCCCTCCTTTGCCTCAGGCTGGGGAAACCCCGGCATGACATACATCCCCCCCTTTCCGAGGGGGGGACGTTGCCCTTCTGGTCACACCTGCCGGCAGGCTTTCCCCACCTTTCGAGACCTGGTAGGGAGACAAGGGGGAAAGGGCAAGGCGGAGCGACAGTGAGAGAGAGGAGAGAAAGAGAAAAAAATTCCTCGCCGGTTCCCCGACATGCCGTCGCCTGGTCCTCGACCACTCCTCCACCCTCTGGCAGTCAACAGCCGCACCTCCACGGGCAGGCCGGGGCGAGTCCTCTGACCCCTGGCGGATGGAACGCCCCTCCGCGTTCTGGCGGCCGGAAGTGAGCCCCTCCACCCCTGGCAGTGGCTCCACCGCTCCAGTCGGCCGGCAGTGAGCCCCTCCTGCCCTCGAGGACGGTGGCCATTCCTCCGTGTCCAGGTGGCCGGCAGCGACTCCTCCATCCCCCAGTGGCTGCTTCTTTAGGTGGATGGCAGTGGCGAGGACTCCATGGCAGCACATCCCTCCTCCTTCCCGGGCTTCAGCACCAATGTAACAGGGTTAAAATGGGAAAGGAGGAGGCATGAACCAGACGAACCATCAAAATAATGTTTACTGAAAACTTAAAAAGACACAAACATAAACACACACACAGCAGCTGTGTGTGGCTCTCTCTCTGTCAAACTGCCGCATCCGGCTCAGCCTTATCCCTCTCCTCGGCTGATTAGCCCGATTGGGGGCCCGCCGTGCAGACTCAAAGCCTGGCTCCGCCCCCCTCCTCGTCACAATCTTGTATTTTTTTATCCTTTTTATGCAAAGCACTTTGAACTGCTATTGTGTTTGAAATGTGCTATATAAATAAACTTGCCTTGCCTTCTCTGTGCGTTACTGGGAGCAGCGAGAGAAATAATTACTATCATGCATAACTATTTGATTTCTCTAAGCATTTAATTAACTATTCATGTAAAATAAATACAATTATTGTTAAAAGAAATCATTTATTATGGCATGTATTATTATGTGACAGTCTACCTGCATCCCGCGGCAATACGATAATTTTGACGGTGGTCGACAGGTTCTCGAAGGGAGCCCATTTCATTCCTAACTCCCCTCAGCTCATGAGATGGTGACCACTGTTGTGGGTCACGTCTTTCGGTTCCATAGGATTCCACTGGACGTGGTCTCCGACAAAGGCGTTCACTTTGAGTGCTATAACACTATAACACTATATGACTTTCTTTCTTTTTCTTAACACAAAGGGAGAAATTGTGAAAAAATGTTGTGCTCAGTGATGTCATACAGTGGCAGTTTATGGTGACCACCTCTTCAAGATTCAAAAGAATGCAAAAGTATAATTCAGAAGTATAATAAATTATTCCATGAGACTCATGTCTTGTTCTGAATCAATACAATAAGGTTTGGTGAAAAACAAACCGAAATCTGATGTGTTATTAAGAGAAACTCTTGACTGACCATTGATCTCCTGTGCACATTCATGAGACTGACTGCATGTGAGCTTTAGAGCTCCTGGCATGAGAGCAAACCTTTAATATGGTGTGTTGCTTTCTCTATGATCAATTGATCAATATGAAAGTTTGTGTAATAATTGTTCATGAGTCCCTGCTTGTCCTGAGCTGTGAAGCTGCCCTCTTTTCATAAGAACTACTGTACATTCTTTGGTTTCCCAGCATCTTCTGCACATTTGAGTTCTTCCTAACAGTGGCTATATGATACTGACATCCAGCTTTTGACACTTAGGACAATTGATGGACTCATACACAACTCTTACAAAATGTACAAACATTCATTGATGCTCAAGAAGGCAACACAAGAACCAAGAAAGAAAGGGATGCAAACCTTTGAACAGGATGATTTGTGTAAATTACAGTAATTTTGTGCAATGTAGCTTTTGAAGGGTAGTACTATATAAAATATAAAATCTTTTATTTCTTAAAAAAAATAAGAAAATAAATTTTACAGGTACACTTTTACTTTATTTTAATTATATATTTGCGGTGATGCACTCTTCATAATAATCTCCCGAGTGGGGATTCCGAAAGAATTCCTCACTGATCATGGCACTACGTTTATGTCACGTACACTACGCAAACTGTACAAATTATTGGGGATTAAATAGATTCGGACCAGCATTTACCACCCCCAAATGGACGGCTTGGTCGAACGATTTAATCAGACCCTAAAGAATATAATTCCAAAGTTTGTACAAGAAGAAGCTCGAAATTAGGACAAGTGGCTCGAGCCCCTATTATTTGCAGTACGAGAGGTACTGCAAGGCTCCACGGGGTTCTCCCCATTTGAATTATTGTATGGGTGTCGACCGCGCGGTGTGCTCAACGTCCTACGCAAGAATTGGGAGGAGGGACCCTCAAACAGCAAAAGTGAAATTCAATACGTTCTTGATCTGAGAGCAAAACTCCACACACTGTGGCAATTAACACAAGAGAATTTTCACTAAGCTCAAGAACGTCAAAGCCGGCTGTATAATAGGGGTACTCAGCTATGGGAATTTACACCGGAGATAATGTCCTTGTATTGCTCCCCACATCTAGCTCTAAATTACTCTAAATCGATTATGAGGTGAAATGAACAGATAGAGGCGGAGCACATCAGATTTAACACCTCAACTTCCTAAAACTATGGAGAGAGGCAGTTCCCGTGACTTTTGTGACGATGGTTCCGGAGAGGGAGGAGCTCGGGCTGGAGATGAACTTAAAATCCACCAATCATGTCACTCCAGTCACTTGTGGAGACCACCTCTAACCATCCCAATTCACGGAGGTTGCCAGGTTGCAAGGAGAATTCTCTGTCGTGTTCTCGCCTCTCCCCGTTTGTACGAATCTCATAGAGCACCATATCGAAATGACCCCAGGGGTAGTGGTACGCAGTCATCCTTAACGGTTACCAGAGCCCAAAAAAGAAGTGGTATGGGAAGAATTAAAGGCCATTCTGGATAAGGGGGTAATAGAAGAATCCCACACTGACTGGGCCAACCTGGTGGTGCTGATTCCGAAGAGCGACGGCTCGGTCCGGTTCTGTGTGGAGTATAGAAAAGTCAATGCAGTGTCTAAGTTTGAAGCATACGTCGGATTGATGAACACCGTTCGGATTACACCAATTCGTGATGCTTCCATTCAGTTTGTTTGGGGCCCCGGCTACGTTTCAGCGGCTCATGGACAGAATCCTCAGACCATATGCATCTGCGGACTGTCCTGAGGTCATTGAGATGGGTGGGACTCAAAGCAAACCCAAAGAAGTGCGCAAATGGGCAGGTGGAATTACGGTATCTGAGCTTCCACTTGGGTCATGGGCAGGTGCGGCCCCAAATTGATAAGACTGCAGCAATTGCAGCTTGCCCGAGACCTAAGACCAAAAAGGAGGTGAGACAGTTCCTGGGGCTGGCTGGCAATTATCGTAGGTTTGTGCCTAACTATTCAACCGTCACCAGCCCGCTGACTGATCTGACTAAAAAGGGGGTACCAGATCTGGTCCAGTGGACAGAGCCATGTCAGCAGGCATTCGCACGGCTAAAGGCTGCACTTTGCGGTAGGCCGTTATTGCACTCTCCTGACTTCACTCTTCCTTTTATCTTGCAGACGGATGCATCAGACAGGGGGATGGGTGCGGTATTGTCCCAGATGTTGGAGGGGGAGGAGCGCCCCATGCTGTACATTAGTCGAAAGCTCTCGCTGAGGGAGACTAGGCACGATTGAGAAGGATTGTTCGGCCATCAAGTGGGCTGTCCTCAACATCCGGTGCTATCTGTTGGGGCGTGCTTTCACCCTCTATTCGGATCATGCCCCAGAAGGATGCGATGGAGTTATGTGGTGACGTGGGTGTGGTCGAGCAACATTTGTGGAGAGCGAGGCCGGGAGAGGAAGAGCAGTAAGAATTGACACCTGTGGGAAATTATCTCTAACAGCTGTTTGTGTTTGCAGTGAGAGCTGGAGAGAGATAAAAGGCAGTCCAGAATGCCAGAGGAGAGAAAGATGCACAAAGCTGTTTGTGTGTGTGATTGTTATGTTGAAAAGCAAACATTTGCTGAAAAGCATTGTAAATAAAAGATATACGTTGACTGTTTACCTGGCCCCTGCTTCTTCCTTCACGACAAATAAGAGACCTTTCACAATATTACTATAATTATATATATTATATACTCTACACTTGTCTACTGAGGTACTTCAACTTGGGAATTAACATTACTTGCATTTGAACATCATATTTTCAGGCAAATTGGCATCATTTTTTTAGACAAATGATGTTCATTTCCATTGAAGCAAAGAATTATGGGTTGTGAGTGCCCATGAAGGATACACCTCATGCATCCTCCGAATTCCTGTGAAAGAAGGCTGCATTCTGAGTGTCCTACTTGCTTTTCTGAAATGAGATAGCCTCGATGACGTATGCGGCCGACAAATGCGACCTCCGGAGGATGCAGCCTTCAAAACAAGACACAGTTTTCCTGAGCAACCACTGGGCAGCACCATGGTGATTCTAATTGCCTGTTTTCTATTTCTGGTCTTGAGACTCCAAGTAAAACTGCCAAAACAAGCGATCCAAAGGAGAACAACAACCATTTAAGTGTTACTTGGAGTAAAAATTAATTTCAAGCTCAACTTGTGCAGCTGTTGGCAGTCATAACAACTCAGAATAATTAATGATATCAACATAACTAACCTCGGATCATCACTTCATGTCATCTACAAACTAACGAGAGGCGCTATCTATATTAAAAAAAATGATTATCTTGACTGTGAAGTATCGACATGTTTTTTGACAATGTTTACAAATGTAAAACCTTAAACATTACATAACCTGCTAAGAATATACGCCGATGCGAGTGAAAACACTGGAGACTGGAAACTGAAAACAGTCAAATTGTGGAACACTTCCGTGAAAAAGGTGGATAGAACGCGAGCGCTAAATGCACGACATAATTGCCATGGTAACCAGATCCATTTCAGCTGATTTGCTGAAGACTAGAATGAAAGTATCGTCAAATCAATGTGCAACACAACGAAATTGCTTCTCTTCTCAGCAAACAATACCAGAGACAATATCGAAAAGGACAATGATAAGATTTAATTTAAGAAGAAAAAAATCAGTGACCCTACCACATGAAACCAGGACATAATAAAATTTTTAAGAGCACTGTCGGGACACACCTCTTATAACCAGGACTGTACCGGGTAAACCGGGACGTCTGGTCACCCAATCTATAATTAAATTATAAACAAAACATTTAGCTGCACAAAATATCTTAATATTTTATTGTGCATTTCATTGTGAAAAAACTGTAAAAGAACATATTTTAAGCAGCTCGTCAATGCTTTTCAAACAGAAAATCAATAATAAATAGTGCTGTTTATCTGTTCAGAGTTGCTGTCTGCTTTAGCAATAAAGACTTTTTTACCGACTATTTAAAAAGTTAGTTAATTAATCAAGGACCAGTTCAAGTTGACAACACTGCATGGACCACAAGAGACTACAGAAGCCTACATGTGTGGATAGCCCACATTACGCCTCAAAAGACTTAATTGCCCAATATTAATAATATTTTTCTGAATTTTTATTTTAATATGCTGTTTTAGTAAACTGTGAGAGACATGATGTGGGTGACTTGAAGTTCTTAACCATGATGAAGCCGCGATGCAAGCACCGTCTTGGCTGCACAAACGCCGTGTATGATTATACCAGTTGTCAAGTCCTGTGCCATGTGAAACTGCCTTGTTTAGTTTCTAGTACATTTGATACATACCTGTCTTTATGTGTTCGTCATGCCAGCCACCTTGGTAATCGATGTTATACAGTTGTCCGTAGAAACATTCAAGCGTATTGGTTGACTGATGAGTGTGCTGCTTTGCACGTGTGTATGTACAGTTGTGCTCAAAAGTTTGCATACCCTGGCAGAAATTGTGAAATTTTGGCATTGATTTTGAAAATATGACTGATCATGCAAAAAAACTGTCTTTTATTTAAGGATAGTGATCATATCAAGCCATTTATCATCACATAGTTGTTTGGCTCCTTTTTAAATCATAATGATAACAGAAATCACCCAAATGGCCCTGATCAAAAGACCTGTGTAACAAGGTAATGGAACTTTATAAAGATGGAAAAGGATATAAAAAGATATCCAAAGTCTTGATACTCTCAGGGATCTCTTGATACCAAGCCAAGGTCAGGTAGACCAAGAAAGATTTCAGCCACAACTGCCAGAAGAATTGTTTGGGATACAAAGAAAAACCCACAGGTAACCTCAGGAGAAATACAGGCTGCTCTGGAAAAAGACGGTGTGGTTGTTTCAAGGAGCACAATATGACGATACTTGAACAAAAATGAGCTGCATTGTCGAGTTGCCAGAAAGAAGCCTTTACTGTGCCAATGCCACAAAAAAGCCCGGTTACAATATGCCCGACAACACCTTGACACGCCTCACAGCTTCTGGCACACTGTAATTTGTAATATGGTCACAACCATAAGGACTATGTTTGGAGAGGGGTCAACAAGGCCTATAGTGAAAAGAATACCATCCCCGCTGTGAAGCATGGTGGTGGCTCACTGATGTTTTGGGGGTGTGTGAGCTCTAAAGGCATGGGGAATCTTGTGACAATTGATGGCAAGATGAATGCAGCATGTTATCAGAAAATACTGGCAGACAATTTGCATTCTTCTGCACGAAATCTGCGTATGGGACGTTCTTGGACTTTCCAGCATGACAATGACCCTAAGCACAAGGCCAAGTTGACCTTCCAGTGGTTACAGCAGAAAAAGGTGAATGTTCTGGAGTGGCCATCACAGTCTCCTGACCTTAATATCATCGAGCCACTCTGGGGAGATCTCAAACGTGCGGTTCATGCAAGATGACCAAAGACTTTGCATGACCTGGAGGCATTTTGCCAAGACGAATGGGCAGCTATACCACCTGCAAGAATTTGGGGCCTCATAGACAACTATTACAAAAGACTGCACGCTGTCATTGATGCTAAAGGGGGCAATACACAGTATTAAGAACTAAGGGTATGCAGACTTTTGAACAGGGGTCATTTCATTTCATTTTTTTCTTTTCTTTTCTTTTTTCATTGCATCACAAATGCCATGGACTCGGCTGGACTCTGAAAAAAATCCCAGGTCCCAAAGGCTCGAGTCTGAGTCAAGTCCGAGTAAAAATGCATCCGAGTCCGTGACAAGTCCAAGTCCATTAAAATTGGACTTGTGACTTGGACTCGAGTCTGAACTCGAATACCCCAACTGCACAATTTTTATAATCGCCTGCCAGCAGGAGGTCTTTAATCACTCGACTGTCGGGACTCCCTGCTTCAAAAACGGATCCCTCCAGCAATCAGCATGAGCTGTACAGATCCTCCAGTGATCAGTGCATGAGCTCCTCCCAACACTGCTCACATCAAACAGGTCCTGCGTGTAAACCATCATGCGTCAGTACTAATTACACCCTTGACAGAGCCAACATCCAAGACCACATGAAGCCCGGCGAGATAGCATCACAAATCATATAAACATGATGAATTACAAAGTGCCAGTCCAGCATGAAGCAGGAAATGTTTTGCCTTTAAACTTGTGCTATTACAAACTCTTTTACTGACAGTTCTGAACAAATGCTGCCAGCAGGGCCAGCTTGAAAATGAAAAATTAAAATTCTCTCATTATTTACTTACCCTCATGATATCCCAGATGTGTGACTTTCTTTCTTCAGCTGAACACATTTGAAGAAAAATGGAAAAATATCTCAGCTCAGTAGGTCCTTAAAATGCAGGTAGATGATGATCCGATTTTTGAAGCTCCAAAAATCACAGACAGTCAACATAAACATCATCCATATGACTCCAGCTGTTAAATTAACATCTTATAAAGCAACACGATCGCATTTTGTGTGAAAAATTACTATAATCCAATGCTTCAGGAGAGGGTGGAGATCACGTGGTCTCTCATGTGACGTATTTGCGTTGCCATGGATACAGACGTAATCTCACGTTCTCCACTTGGTTGAGACATCCAGGATAAGCACACAAACACACCATTATGAATAAAGAAACAAATAATTACAGATCTAAACCAACAAATTCAACCGACGTCAACTAAATTATAGCACAACAGAAAGAGGATTTTGCCCTTTTACTTCAAAGTATACATTCATTTAATCCAGCATACAACCCATTCATGTTTTTACAGATCACAACCCCCTCGTGTTTCTACAGAGAATGTGTAACTCAAACCACAGACTCTGATTTTTTTTTTTTTTTTTTTTTAAGGGGTGGGGGGTGTTACGACCTCAGTCACAAGTTTACCAGAGACACCAATTCAGGAATGTGACATGGCTTTGTGTGATTGGTGCAGCTGGCCTTTAAAAGATGTGCCAATCTACTGTGCTTCAGACTACTGTCTCAATATGTGTGTGTTAAATATTGTTATTGTGATCCCTTGTGAAATTTGCCATTTGTCTGTTTTAACGCTTCTGCTAACTCTGTTTATTTGGGATTTTGAATTAGATTTGTCTGCTTGGAACTTTGATGTGTTGACGTTATGGTTGGGAAGTAGGGAGTTTGACGCCATTTTATTTGCGTACACGTTAGTATTTGGGTGTGGCAAGAGAAAACTGGGTGTGCAAGAACTAAAGCACAATTGAAATATGATCAAATGTAAACAACCACTGCTTCAGTTTCTTTTTGGCTAATATATATATATATATATATATATATATATTAAGCTCTGTGTAGTTTAAATGACTGAAAAAATAATAATAATAATTTAAATGGAGTAAGTTGCCCTGTTAATATATAAAAAGATGAGGCTTAATCATTTGTCAAAAAATAAATTAATTAATTAATTAATAAATTATATAATAATAATAATAATAATAATAATTTTGGAATGATTCATCATTATTTTTCAAAATATGCTAAATACACAAATATAAATGATGGTACAATTTGCACAATACAGAAAAAAATGATAAAACTACACCAGATTTTATTTTCATGAATTAGTTTAAAAACATATAAGATAAGAATATAAGAGGATAAGAAATAAATCAGTAATGCATTGTGTTGAACAGAAGAATGCACAACCGTAAGACGATTCAAACACTTTTTGAACATTCTTTGCGTTTATGGAGTACAGGGAGGTTTGGTTCATAATAAAAATAAAAATAAAACAGTTGTTACGTTAATTATTAAGCCAATATAAATAAAGTATAACATCATGTCTGACATGATGCAAACAGTAAAGCATAAAAAAACAACAACTGCCATTTCAGGTGTGCAAGCTTATATTTTGGGTGGCAGTTGCACACCCTGGCAATGCCACTGCTCTGGTCTCACTATTCTTCTGCAACCTGACCCTAGATGGGTCATAACAAATATTAAAGTCATCAAAACTTTGAAATAAAACAAATGAAAGTTTGGGAATTATGTCATGAACAAATAAATGTTAAAAAGAAATCAAAACTTGTACAGAGATTCTCAAGCAACTTTAGGTTGAGGTGCTTCTTGCTGACATGCTTCTGAAACAGTTTTGAAATAGATTTAGTTTTGTAAATAAATTCATACTCACAGAAGATATTTATATATAGAACTAATTTTAAGCATATGCCCTTTTAAGATCGTGAGAAACATAAATTAATTTAAGTGTGTCCAAACTGAGAGCATATAATTAAATCAATAACAAATTAACTATATTATGAATATTAATATTCACTAAATGTTTATGAGATTTGCCACGCAGCATGTATTCAAGTCGTTAAGTGGTAAATTGCGCCACCTAGTGCAAAACTGAAGACAACTTGTATGTATTTATCGTTGCTATCATTTAGAGTTTATGAAGTAGTTTTTATTCTTCCCTGTTTGTTCATGTAAGTCACTGATGCCGCACTTTAGAATATATTATGCTGTAAATAGGCCACCATGCAACCTGCGCACTTTATTTACATTTTCTGTGGCGAATTGTTGGTTGGCGGGAAATTTGCGGAAAGCCAGATGAGTGTAATACTGCTAATAGTCAATACACAAGGCAGCTGAAACCGTCGTTAAATACGTCAAAATACTTAATAAACGAACACAAGAGGTGATAACGAGTAGAAATGTGTGAATGATCCTGTGCTGGTCTACTAACAAGTAAAACAACACACCGCTTGAGTACTTGACGCACGTGAATGTGTTTGACGAGTGAGAGGAGGAACTGAGTTTGAGCTGGAGGGTGTGTATCATATTACCACACACACACAAACTTTACTCTACATTTACCTCCCTACAGCTCTCCATGTTCCTCCACAGGTCTGATGCTCGAGCAGATATCTGAAGGTTTAGAATCAATGCGAGTTTAACCGGATCCTCAGAGAGGGGTTTCGATACACTTCAGCAGCTACAACAAACACTCCACTGATGTGTGTGTGAGACAGAGAAACTTCCAGCTGTGGTAAGTGTGTTTGTTTGTTTGTGTGAGGGTGTACAGGTTTAACCTCCGTTGTGGGGACCAAATGACCAGCCAGCGGTCCTCACAAGGGAAATAACATATTAAATGATGTTTTTTGAAAATGTAAAAATGCAGAAAGTTTTTTTGTGAGGGTTAAGTTTAGGGTTAGGGGATAGAATCTATAGTTTGTACAGTATAAAAATCGTTATGTCTATGGAGAGTCCTCATAAGGATAGCCGCACCAACATGTGCGAGTGTGTGTGTGTGTGGTGAGAGAGAGAGTGTGTGTGGTGTTTGTGTGAGAGTGTTGTGTGAGTGTTTGTGAGAGTGGTGTGTGTGTGTTATGTACAGGGTTGGGAGGGTTACTTTTGAAATGTATTCCACTACAGATTACAGAATACATGCTGTAATTTGTAACGTATTCCGTTAGATTACTCAAGGTCAGTAACATATTTTAAATACTTTGGATTACTTCAGCACTGGTAGATTTTTCCACTTATTTTGACTATAAAAACTCTGCCAGTACAGTAAGACAAAATACACGTTAAAAATACATTCTCTGAAAAACCGAAATATCTTATGCAGTGTTGTTTCTAAAACAAGATACATCAAATTGATCTTGTTTTAAGGATTTTTAGATATTTTTACAGGAAAACAATAAAAAAAAATTATCAAGAATATGATTTTTGCCCTAATATCAAAGGTCTTACTAGAAAAAAAGACATTTTTATTCAACATGAATTTTCTTGATAAAAAAATATGATCGTGTCTGGTAACATGTGCATGTAAAATGGCTAGAAATATCATTTTAGCTTAGTGTAAAGCTGACAGTTTACCCAAGGTTTATTTCTATTTCTTCTGCTCCAAACTTACTTCAAACGTACTTCTCTGTCTGCTCGTATGAATGTAACACATCATAAAAAAGTGTTTCACCGCTGTTCAAATGCTCTTTGGATCGCATCATTTATATGTATAAATGTTTTCCATCTGAAAGGACTAAATATTAAATGAAACAAATGACAATAAAATGCAAAGTAATCTCTTCAGTAATTAAAATACTTTTTGAATGTAACTATTCTAATTACCAATGATTTAAATTGTAACTGCAGTGGAATACAGTTACTTATATTTTGTATTTTAAATATGTATTCCCGTTACTTGTATTCCGTTACTCCCCAACACTGGTTGTCTGTGTGTGCGCGCATGTGTGTGTGTGTGTGTTCGCGTGCGTGTGTGGTTTTGATGTGCCATTCATTCATTGATTGATAGCTCTTTGTTCTCCTTTGTGTTCCTTGTTTACGTTCATGTATTGACCATCAAGTTTCTGTGATTTGTTCCTATACATTACACTCCCATATTTTTCGACCCAGTTGCAATTTTTATTATAGAAATTGACTTATTTCCTCTTATAGCTAGACTATCAATTGATACAGTCACCTTATTCTCATTATATAAATCAGTTAGTCTCATTGTAATTTTTTTGCTTGTTTTTGTTGGTAATATTCTACTTAGGAAAGACCTAGTGCTTTTATTTTATTAAACATTATATCAGTTATATACATTTTTAGCAATGATGGTTCAGCTACCATGGTACTGTCCTGTTTTTTTTGGACATGTCAGCACCTTGGAGTGCTGTATAAATACCAGAGTACATGAATATAGTGATCTTAACTTTACCGTGGTACAGTGTGTCTTTGTGCATTAAACATGTTTCTGTTCACCCAGTCTGCATGGACACAATAATGGACTAAAGCCCTCACAGATGAACATCCATCCAGTTTCTTTGAGCTCTGTAAAGTGAATAGTGTTATTGAAGTGTGAAGATGCTGCAGCAGATCTTAACTGACATGTACATTGAACCGGAGCTGCTGGCTGAGCTGAATGAAGAGCAGAAACAGGTTTTGTTTTTCAAGATGAGAGAAGAACAGATCAGGAGATGGAGAGAGAGAGAGATGCGGCTGGAGAAAGAGGAGACTGCACACATGAAACACAAAAAAGGTTTTTATCTCCACGTTCACTGTCATAAAGATCTGAATAAATGGATACTAGAAATATATTCATAGAATGTGATCTGGTAAAGACAGTAATGATGTCTAAATCCACACCAAGAGAATAAAAACAATTTGCTCAGGAGATATTGTGGAGTTCTCAGTTATGATTATGATTTATTTACTGTAAGCATCAACTTATCAACTTGTCTCCTGAAGCTCTGTTGGAGAAATAAAGACACACATGAGTCAATGGTTGACATAAAGTATAAAATGAATGAGTATAGCATAATTCAGATAATTTGCTCTTGGTAAAGAGTTCACATTAAGATCTCTGACTTTTGATTGCAGACTCCTTGCAAATCTGAGCACAGTTTGAGACATTGTTAAGATCTCTTCTGAAACATTTGAGGAGACACGTTACTCTTTTTTTTTTTTTTTTTTGTCAGGAGAAACATCTGAGAATCAAGGGCTTTATCCATTTAATCTGCCTAGAAAAAAACAATTAGGAGAGTAAAGATATATGATTTGTGATTTCTTTCTTGAGGGCAAATGTCTCCTTTAAGTTTCACAGAGACAAAGTAAATACAATACAGCTTCATGCTACATAAATCTCAGCCAGTGTTTTGCCCTTAAAGTCACTTTAGACATTTATTACACCAAGACTGTATTCAGTGCTGTGAAGTTATTGTGTTGAATGTTGTGTGTGTGCTGAATGCAGTTTCAGGGAAGTGTGTATCATGGATGAAGGGTCTGGATGATGACGTGTGGGTTTGGGTGATGGGTGAACATGCTGATGATAAACCATACGATGAGATCTGTGATGAGATCATGACTGAGAGAGCAGCGCTGCAGGCCAAGAGAGAAGCCGAGCAGCTCAGGTACTGTATAATACACATGACCGAACATACTAGAACCTGTCATGCGGTCATATTTACCACATATTCAGAAGGAGGAAATGAATGGATTTTTGCACTGTGACATTATTTTGATAACAATTAAACACATTTTGTTCTTCTGCTCTAGCTTGTGTATTACTCTAGCATGCTCTTGGGAACTTGCCAGAGTTATACTGCAGAAATTGGCTTGTTCCTCATTTGTAAGGCGCTTTGAATACAAGCATCTGCTAGATGATTACATGTCAATCTAAAATGAAACACTATCTTGTTTTTAGAATTTTCGTATATACAAATTTTCTTTAAAATTCTTAGTTGTATTGCCTTTCATTTATGCTGATGTATAAACGAGAATCACCGTTGAGAATTAAATAACAAACTCTTTAAGTAAAATGTCCAGACACATCACAGTAATGTGAATTTTGGGGTGTTTAATTATCATGAAAATAATGTCACAATGCTAAAAAATCTTAATGGTCCCACAATAGACAAAGTATAATTTCTTAATTTGTTTCATTTGAGTTTGGGGTGAATTTTGATCTGGACATGTTTTTGTGTGTGGGTGTGGGTGTGTATGTGAGAGATTCAGCCAGTTATTCTTTGACATTCTCGTATCATTGTTCTTTGACTGAAAACACATTGCTTAAATAACTTACAAAGGAATGGACACAGTCAGGAACAGTTAAATATTTCACCAGCTCAATGGCATGCTGTCAACACAGTGTGCTAATACTGTTCCTGCCATGTCACTTCCTCCTTGTGTAAGGCTGGTTGGTTTTTGCAGCTGGACTGTTCAACCCAAATCTATCAGACAGAAGCTCTAATGATTATTTGCCCATCTGTGGCTGCTTTTAGAGACATTTTGGATGTTAAGAGATAATTACACTCAGTGCGTGGGTGTATTGGTGTAAATCATTACAAACAGCATCTATATGGATGTTATATAACACAAAGTAAAACTCGAGGCTTTCTAATAATGTAAGAAATACTGTTAGACAGCCTCATCCCTTTACATTCCCCAATATTAAATTACTGCAGTATGAAATAAGAGCTTAAAGCTAAAATAAATCTAAACTTGACTGAAAATATCTTGACAACCATTTGATGTAAAAGCTTATGCTTAAATGCTTAATGTATTTCATTATTTATTTTTTTGAAGCAGATGCAGTGGAGCTGCACGATAATGACAAAAATAAAATTGTTGATTAAATCCTTTATTTTAAATGCGATTTTCAATTTCTATTAATAGAACTTGCATTATAAATGAATTTTATTTCGAGAAACTGTATGCCATATTCTTTGTTTAGGCTACACATCCAAAACAAGCTGAGAACATAAAACGTGAGACATAAAACATGCATCAGACTGACAGCCCTAAACTCACTCTTTGCAAATGCCATACATAATCTGCATGCGCAGAATTCTGCAGAAAACTGTAGATTTCCACACAATTGGGACAAAAATCTTTCACAAATTTCCAGAAATTCCCTGCCCCTTGTATGCTTATTTATTAAAGGTATAGTTCACCCAAAAAATGTAAATTCTTCTCATCATTTACTCACCCTCATGCCATCCCTGATGTGTATGACTTTCTTTCTTCTGCTGAACACAAATTATGATTTTTAGAAGAATATTTCAGCTCTGTAGGTCCGCACAATGCAAGTGAATGGTGACCAAAACTCTGAAGCTCTAAAAGCACATAAGGGCAGCATAAAAGTAATCCATACAACTCCAGTGGTTTAATCCATGTCTTTTGAAGCAGTTTGATGGGTGAGAAACAGATCAATATTAAGTCCTTTTTTTTAATAATAAATCTCCAACTTTGACCAGCCCCAACCAGTAGGTTGCAATATGCACGAAGAATGCAAATTGCCAAAAAACAGAAGAAGGTGGAAGTGAAAGTGGAGATTTAAAGTAAAAAAAGGACTTAAATATTGATCTGTTTTTCACCCACATCTATCAAATCACATGTTGTATGGATTACTTTTATGATGCCTTTCTCTGATTTTTTAAGATTCAAAGTTCTGGTCACCATTCACTTGCATTGTATGGGACCTACTGTACAGAGCTGGAATATTCTTCTAAAAATCTTCATTTGTGTTCTGCAGAAGAAAGTCATACACATCTGGGATGGCATGAGAATGTGAGTAAATGATGAGATTATTTTCATTATTGGGTGAACTATCCTTTTAAGAGTCTAAATATGTTTATAGAAAATATAGTCACAACTAGAGTATACCTTAAAGAATTCAGTAATTAACACTTTTCACAATTGTAATTGTAATGTCGATACATTTTTTGATGGATCGTGCAGCCCTAGTGGATGGTGAAGGAAAAGCAGTGATCAAGTGTCCAGCATACATGTAAACTTCTTCAATACTGTTAAAAAAGCATCCCAGGATGAACTTCAGGATGTTGCTTGAGAGAATGATTTGTGTGCAGTGCTGCAATCTACACGAACAAGCTCAAAAAATAGTTTCATTTGTTTAACATTTGTGGTCACTGCATAATTCCCATACTTCCAATTGTCTTAGGTAAAGTCATCAAAGAATTAAACTATCTAAAATTTGGAAAATAATAATCATTAAGAATGAGTAGGAGTGTCCAAACAAGAAGGTAACATTACCATATCATGGAAAAGACATGATGACAGCATGAGAAAAATGTCCTGTTCATGCTTGTAAATGATTACTGACTTTGTATATCTAATAACTTATGCAAATGTCCTGCATATTTTGATAGCTTTTCTGGTGCATTTGTGCAGGGCAAAGAAAGAGGCAGAGCTGGAGAAGCGTTTTTCAGGTGTCTATCTAGAACAGAGGGAACAGGAAGTGGAGCAAGAGAAGATCAGACAGGCTGCTGCCATAGAACAGAGAAGAGCTGAGGAGGAACTCATGGTATGACAAGCGCGGAAACACAAACACTGAGAACTCTGTCAAAGAGTGTTCATTGCAGCCCCTCACATCTCAGTGTTTTGTTTTAAACAAATGAAGAAGCAAATGTTTTTGCACTGACCCGGAGGCTTGTTCTTTCTCAGAAACGGGAGGCGCTGGAGAGGAGTAAAGCAGAGGAGGAGCTGCGGAGGCTGGAGCAGGAGAGAAAACAGCAGATTTACATGCGTCTGAAGGAGGTGCAGACCAATAAACAGACTCAAGAGGAGGAGGAGGAGAAACAGTGGCAGGAGACATGTAAAAAAGCTCAGTCACTCCTTTTAAAGTCACCATACAATCTGCATTGCTTTAACTACACTGTTTCCTCAATAACTAACAGTTATTAAAGCTCTAGTGTGGAACTTATGCATCACTAGCGTAACCAAATAGAATTGCAAAAATAATGACTAATTCCAAACAGGTTTCTCAAACACTCCCCCCATCTGCCATTAGTCGAATAAAGGGGTATTTCAGCGCAAAATCGCAGCATTAATTGAGTCAATGTTCAGGATTCCCACGGTCATGGAAAACCTGGAATATCCAGAATGATCACACTGTGAATTCAGCAACAATGGGTCGAAAGTTTTGCTGCTGAAATCGGCAGCCCGATCTCATGAAAATCATATGACTGTGGTGGCATTTTTGTGAAATGATACCCATGAGTTCATTACACGTATTGCGGCAGTTCCGAGGTGAAGTGTCCAAACCTACCTCCCTACCTTAAACCTAAACCTAACCGAAAGCATCATAAAAACCAAATGTGCAAATGTGACGTCACATTACTTGTGATTTGTGTGAAGGTGAATAAAAGTAATTGTTGTTGTAGCACCTCTAGTGTTCATTTCACTAAAAAACTGCTGTGATACATACAACAAGCCATGTAAAATAATTTTGCCAAAATGTAGGTATAGTATCGTGATTCTCTGAGACCAGGATGGAAATCTGTCTGTGCTTACTGAAATTCAAAGCACTGCCCCCAGTGTCCAAAGATTTGAAGTGTTGTTTAATTTAAGGGCATGTGTAATCTCCAGTTTCCAGGTAAAATGTCCATAGAGTGGCACCAAAGGAGTTGTAATTTTAGTTTTTTAATGATGTAATACAGTTAACAGGGATGGATATTTTATTACCCATAACCCTAACCATCAGTGGAGTAAAAGTATGATTTTAGAGTGATTAATGCAACTTTTTAATCACGCTTTCTCGCTCTGTTTATCTGAACGTGATAACTTCCTGGTTCCCACGGGACCAGAACCCGTGTCTCTCTTGTTCATGCAACACACTTTCAGTAGTGCTAGAGGGAAATATGTTCACACTTGAATGGATGCATGTGTAATGGGAGATTGTGTTTGCCAGTAATTCAGCTGAACGAGGTCCATGTCAGGGTCGATTTTCCATGTGATCATATTGAAATGTCACAGAATATTAAATTTCTTATTTCTAGGCCTGAAAAACATATGGAAATTTCTGTAGCGAATATACATTTTTCTAGTTATGTTCTACACTTAAATATTTAATCAGACACTTTTCGTGTACATTAAAACTTGCTTGTAAACTGCAATGTTAGATTTGTGAAGGAAAAAAAACTTTTACTGTTTCTACAACCTAACAATTGATAATCTATTAGGCTGGGATAAGACAAAGTATTAAAACATCATCTTTAACAATAACTATTATGATGGTAATCTATTAATGCACTCTGTAAGAGCAGCGAGATACATGGTGGATGTTGCCTGAAAAGGGCAGGTTTGTTCTCTTAGTCTTTGTGCTATTCTTATAGTAATTTGTTTAAAGATCAGTGATGCATCAATAACAGGAATAACGTGTGTGTTTGTGGTTTCAGTGCGGAAGTCAAAAGCCGCAGACATGCGCAGACGCTCCCTGGTCAAACAGACCATCGAGGACCAACGCAGACGCTCTGTCAAAGCTCTAGAGAGAGGTCGTGTGGCAGCCATTACAAAGACCTTCTGTGGAGGAAATCCAACCTCTCCACCCAAACCCAAACCCAGAAACACCACGACCAGCAGCGGTGCCATCACTCAGTGAGTCACGTCACATGCTTTACAGCTGCAGTATGTCTGTAGTTGTTCATTAGTATGACACATTTAGTGCCGTTTGCTAAGGCAAGCATCACTATTATACGGAGCCCCGGTTATACGGAACTTATTTTCTGACATAATTTTGCATTCCCTTTCAAAAAAATGTGCACTCTGTTGCAATATGTTTTGCTTTCTCTCACAGTAAGTTTTACATTTCCTCGCAATAAGTTTGTCATGGAATGCAATATTTTGCGTTCCCTCATTAAGTTTTGCGTTACCTCGCAATATGTTTTGCTTTCCCTCGCATTAAGTTTTCCATGCCCTCGTGTTAAGTTTTGTTTTCCCTCGCATTAAAAGTTTGAATTCCCTCACAATAAGTTTTGCTTTCCCTCGGATTAAGTTTTCTGCGTCCTCACATTAAGGTATGCGTTTCATTACAATAGCTTTATCCATCCCTTACTAACTATAGTTCCAACTATATTATAGTAAAACCATATACACAGAATTTACCATGGTTTTACTACATTAACCTTTATTACTAATTAAAGCCATAGCAATGATACAGGAAACCAAAACTATCATAATAAAAATCATAATTTGTATGTTTCTATGGTTTTACTACAAATACTATAGTTCAATTATATGGCTACCGTAGAAATTTTATGATGTAGATTAATTTTCATAAGTGATGGGTAAAGCTATTGCGAGGGAATGCAAAAAAAAAATTCCCTCCCTGTTCTGTAAGGGGCTTCGTACTTTGACTATTTCTTATAGATTTTCAGTAAGTGGTTCTGCAGAGTTTGTGCTATAGACATGAATGATACCTCAGATCATGTGTCTCGTTGAGGAAAATGTGCTTTAACAAGAGATCAGACAAAAAAATTTCACCTGAATGTCTATAAAATGGCAAAAAATCCTTCAGACTTCCATTGAAAGCCATATATAGAGACACAGAGATAAACTCTGTGAACTTTGGCCAGTTAACAACCACATAGCCTCGCCCTAGCATCCACTCTCAGTTGCTGGTGGTTTAAAAGATCATAACGCTTCTTCAGTTCAGATCACGCTTTTACCTCTTAAATTTATTAAACCAGGAAGGATGCAACTGATAAAATTAAAAACATGATAATTAATAATCTGAGCCCTCGTTCCAAGACTTTCACTGTGGCAAAACTGGATTCAGCAAATGCGACCGGACCTGTCTTAAGAGAGCTATTAGTTGTCACAGATTCATTCAGCTGTACGTCAAGTCTTTTCATGTCTGTCATCTCAGGAATGTTGGACAGCAGACTGCTTGTGTAGTCACATGTATTCACAAGGATTTCCCCTTAACAGGTCATCTGTTAAGTACAAAAGCACTGAAGACTTTAAAAATGCCGCTGTCAGTTCCTGTCTAGTGTCGTGATGTATGGTGGCTGATGATTTCATGTTAAATAAAGACACATGCAAGTAATCAAATATCTCTTTGTTCTGACTGACAGGAAGCCAGAATTGCAGCGCTCATTGTCAACGTCTAGTCGAGCACATATCATTCGCTGGTTTAAGGAGGAACAGCTGCCTCTCAGAGCGGGTTTCCAGCGTGACCAGAGCGGGATTGCCCCCTGGTTCCACGGTGAGAAAAAACTTGAACTATACAGTCTACTATTAAACTTCTAAGGGTGTTTACACTTGAATACAGACCAAAAGTGATAAAGAACCCAGTTCTCTTTGCATTCACGCTGTCCCTGGCCTTGACAGATCTCAAACACATTTAGAATTATGTGAATATGATGATAAAGTGAATCTGGAGAGTTTTTTGTTCACAGTGCATGTTATATGCAAAACCATACTCGCAGCACCTCCCAAGATGATCTCCGTTCACCTTAAGGGGTCTGAGTTTGTTTACAAGTATTCACATTTTAGCCAAAATTCAAGATCTTTAAAACCAGCCAAGTGTGAAAACACCTCAAATGTCAGGATCCTTTAAAGGATTTTACCTTGAGTTGTGTGAGCACTCTTGAAATAAACACACCTGTAGTCTTTTCAAAGGAACAGGATTTGAGCTGAATACAATGATTTGCTGAAGGTTATGATGTTCATTGTTCATTGATACTTAAGTCAACGTACTTTTTACAGTAGAAGGAAATCTAGTCATAATGAACACAGCGGCTGCTACAGTGTTTGTGTTGTTCTGCTGCCCACTGCTGTTAAACAGCTCAACACACCGCCTGTCAGACTGCTCTTGCATTTCCTATAGGTACACTAAATGACCAAAAAAATATAGACACCACCTTCTAATTAACAGGTTTGAATGTTCCAGTCATTTCTGTGAGGACAAACCTGAATCCTACACCATACAGTGACATTATAGAGAACTGTATGCTTCCAAATCCACACCAGAAAAATGGCCCAGATACTTAAAATATCAGGACAAAATAATGTCTCTGTATTGAATTAATTTAACACAGGAAGCAGACAATTATAAAGAATGGATTGTTGCAAAGAGTTTGTCTTATATCTTGTGCATTATTTACAACTCATTGTGTTAGATGATGATTGACTTTTATAGGTAAAAGCCATAACTGTTCAGATTAAGAATTCAATTGACCTGGGGACCTGGGGTCCTGGGTAACTCAGCGAGTATTGACACTGACTACAACCCCTGGAGTCATGAGTTCGAATCCAGGGTGTGCTGAGTGACTCCAGCCAGGTCTCCTAGGCATCCAGATTGGCCCGGTTGCTAGGGAGGGTAGAGTCACATGGGGTAACCACCTCGTGGTTGCGATTAGTGGTTCTCGCTCTCAGTGGGGGCGCGTGGTAAGTTCTGCATGGATGCGGAGAGTAGCATGAGCCTACACATGCTGTGAGTCTCCGCGGTGTCATGTACAATGAGCCATGTGATAAGATGCATGGATTGACGGTCTCAGAAGCGGAGGCAGTCCTCCGCCACCCGGATTGAGGTGAGTAACCACGCCACCACGAGGACCTACTAAGTAGTGGGAATTGGGCATTCCAAATTGGGAGAAAAGGGGATAAAAAACAAAAAAAAAACAAATTCAATTGACCGCTTCAGCTCTTCATCATTCTACGGCATAAGGTAATAAGGTAACAAGATAAGACCTGAAAACCTCTATAAGTGGCACCTTGTGGTGATAATGTTTTCATTTTTAAATAGCACTAAAATGAACAAGTCAAATATAAAAAAAAAAGCTCTCATTCTCAGGAATGTGACTATGCGTAACACCACAGTTCAAATTATTATTTATTTTGCTGCCATAACAGCACAGTTTTAATTATTATCAAAGAATCACAAAGTGGAATGTGATCTTTGTAAAACAACAATTTTCTACTCGTCTGTGAGCTTGTTTAGGTTAATGATCCATTGTTATGTCTCACATATCCAGAACAAAATATGCAGTTCAGCAGAAAAATCATGATAAATAAATCTTCAGAAAAGTGTGTCTATATATTATACAGAATGCAAACTGAGGATCTCAGCGTTCCGACGACACGTAGATTAAGCTTCTAGTCCACTCCGCGGCTGAGATATTCAATAAAACATTGGGGAAGGTGCGTGGAATTCCAAAATAGACTGAATGTCTATGCTCCGTAGCAACAGTGCCACCTGCATTTCACATATGTATATTGTGATAGAAGGTGATAAAGGTTTTTTTTTTTTTCTAGTAATTGCTGTCATCTAGTGGAATGAACTGACACTTTGCAGGAACATTAAGCAAACAGAGCCTGAATCACAGGCTTTCAAAGACAGGATAACATTTAAAAAAAATGTATGTTGTTCTTAACATTGTAATAATTTACATTAATATTTATGAACTATTGGAATCTTTTTTGAAATTTCAAGAGTTTTCTGTAAAATTAGGCCAATATTATGTAGTTAGTCCACTGTATGTGTGTGTAAGGTGAGCTTTTAAATTTGGGTGTGAAAAATTGTAGGCGGCAGCCAAAATATGTAGCAGAGCTGAAGAGGTGAAATTATTAAACTGAAGTATTTACTACAACATAAATGAAGGTACGCTCTGTTTATATGGTTAGAAAAAGAATATGTCCTCAAAGGTTAACAGTGCCTCTAAAAATCACTTCCAGGGGACATACTGTATATTAACTTATATAAAATGTATATGAACTTAATATAAAAGTTTATCTCTGACACTGCTGCAGGTATAATATCTAATGCTCCCTAATACTATCAGGTATTATAACTCGTGAGAAGGCAGAGGAGATGTTGAATGAGGGGGAGGCCGGTCACTTCCTGGTGCGTGTGAGCGAGAGAATCTTTGGATATGTGCTTTCTTACCGATCTAAAGAGGGAATCAAGCACCTGCTCATCGATGCTTCAGAGAGCTGCTACATGCTGTTAGGAGACCACATCAAATTCACTTCACTTACAGAACTGGTGGAATATCATCAGGTAAAGCACTATTCCTGTGTGTGTGTATGACCAGGGGTTTGAGTCGGTTTTAAATTTTACATGGCATGCACAATTATTAGGTAAATTGTATTCCTCAGGATAGATTTTATTGTTGAACACAATGCTCTGTCAATCCAAAATGTTATTGAACCTCAAATCTGAATGTTTAACAAAGAAAAAGTGAGTTTTGTCTTTCTCAGGGGAATATATATGTGTGCACAATTATTAGGCAACTAAATTACAAAAATAATTTCTCCCAACTCAATTGTTTATTCTCAATTTTAGAGTAAGTGCAACAAATAAGTAACACAATGGCAATTAAATAATATTTTTGGCCTTTCAAAAATATTCAGTGACTAATATAGCCAGCCTTCTTTTCAGTAACTGTCATGAGCCTTCCATCCATGGAGTCTGTCAGTTTCTTGATCTGTTCATGATCAACTTTCACTGAAGCAGCAACCACATCCTCCCAAATGCTGTTCAAAGAGGTGTATTGTCTACCCTCACTGTAAATCTCATGTTTGAGAAGGGCCCACAAGTTCTCAGTAGGATTTAAGTCAGGTGAGGAAGGGGGCCAAGTCATTGTTTGGGCATCTTTGAGGCCCTTGCTGGCTAGCCATCATGGCCTTCATGAATGCTGAGGACTTCTTCCTGTACCACTGCTTGAAGAAAGTACTTTCCAGAAACTGGCAGTAGGTTTGAGAGCTGAGTTTCAGTCCATCTTCAACTCAAAGGTCCAACTACCTCATCCTTAATAATAGCAGCCCATACCATACCCCTCCTCCACCTTGCTGGCCCCTGACTCGAAGTGGTGCCCTGTGTCCATTAGTAATCCAGCCACGGGCCCATCCATCTGGTCCATCAAGAGTCACTCTCATTCCATCTGTTCCTCTGTCATCTGTTCATCTGTTCATCTTTGAAAAATCTGTCTTCGTGTATTTCTTTGCCCTATCTTGACGCTTCAACTTGTGAATATATTCAGTGGTGGTCGTGTTTCAGCCTTCTTGACCTTGGCCATGTCACTGAGCACTTGGCACCTTGTACTTCTGCCACACCCTCCCTCATTACACAAATATATATCACCTGAAAATGATTGAATCCAATAAGCATTCAAGTTTATATGGTTTGGAGTTGGAAAATGTGCATGGAAATAATGATAAGATCAGAATACTCACTTGCCTAATAATTGGGCATGCAGTGTATACATGGTCATGTTTTGAAGCCAGGACCATTCACTCAAGTATTTTTTATGATTGAATTGTTGCTTTATTGCAAGTATACAGTAGTAATTTTCAATAGTAAAGGCTGTTTTTGTCACTAGGTGGAGCCGCTAAGCCCGTCTGGAGGGGAGTATCTACTGCACGCCTGTGGACAGAGAGCAGGTGCTGCTGACTACACAGACCTCTTCAGCTGAACTATAAACACTGACATAAACCACCTGAGTGAAGAATATTTGAGCCTTCACACTGTAAACAAGTGTACTGCACTGTGATACTTAACAGGAATCATTGGACAAAATTGTCAGCACTGAATGAATGATTTAATAATAATAAATACAATAATAAATTGAACTAGAATTCTGTTTTCATGGATTATCACATTTCCAGAGGCATCCCAGTTAATTGTATTGCATTTATTTGAATCCAATAATTGATGTATCAAATCAAATCAAATCAAATCACTTTATTGTCACACAGCCATATACACAAGTGCAATGGTGTGTGAAATTCTTGGGTGCAGTTCCGATCAACATAGCAGTTGTGACAGTGATGAGACATACGCCAATCTACAATAAACATCAAATTAACACAACACAATTTAAACATCTGTTATACATAATTAAACTCGACTTAAAACATCAAATTAACACAGCACAATTTAAACATCTGTTATACATAATTAAACTCGACTTAAAACATCAAATTAACACAGCACATTTTAAACATCTGTTATACACAATTACACTCAACAATATACAATAAAAATTTCGCTTGATATCTAGACATGAGTTAACTATACTATAAAAACATAGTGTACATTTCAGAACTCAAAACTTCCTCCCCAATCTAAAAAGAGCATTTATAGTTCCCACCCTGCTGAAATGTCTTGTTTTGAAAACTGTGTGTTTGTGACATGACGAGGCATTGCTCAGTTCTATTTACATGCCCAATAGCATGTCATTGCACCCATGGCCCTGCCCACTGGCGTTCAGTTCGTATGGTAAACAGAGAAGGAGAGAGGCCTAGTGTGACCAACTATTCCGAAGTTTTTTGTGCATATGACACAGCATTACACAGATGTCTTTGACCACTGTCATGTTTATCGCACCTCTTTTTAAAGATGTGTTGTCAAGTTACGACTCAAAACGAGACTCTGTTAGCCCTTTTCCACCAAAATGGTTCGGGTGGGTGTTCCTGGGCTGGTGCAAATTCTCTAACTATTCCGCGCATTTCCACCGCAGAAAAGGCCGTTCCAGGGTCAAAAAATCTGGTTCCGCACTGACCCCAAAAGCTTGCTGCTCTCTACGCAGGAACCGATTATGTCAGGGGACGGAGAGCAGGATAATGTTTCATCACCATGATAAAGTTTTCCCAAACAACAACAGTAGCTACCATCTGCATCAAGGAGTACTTCTTCGCTCTATAACAACAATAAAAAACCCACAAAATTATCAGACCTCAAAAGCGTTCAGGTAACACGACTAAACGAGTGCTCTACTTGCAATATGGTATTTACGAAGATCCGAGATAAACTAGAGAGATCGCAAAGGGAAAAAAATACTCTACGAGAATGAAGATACAGCATGAATTGATGCACGCCACCTTCAATCGGACAACTGACCAAATCATTAACAAACTGAAAAACACTTAAGGGAGTACAGGGACCATAAGAAGGACATAAGCAAAAGCAACAGTGGAAGAAGCAACAATGTTTTGGACTCGGACACCGACCAGCCTGCTAACTAAAGGGGCATTGAATTCAGCCAGTAATGCTCGTGATAAACAGTGAATCTCCGGTGTCCTCTGCAGATGATCTCAGTAAGGTGTTATATTTGCCAACTTTGTTAGCTTTTCTTACACTGTTGTCATCTTATTTTGTGCATTTTGTTCTGTAAGGGGATTTCTGACCAGCTACTCACTAAGTTTGGAAGTAAAACTGTGGGATTCTCAATCAATGACATTATATGCTATGGCAAAAATCAAAATACAACCATCTGCTACACCAATGTTAATACTGATTCCACTGTAACAGTTTATAGAACTTAGCAAGTTAAGCCATAGTTCACACAATATATTGTAATTACATTACCTGTCGTCTTTAGTGTAGATGTCGTCTCTGACACTCTTGTTGAGTAATGTAATAACGATGGATTGCATTAAACCGTATGTTTAAATATGTCCTCGAAAACAAGAGTAAAAGCTGTATACAAACACAACTGTGACGCGCCATGTTTGTTTATGTTTGAGGTAGTCATGTAACCAGTTACGTCACCGTTCGGCTCTCAGGTAAGTGGAAAAGCGCAGCCAGTTTACGATTGCCCTGGCCGTGAACCAGTGGAGCACAGGCTCGGCACGAGAACCATTGCAATTTCGGTGGAAAAGGGCTAAGTTTGGAGTGAACAGTTTAAAATATTCGGATGCAATGTGTTGGGTGTGCGTTGTGTGTAAATCCTGAAGTTTAGTTTTATAATAGTGTGGAGAGTTTGTTCATTCTCTTCCGATTGAGTTTCAAATATGGCTGAATTTGAGGGGCAGCACAATGTTAGCCAATCAGAACAGTGGGCGCTTACATTGAAGTTTAAAGGAGATGCTGAGGCCAAAACCGAGCGTTTGAAACAGAGGGCCAGAAACAGGGTGGAAAATTATCGTTTATTATTAAACTATGACAGTTTTGATTCAAAAAACGTTACTGACAATATCAGTGGACCTCAGGGAAGATAATAAAATTATTTTAAAAAAAATTGCATTTCATGACCTCTTTAAAGTATCCTGTAGTAAATTATTTTTTTTACAAATCCTTTTACAATAGAGAAGTTGCAACAATTTCCCTTTTATTTTTTATAAAAGCACACACAAGAACATAGGACTTTTAGACAGAAAATGATATTTACAAATGCTTAAAAATTGACAAGCTTTGGAATCCCACAGATGTGTGCAAATCGAAGCCTCCCACATTCATGTGCATATAGTTAATAAAGTGGCACGAATTCATTTAGAATGCATCAGTACATTCTGATTCTGCAGAAGAGTAACAAACACAATATCAAACAATCAAAGGCAACAAGAAATGGTTATCATGAACATTTAACCTGTAACTGAATCTAGACACTTTTGCTTCCCTTTATGCATCCATTAACTGTACAAGCATAATCTCAATACATGAACACAACACCACTCACAACACTGTCACAGTTAAACCTGGGTCCTGGAAGACCTTTGAGGTATGTTTATATTGCACACTAACTGTGGTGTCATTCCAGCTGAAATGGCTTGATCTGTGTAATTTTGCTACACGAGGACATTTATGATGATACTGACTAAAGTTTAAAAGGATAAAAATATGAGGGTGCAATTAAATACAGTACATTATTGCATCTAGTAGGGGTACATGAATAGCACGGGTAAAGTTTGTCACCACATTCACTAAATTAATGAAGCATTTAAAAATCAGGGAGAAAACAAATCATAAAGATGATGCATTATGATTTGATTATGAAGAAATGTACAGGTAAATGAAAAACAAGAACAAGGATAGAACGATTAGATCTCTGATGAAAGCATCCAATAGCTTATGTGAAGCTAATGAGAACAGATAATATTATAAATCTATCCCTTTAATTAAATCCATTCAAATGTATAAACAAGGACATTTTGGTGCCTTGTTTTCCTTGTAATAAAACCCATTGCTACTTTGATTAGTCAGTTAGTCATCCAAGTGTCATGATGACTTCAGTCCTGTAAGAAGCACCAGAGGAACGATTCCCAACCGCATTGAGAACTCAACTCTATACAGTAAACCCGCGTGTGACAAATTCAAGGCACAGGGGTGTCACATGAAGAACTGTCCCAACAGATTGGCCACTCCGAGCAGGACGAGGAGCCAGTGGAAGACAGCGGATGGCCAGCGTAACTCACCTCGCCGCTTCAGTGCGATCACGTGTATCAGAGAGGGAAGAACAAACACTAGAGCCAAACCACACATCGCCCCCGAGTATCTGAGAGGAAAGCAAAGATTAGCAACTACCAAAGAAGCCCTTCACAGTATTGTGTGCGCACACCCAGTAGATGCAATATCAACAAAGTACCCATTTTAAAAAGGAAGCAAGAATTCAAAGCAACAGCCCTGAAATATGACAACTCTTACCTGATAATAGAGCCAATATTGGGGTAAAATCTGGCCATGAGAACTCCAGCTCCAACAACAAGGATGTTCAGAGCAAACACATGGAGGAAACTACGAATGGAAAAACAAGGGCTTTATGATGAAGCGTTCATTTCAATGCATTCTACATGGCCAAACCTTTAAAGAGCTCATATCGTACAATCTATTTTTTGCTGCTGTGCCTTTAAGAAACAACCTCTTCACATGTGAAATGAGTAAAGGTGTTTTGCTGCATTCTCACAAGAGCTGCAAGTTTGCTTTCAGGTTCAATATAGTTTGTAACTGCCACATCTTTCAATTACAGCCTCTTTGTGCAGCTGTATGACACTGTGACGGAAACAATCTGTGCGGAAGTGTGTCGTTCAAACTGCTCAGATCAGACTGAAATGATCATTACAGCCACTCGTTTGCAATGTTGGGATTCTACAGAAGACTCTGCAGAGCTGTAGGTGCTACACGGTTTTTCATGTTTTTCACAGTGTTCGTGTTTTGGGTTTCTGACATCAGAAACGGAAGAATTTCAGAGCGAGTCATTTTTGCAGCTTAGTTTTTACAAATGCTCTTTCTGTTTTGATAGTACATGAAAAGCTCTCATCTCAAAAGTTTGTGGACAATTTGATTCCACATGATACAACCTCTTCTAGAACACTCATGCAAATATTTATTGTAAATCTCATGAAATCTGCCATCTTATTTTTATAAAACTACAGCAAAGATACAGATCCAAGGATCAACTTCCACAAAGTCACAATTTTCAATGAGAAGTCACTACTGGCAGTACAGTTGAGCAACTCTGATGTATGTGTGTGTGTGTGTGTGATGCATTGCACTCACCCCGGGTAATGATCACCAAAGATCTGCCCCATCAGCTGCACCCGCACCAGATACCCCAGCAGAGGGTAAACGGTGGTCATCTGGAACAGAAGAAACATTCTTGCTACAAACACCAGGATGTCACTGCTGGGGAAGTTATCCAGAAAGTTCTATAACAGAGCAGAAATCTGCATTAATCACCACACACACACACACTGAATGTCATTTGTGATATTGTGAAGCTTACAGTAGTCTTACTGGTTCTATGCATTCTTTAGACAGAGGAGGTGATGGAAAGACAGCAAAGATCAGCACGCCCACATACAGGTATGTTAACCCCACAAGCAGGTAAGCCAACGACAGGTCCCGCACCTGTGACCACAACATCAATTGACATACAACACTGTACGTCACTTACAACTAGAAGTTATAATATACATAAGTATATAAGATACATATTTTATAGTAGTTTAGTCCAGAATAAATTTTATGCTGCTGTAATTACCAATATTGTGTCAAAATAAAAGAGAGCACATGGAATTTACTAATTTCATTTACCAGAAACTTTAGATGTCATATAGCCTACACTTTAAAAGGGATATTTTTTACATTGAGGATCTATTTCTAACTGATCTAACATTTAAAAAAAGGTATAACATCAAGTAATTAGGTTAATTTAATCATATTAAATGATATATTTCTTTTTAAAAGAGCAGTTAATTTAGATGTAACCATGAAACACATTTTAACCTAACACAAGCTACCTGACTAAATATTTTTACATATGCAGTAAATATGAAATTAGTAAAAAGAAAAAAATATATATATAATATATTGACTTCAATATTTTGACCTTCGGTTCTGTTAAAGGTTCACCTATGTGAATTTTTTCCGCCAATGCAAATGGAAGACTGTATGTAAATATTCTGACACTCTGACATCGGTGGCACCAGCTTGGGTGAGTGACATGGCCATCATGTATACGACGCTCATGTAGTACGTGTTTGGTTGAGCAGCTATTTAACATATACACATATACATTTGCTACATGAAAAGCACAATATCAATACATTTGCCCAGTGAAAAAGTGCAGGGATGATTATTGAAAGTGCAGGGGACACATCCCCTGTGTCATTACTCGCATGCTAGGAAGTTCTGGGTAGTTGCTCAAAACAGAGATCCCCCCTAAGTTCCACAAGTATGATATTCTGGTCTTTAGATATGACTCAGCCCCTTTCTCAATTCAAGTCCATTAGATATTTTTGCTTATCTGATCGTCCTGCACCAAGTGAAAGTCTGATCATTTAGAAAAAGTAGCTTTACTGCTCAACAAGCCACATTATTTCAGATACCATTCATGTCTGTAGCAGAAGGAATTACACACTAAAGGTTAGTGTATAAAACCCTAAGTATGAGAAATGACATTGGAAACACCACTACATGACAATATTAAGTTAACCACTAAATAAAAATGATTGCATGTATAAAACATGGATGATTCTCACAAAACCTGTCAAGAAATTGACTAGCAACTACAAGATCAAGCACCGAAATCGCAACTACTGCACCACAGTAAGCACAACACAAAGAACACACAGAATCCCACATCACTTCACAAATTTCCCCAGGACAGGAACGAACCTGTACTTTTTTGTTCCACATTTATCCACACTATACACTGCAATGACACAAGGTTGACAGCTGTCAAAGAGACATAACCAGGTGTGAGTCAGCACAGTCAAGCGCTAGTCAACTTTGTATTGCTGTAATTTTTAAATTAAGATTAATATCAAAATTCTGTTCAGTCATTTCTGTGCGGCTCAGACAGAGGATCATCTGAGACATTTTTGGTAGGAGAAGCAAAAATAATAAAACATCACAATCCACCATGGTAGCCACCATGATAGGCAGAGTTTTAATGTGTTGATTAATGTGGAACAATAAAAATCACCATGAGGAGAGTAATCAAAGGAAGTAAAATAGTTTCTAGACCAAACTGTTCAAAAGTCAACAATAAAAGAAAAGTTCATTTTTGAGCTGGTGGTGGTGCTGTAGTTTGTCCTAGAGAGTCCAAACTTGGTCATACCCACCCCTATCAGTGTGCCAAACATCATCATTTTTCTATGTACAGCTCATAGTACTGCCTTAAACTGCCATTAGGGAGAAAGAGAAAGAAGAATACTAATAATACTTGCATGGGACAAGCCCTGCAACCATTCAGCACAATACAAACAATGGAAATTCAACTAAGACCTGCTGAGGTGGGGATCGAACACCTCCCCTTTGGAACTGTAGTCTACAGCTTTACACACTATGCCAGTCAGTTGACATGTCTCACTGACAGCAAAGAGACATGCCAAGCTGTGAGTCAGCACACAAAAGTGTTGGTTAGTCATCTTTTGAACCATAGGTGATCCAATAAATCATTCAAAAGATACATCACTGTAACGGGCAAGGGATGGGCAAGGAGGAGGTGGGAACTGGTGGAACAATCAACGTAAACTTTAATGACAAATTCAACTTAAAACAACATAAAACAAAGACGCACACACATACAGTGGCCATGAGTCTCTCTCTCTCTCTCTCTCTCTAACTGGTGTCTCTGGCTCCCCTTTATCTCGCTCTCCCGCTAATCAGCTGACTCAGCGCCGGCCATGCACCCTCACGACCTGGCCACGCCCTCCTCCTCGTCACAGTCACTTATGGCTCAATATGGTGGAGAGGCAATATGGACGATGATGGAAAAAAATAATATCTGCGAAATCCTCATGACCCACAGAATCCACAGACACCAACCTCATTATTAGGACATACGGTTCAAAAGTTACGGGCCAAAATAGCCATTTTTCACATATTATGACCTATAGGTGCTGCTGCCACCAAACTTTGTATGTACCCTCAGACCATTGTTCTAATGAAGCATGACAAGTTTCATTTTGGTAGGACAAAGCATTGCCGAGATACAGCCTCACTTCCTGTTTCATGTTAACATTGTTAAATTTGTGTTACTGTTACTTTTTAACAATTGTGAAAATCAAAATGCTGTGAACTTCTATCTGTGCGGCTCGATCTAAAAAACATCTGTTACAATGTTTGGGTGAATCAGACCAAGTTTGGAGGATGTGAAAAGAAAAAAAAGGTAAGTGTCCTTTTCCAAGTCCAAGATGGCGGTCACTATAATGGGCGTAGATTTAATTGAAGGGGTCCATAACAATTAGCATAAAAAGAGAAAAAAAACAAAAAACATTTGTTTCTAGGCCAAACGGTTCTAAAGATGTGCGCAAAAGAAAAGTTAATTTTTTGAACCTGTGGTGGCGCTGTATAGTTTGTCCTAGAGACCTCCAATTTTGTCTGGGGATGCCCACCTCTATCAGTCTGCCATATTTCATCATTTTCCTAGTTACAGTTCATCGGGCTGCTATAGATTCCCATTGGGGAAGAAAAAAGAAGAAAATTAACAAATACAACAGGTGTCACAGCACCTTTGGTACAGCCTTTAATTTTTTGCTGATTTTAATAACAATAATACAAAATTGTACAACAGCTTTTTTTTTTTATTTACTGTAATTTATTTAAAAAAAAAAAAATGTTTTGGTCATGAGAATCATCACTGAAAACAATTGGAATAGTAAAAGTAAAATGTCTGGAAGTGTTACCGTGATAAACTGGGGTTAAAATGTGTACTGAAAATATAGCTCAATGCAAAAAAAATCGTAATGGTCCTGAAATAAGCAAAAATGTATTTATGCAATATTTATTTATTATTTTATTTATTTTTTATTTGGGGTTAAATATGACCAGAACATAGAGAGGTTTTGTGAGAATCACCAACATGCATTCAGGCACAGTTTTCATGTTGCTGTAATACACATTTCCCAGGTTTGTACAATGACTGGAGGTTGTGTAATAAAGGCTGAGGTGGAAGCACATGTGATGACCAAACTATAAATACAACTACAATTCTAAAAATCATTACATTAGACAGAAATAGTAATGTTTTGGCTGACAGTGAGGGTTTTTTATTCTCCACTGAAGTGCTTATGTTCCTGGTGAGTCAGTGTTGACCAGAATTACTCATCACCAGTATATGTTGTGGTTTCTGTGCAATGACAGCTGATCCACTTACTCTATGGATCAACAAACCAGGAATGGACCCTGTAAGGGCAGAGCTGATGTGGTGTACTTCTGGTAAAGTTTAGATGTGAAGAGGCTGAGAATACTGACATTGTTTTCTTGATGTCTGTTGTTCTTCATAAGCGTGATGATGCAGTTGTGAATGAAGAACGCGAGTGTCAGAACTCCACTCAGCTGAGGAAACAGTGATCTGAACTCTATATCAAGTCAGAGAGAAACAAGACAAACACACATTAGACATAAAAGCTTATTCACACAACCACATAGTCCCTGACATGACTTCAAAACACTTCTCAACAGAAGTATCATGCACTGCTTTGACCTCCACCTAAGAAGTGTTGCAGATAGTAATGATGAAAACTGCTAGTTCCTGTAGCTCGGCTGGTAGATCGAGACACTAGTAACACCAAGGTCATGAGTTTGACTCCCAAGGAACACACAAACTGATCAAATATATGTCTTGAATGCACTTTAAAAAAGCACCGGCCATATGGATCTATGTAATAATGTCACAGAAGAGCGATCTTATGAGGTTGCTAGTTAGCAAATTTCCACACGTTCCCTGTCCCTTGTGCATTTATTAATATTTTAACTAATTTGATAATTCATTCAACAGTAAGACTGTTGTACTCTCAACACATTTTACCATGTTTAAATACATTCTACAAAATGTTATAGATTTTCCAACAAAATCAGCACAGAAAGTGCAGAGAGTCAGATTGTTTCTGGGCCACGACCAGTATTCATTTTTACACAGTCATAGTTTTAGTCTTTTGATGAAAATGTCCTTTAAATTTAGTCAATATTTTGTCACATTTAATAACGTTAGTCTGGCATATGACTATTTATAATTTTAAATGGCATATAATTGTAGTCAACAAAAATAAAATTTTTGTTGATTTTTTGCAAAATGTCAAAAATATTGTCAAACTGAAATAAACCAAACTTTAAATTACATATTCAAACATTTACAAAAATGTATTCATTTAAACATGTACCAAACATGCGAGAAGCAGACATGTGAGACACGAGCTCTGCGAACTTTGCTCGTTTTTTCATTATTTTCATGTTATAATCCGGTGAGATTCGATACACCCAGTTACATACTTTGTAACTTTGAGGTAAACATGGCAAAGAAGTCAAAATCCTCAGACTCTGGAGACATTAAAAGACATTTACGTGTTCAAGCTGAGGCCTCAAACGTCGATCGATTTTTGGCGATGGAAACAAAATTCTCTGAGTTGGTCACAAGAGTGACAGAAGTTGAAAGACGGATCGATTATCTTGAGTCATCGGAAAGGGAATTATCCGCTAATCCGCCCGTGTCCAAAATAGATTTGGAATTAATTTCGGAAAAACTGGAATATTTCGAAATTATGAGCCGTAGGAATAACATACGAATTGTTGGAATTCCTGAGCATGAAGAGGGCAGAGATATGGTGAAATTCCTGAACGAGCTCTTCCCGAGTCTGCTCGACATAACAGGTCATAAACTGGAAATCGAGCGAGCTCACAGAGTCCCAGCTCACAGAACTGCTGAGGGAGACAGGCCCCGATCGATTCTGGCCAAATTTCTGAGATCATCCGATAAAGATCTCGTGTTGCGCCAGGCGAGGAGCAAAGGAAAGCTTTCTTGGAGGAATCACAATGTTTTCTTGTTCCCGGACTATGCGAATTCGACAAGAAAGAAACGCGATCGGTTCAAGGAATGTAAGAAACTCTTCCACCAACAGAAGATCACTTTTGCACTGATGTTCCCGGCCAAACTGAGAATAGAAACAAAGAATGGTCGCAAAGTATTTACATGTCCAAAACAGTCACTCTCCTTCATAAATACATTGGAGTAAGCCATTTGATGTTTCTTATATTAGTGGACTGACTCACGGTTCAGGGACTCTATTATCTGAGGAAGCTGGGTGCCATTTTTGTTTATTTTTGCGTTGGCTCCGCCTAGCGGCTGGAGTTTGTTTTGTGGCATGACTCCAAGAAACTTTTGCATTGACAGAAGATCGTTTTTTACACTGAAGTTCCCGGCCAGATCGAGAATGGACACTATGGATGACCGCAAAATACAGTGCATCTGGAAAGTATTCACAGCGCTTCACTTCTTACACATTTTGTTATGTTACAGCCTTATTCCAAAATGGATTAAATTCATTATTTGCCTCAAAATTCTACAAACAATACCCCATAATGACAACGTGAAAGAAGTTTGTTTGAAATCTTTGCAAACTTATTAAAAATAAAAAAATCACATGTACATAAGTATTCACAGCCTTTGCTCAATACTTTGTTGAAGCACCTTTGGCACCAATTACAGCCTCAAGTCTTTTTGAATATGATGCTACAAGCTTGGCACACCTATTTTTGGGCAGTTTCTCCCATTCTTCTTTGCAGGACCTCTCAAGCTCCATCAGGTTGGATGGGGAGCATTGGTGCACAGCCATTTTCAGATCTCTCCAGAGATGTTCAATCGGGTTCGAGTCTGGGCTCTGGCTGGGCCACTCAAGGACATTCACAGAGTTGTCCCGGAGCCACTCCTTTGTTATCTTGGCTGTGTGCTTAGGGTCGTTGTCCTCTTGGAAGATGAACCTTCGCCCCAGTCTGAGGTCTAGAGCGCTCTGGAGCAGGTTTTCATCAAGGATGTCTCTGTACATTGCTGCATTCATCTTCCCCTTGATCCTGACTAGTCTCCCAGTTCCTGCCGCTGAAAAACATCCCCACAGCATGATGCTGCTACCACCATACTTCACTGTAGGGATGGTATTGGCCAGGTGATGAGCGGTTCCTGGTTTCCTCCAGACATGATGCTTGCCATTCAGGCCAAAGTGTTCAATCTTTGTTTCTCATGGACTGAGAGTCCTTCAGGTGCCTTTTGGCAAACTCCAGGCAGGCTGTCATGTGCCTTTTACTGAGGAGTGGCTTCCGTCTGGCCATTCTACCATACAGGCCTGATTGGTGGAGTGCTGCAGAGATGGTCGTTCTTCTGGAAGGTTCTCCTCTCTCCACAGAGAAATGCTGGAGCTCTGTTAGAGTGACCATCGGGTTCTTGGTCACCTCCCTGACTAAGGCCCTTCTCCCCGATCGCTCAGTTTGGCCAGGCGGCCAGCTCTAGGAAGAGTCCTGGTGGTTCCAAACTTCTTCCATTTACGGATGATGGAGGCCACTGTGCTCATTGGGACCTTCAATCCTGCAGAAATTTTTCTGTACCCTTCCCCAGATCTGTGCCTCGATACAATCCTGTCTCGGAGGTCTACAGACAATTCCTTGGACTTCATGGCTTGGTTTGTGCTCTGACATGCACTGTTAACTGTGGGACCTTATATAGACAGGTGTGTGCCTTACCAAATCATGTCCAATCAACTGAATTTACCACAGGTGGACTCCAATCAAGTTGTAGAAACATCAAGGATGATCAGTGGAAACAGGATGCACCTGAGCTCAATTTTGAGTGTCATGGCAAAGGCTGTGAATAATTATGTACATGTGAATTTTGTCGTTTTTTATTTTTAATAAATTTGTAAAGATTTCAAACAAACTTCTTTCAAGTTGTCATTATGGGGTATTGTTTGTAGAATTTTGAGGAAAATAATGAATTTAATCCATTTTGGAATAAGGCTGTAACATAACAAAATGTGGAAAAAGTGAAGCGCTGTGAATACTTTCCGGATGCACTGTATCTACATGCTCACATAAAGGACGTCTTTTATAAAGTTGACGGGCTGAGTAAGTTATGGTGTATTTTTTTATTTATTTTTTTGCGGCCTTAGAGTTAGTTTGGCTCTTGATCATCCGAGGAACCGGGATGCCGGTTTTGTTTTTCGTGCTGGCTCCGCCTAGCGGCTGGAGCTTGTTCTGTTGAATAACACTCCTTTGGAACAGCTGTGGATAAATCTGTTCGTTCTTTGTGCTTATGCCTCCTGTTGGCTGGAGTTTGTTTTTGTGGAGTATTTTTAAGGGACAGTAGAATGATTATGTCATCTGCTGAACTCATAACAGCCGACTCACTGAACACTTGGTTGTCTGTCTGAGGAAACTGAATGGCTTTATATCAGCTGGAGTTTGTTTTACGGAGGATCACACCTTCGAGATGGTTCTGTGAATGAGTCTACATGTTTTTTCTGTTATTCTGTCTGTTGGCTGGGGTCTGTTTTACAAAGTATTTTCTATTATGTAATTTTGCCTCACAAATTTTGTATAGAAGCACCGGACTTGAGCAATCCGATGGCAGAGTTGTCGCGGGGGCTCTCGTAGGCGTACATGGACTGTTTGAGTTTAGAGGGATTGACACCGGTTGGCGCTGTTGTGCGCAGGGTTAATGCGCACGTTTTTCTTTTTTCTGTTTGTTTTGTTTGGGGGGGAAATTCAGGGTTTGATTGTTGCATTAATGGGGAATGTGGTTTGTGTAATCTTTTTTTGACACACAATTTTTTTTATTATTATATCAATATGTCAAATGTTAATATGATATTGTGTTTCTTCAAGAAGCACATCTTTCCCCGCAGAAAGCTGAAAAATTTGGTAAGATATGGGGTGGACATGTTTTCTTCAGTGCTGGCTCAAGTAAGAGCAGGGGAGTCATTTAATTATTAAGTAAACATCTACAATTCAAATGTCTCAAACAGATTAAAGATAAATTAGGAAGAGTCGTAACTGTTTTAGCAGAAATTCAGGGGCAAACGTTGATTTTGGCTAATATTTATGTGCCTAACGTTGATGGTCAGGGCTTTTTTATAGATTTTGAAGGGATGCTGCAAGCCGCTGGAACCCCTCATGATATAATATTGGGGGGAGACTTTAATCTTTTGATGGACTCAGTCCTTGATCATAGTGAAGCAAAAGTGTGTAAGCCCACTAGAGCAACAGTGACGCTTCACAGTATGTGTAAAAATCTTGGTCTTGCAGATATTTGGAGACTTTTGAACCCATCTGGTAGGGACTATACATTTTTTTTCATCAGTCCATAAGATTTATTCTAGAATAGATTTTTTTTTTATATCCAAGTCCCTCATTTCATCTGTTGTTGACTGCTCAATTGGAAATATCTTAGTCTCGGATCACGCACTGGTGAGTTTGGAGATGTTGCCACTTACGGAAAAAAAGAAATCATATAGTTGGCGCTTTGACATTTGTTGGAAATCAGTATTTTGTAAAAGGGATACATTAAAGGCTGAAATCAATGTTTATATGGAGACCAACTGGTCCTCAGTATCCTCTGTGGGCATGGCTTGGGAGGCACTTAAGGCGGTTCTTAGGGGTCGGATTATACAGTATGCCTCATTCATCAAAAAATCCAAAGCACGAGAACTTGTGGAGTTGGAAGAGAATATTAAAAGTGCAGAGACAGAGCTGAAGCGCAGAATGTCGTCTGATGGCCTCAGAGAATTGACTCGATTGAAATACAGATATAATGCTATTTTGTCGCAGAAAGTGGAGTTTTGGTTATTTAGGGTAAGACAGTCATATTTTGAGTCGGGGGACAAAGCAGGGAAGCTTTTGGCTAGATATATAAAGCAGAGAGAGTCTTTTTCTACCATTCCCTCAGTGAAATCTGCTGGTGGTGAAATTTTTACCTCAGCCAATGATATTAATAATGCTTTTAAAGAGTTCTATCTTGATCTTTATAGTTCCACATCTTCGTCTACTGATGAAGATATTAGAAACTTTGTGGAACCATTAGAACTTCCTAAACTGACAACTGAGCAAAAAAATTATCTTGATTCTGAGATAAGCTTGGAGGAACTTGACAAGATAATTGAGGCCTTACCTACAGGAAAAGCTCCGGGGCCAGATGGTTTTGCTGCTGAATTTTTAGATCTTATGCTACAGAACTGGCTCCACTTTTGTTAGAAGTTTATACGGAATCATTAAAGAACGGAAAGCTTCCTCCAATCATGACACAAGCCCAGATCAGTCTGATTCTTAAAAAGGACAAAGATCCAAGTGTGTGTTAAAGTTACCGTCCAATTTCCCTGATCCAGCTAGATGTAAAAATGTTGTCCAAAATTTTGGCTAATCGTTTGAGTAAGGTTATGACATCTCTTATGCATATAGATCAGGTGGGGTTTATTCGGGGCCGCAGCTCTTCTGATAACATTAGGCGTTTCATCAATATCATGTGGTCAGTGGCGAATGATCAGACTCCGGTCGCTGCCATCTCACTTGACACCAAAAAGGTGTTTGATATGGTAGAATAGGATTATCTTTTTAAGATTTTGGAAATGTATGGGTTCGGGAGTACATTCATTGGTTGAATTAAGTTACTTTATAGACACCCTGTAGCAGCGGTACAAACAAATTGATTAATTTCAGATTATTTTACTCTGGATAGGAGCACCCGGCAGGGTTGTCCTCTTTCCCCATTATTGTTCTGTCCCTGGAACCATTAGCAGCCGCGATAAGAAAGGAGGATGATTTTCCAGGGTTGATGGCTGGAGGTGTGGCGCATAAGCTTCTGCTTTACGCAGATTATATTTTATTATTCGTCTCCGACCCCACTAGATCTATGCCTTGCCTCCACAGAATTATTAATTCCTTTTCCAAGGTCTCTGGATACAAAGTCAACTGGTCTAAATCCGAAGCTTTAGCTCTGACTGCGTACTGCCCAGTAACGGCCTTTCAACCGGGCGCCTTTCAGTGGCCCAAACAGGGCATTAAGTATTTGGGCATTTTATTCCCAGCAAATTTGTCTGATTTAGTTAGAGTTAATTTTGACCCTTTAATTAAAAAGTTTTGAAAGGTCAGCGGCAAATTGGATCAAAGGTGAAATTGTAAACTAGTGTACTCTCTCTAACTTTTAAATTGCCACAGTTATTTGCAGATAGCCGATCTCACAACAGTGTGCCATGAGAGTTGTTTTTTCTGAAACTATCTTCCTCCACAGCACTATCTGTTGAGATCTGTTGAAACTGTAATGTCCTACACACTCGATGCAGCATGTTTATGTATGTCTAGCAGAATGTTTTACATGCTCAACACAGCATGTCTGCATGTGTTCTAGCAGTAGCGAGTCTTCTTCATTTCTCTGCAACATCATAGCAGATCTAGTCTGCCAAGATCAAATCAGGCAACTTGTCAAATCCATATAAACACTGTTAATCATTCCGAGAGTTGTCATGAATGAAATATCTTTAAAATGCATTTACAGGTGATTTCATAATTAAATGTACAAGACAATTTTGCTTCAGTCAGTTCTATACTAGTAAAAAAATATGATTCATTGAATTTCTTTACCTGGAACATAAAATGTAGATGGTTCAAACCAGTGGAACTCTAGGTGAAATCCCAGTCGAGCAGCTTTAAAGGTGACCAAAATGATGAGATACATCACAGATATTGTGCCTGTGAAAATCATAGTATTACCTTTGCATAAGTGATAGGATAATACAAAACTTAGTGATAGTATTAGCTCTTATCATAATTTACTGCAATAATAGCCAAATACTTGTTCACACAATACACAAGGAGCCACACATACAAACAACCTAACAACCCACTGGTGTTCCACAAGGCTCGGTACACTGACTTTTTTTTACTCTCCCTTTACCCTACATCACTCAGACCAGTTATTACCTTTCATGACTTTTCTTAACATTCTAATGTTTTCATAAATTGAGCTCTATCACCTGCATGAGTTGCTGTTCATGCCAGTCAAAAAACACCACTGCAAGATTGCACATTTCAATAGACAACACAATTATCTCATCTAAACAGAAAGCCAAGAGCCTCACCATTACATTGGATCATAATCTGCCAAGTACAAGCACTTGTCCTGGCATGCAAATCAATTGATGAATAAGTACAGCCTGCATTTGGCCCATGCTAACACCTTTTTTGGTCTTTGAGTACCAAAGCATACTACCTTAACCCAGTTTACACCTGGTATAAAGATCTCAGGTGATCCTGTCACAAGTGCTCAATAAAATATCTAAGTATTCTGCTCAAAACATCACATTTTATAAAAAATAAAAATAAAAAAAATAATTATAATAACTGGGAGAAACAATGTGGAGACTCTAATCACACTCTTTTTCCATTTTTTATTTTTTGCTTTTAATCATGAAGTAATGCTTCACGATACAAAGTTGTAAATGTTGTACTGATGTACCTTTGAAATCACAAGTGGTTACAGGAGGTCCTTTTGAGACACTTTACTATTACCAGGTGTAAACGGCAATGTGTCGCAACTGATTAGTGAACAGATCACGTGAGATGGATCGTAATATCAGGTAAAAACTGGGGGGCCCTTGACACTACACCATAACCTCATAAACACAGATCCACTTGGTGGAATCAACTTCCCCAACATGCAAGAACAGCTAAATCCCTACCAGTCTTTTTCAGTTTGTAATAAGAGGTACTTATTTGCATTTTTATAGCATTTGTCCTGGTAGATAATGGCATGCTTGCCTGTTGTTGTCTGTTTTACTTTTTTTAAGGTGCTCTTGATTTAAAAAATACCTTGTATGGCACATTTAGCCATTTATTTTAAAACTAATATTACATTTAAAATTCAAACAGTATCACCCACAGTATCTAGGCCAGTAAAGGTCTTACCTAGAAAGGTGAACCTGGCGAAGAACGATGCAGAGTGGAAATTGAGCAGTGGCAGCAGCAGAATGATGAGATAAAACGGGATGGTGTTGGTTTTACTCCACCAGCGGTCAAACACGTCATGTCCTGTGCTGTTGTCAGTCACATAAAACACAACACTGCGGTTCTTGTCGGGATCCAAATCTGGATACGGACACACCACTAGTGCAGGAGACCAGAGACATGTGTGTTGTGTTAAGACTCAGGTTAACATATTGTTTTAACTAGGAGTTGCACCGACTAGTTCTGCCACTAGTTTTTCAAGTTGTAATGACCCAGGAACTGTAGGGTCACCGATAACACACTGTTTTACCATAACAAGGCTCATAATAAAGGTACTTCTATTCTTTTTACATAAACGAATATCACTACATTTAGTGACAAGAATGGTAAGCATCTTTGACATCAGACACTGCTCTAATAGCTCACTAATGGTGAAAGATAAGCATTGGGAAATTCTTGACTACATTTTGGTGCAATGTCCAGAGACTGCTCACCTCTGTCTGTTCCATTCGTGCCAAAATCAGATGCACTGACATTGTGAACATAGTCTGTGGATGCAAAATAGATAAGCATTTATAAAGATTTGGCAAGAAAACATCTGAGGTTAATTGACTGCAGAATAAATGAGAAATAGAAAACATTTTCTAAAAAGAGACTTACTGTAAATAAATTTCCCTGTGTTGAACAAAAAGTTGGACATGAGAACCCAGTAAACCACCATAGCACCAATCAGTGACACCAATGAGAAGATGAGACTCGACCATTTTCCAAAAGCTCCAAAGTAATATTTACACACATCAGGAAACTCCCAGTCTGAGGTATCTACATAGGCTGCAAAGAAAGAGCTTCATATTCAAGTAATCTATGCTAAACACTTAAAAGATTGCTACTTCATTCATGGATATATTGTGTACAGAGTGCAGTGCAACAGAAGTAAAAAATGTAATTCATTTTCTGCATAGTGAAACTGATTTTTAGAGATAATATATTAACCATTAAAGACAGAACTATCATGAGCTCTGGAGCTGTTAAGTCATGATATATGCTTCTTGTAAAGCCAGTAAAGGGATAGTTCACCCCAAAATGAAAATTCTCTTATGCCATCCCAGATGTGTATGACTTTCATTCTTCTGCAGAAGCCAAATTATGGTTTTTAGAAGAATATCTCAGCTCTGTAGGTTTATACAATGCAAGTGATATGTGTGACAATGCAAGTGTATTCATATGATTCCAGTGGTTTAATCCATGTCTTCAGAAGTGATATGATAGGTGTGGGTGAGAAACAGGTCAATATTTATGTCATTTTTTATCATAAATTCTCCTCCCTGCCCAGTAGGTGGCAATATGCATGAAGAATGTGAATCACCAAAAACAGAAGAAGAACGTGAAAGTGAAGATTGACTGAGCAGGGAGGAGAATTTATAGTAAAAAAAAGGACTTAAACATTAATCTGTTTCTCACCCACACCTATCGTATCATTTCTGAAAATATGGATTAAACCACTGGAGTCGTCTGGATTACTTTTATGCTCCCTTTATGTGAATTTTGGAGCTTCAAAGGTCTGGTCACCATTCACTTGCATTGTATGGACCAACAGAGCTGAAATATTCTTCTAAAAATCTTCAATTGTGTTCAGCAGAAGAAAGAAACCATATATATCTGGGATGGCATGAGAGTGAGTAAATGATGACAGAATTTTCATTTTTGGGTGAACTATACCTTTAAAGTTTTAATGGATGTTTCTGTATAAGCGTTACACTGACTCTACTATCCTTCATAACATGAGCCTTGTGTTTTGTGGCTGTAGTAAATCTGAATTAGGTGGTTGTGTATTGACTTACGTATTGACTTTGTGGACTTTAATACTCTGTAGCAGCAGTAGAGTGTCAGCAGACCCATGAGCACAATAATAATAATGCCCAGAGTGAAGCCAGACTTAGAAGAAAACAGAGTGATCAGCTTTATTTTAGCCTACTGTAAAGAAAATACACACACATAAAATAACCCCTTAAACTCACCTGTTTTATTCCCCAGGGTATACTTAATATAGACGTTCCCATCATGGTGTTCCATATGGCAAAACTGCACAAACACACAACATCAGTACAACCAAAAGGTGAGGTGATGCCATTGTGTATTTTCACTCTTGTGTCTAAACCCTGGGTTAATGTTATCCTGGGTTATCTTGCTCTATGTACAGTATCATTACTTTACTATTTACTCCTGGGTGTTCAGGTTTCGAGACTTCACACTGTTCAATTGTAAACCCAGGTTAACATTCTCATTTCGGGGTTCCCACTCTTTTTGACCAACCCTCAAAAGAATGATTTACTCAATAAACAGTCATCACTCATCTTGCAAGCAGGTTTAAAGCAATATCTAGCTCATGAAATATTTTTCATGGGACCATGGGAACCATGGTTTGCATACAAGGTTAATAATAACATTGACTGGACAAGTACAGCACATAACCTGTTCTAATAACGGCCTGACCAACAGTGGAAATTTCGCCATGTAAAAATCCTACAGGTTTTCTGAAATCTCCAGAATCACACTACAAAAATAATAGTCTCTTTGTCATGCCATTTAACATGTTTGTCAATACTGTTCAGCTCAATATTAACAGTTTCCCACAAACATTGAAACTGAACAGCATGTTGAACGTTCCTGTAAATATACAGTATAAAGCACATGAATATGCACTAAGGCAAGGAATGTTTAGTATGCTATTGGTTTTCTGTTGCTAACAAACTCTCAATTATATTCTAACACCACAGTATAATTTGAAAGCACAATACATGGTTAGCAATGCAAAAATGCAGGGCTTCTTGACCCAGGGTTAAAAGTAGTGCTAATTCCCATTTAAAACAACAAGTGGCCTTAACCCAGTTTTAAAAACATATAAAACCGGTGTTAAACACAGTGTGAATAGTCCTTCTGAAGAAGGTCTTACATTGTAACAATGCTGGGGTTTTTGGCAGCACTTTCTCCTCCCTGCACTTTGAATGCTGTTCCCAGAGGACTGTAGATATAGATGTCTTCAGGAGCCGGGATCACATGATCTGGAGGTACCTAAGGAAGAGAAGACTTATAAACAAAAGTATTACATCAAAGCTCCTCTACCGAAAGTTCAATCCCCATTCTAGATCTGCATCCCAATGCTCAAAGTGTTAATTACACAGTGTTAAGATTCTGGTGGACAGTGGCATTAGTGTTTAAAGAGCATGTATAATCTGTGTGATTTTTTTGAATGACCTTTCACAAACAAAACCAAGCAAAACATGCATAGAGATCAAACAAAGGGTCTTTATAAAGTGTGCCAATTCACTTACACACTTGCTAATTATAAGAAGCAAAAATAAACAAATAATAGCGTGCTCATTACTCTCTGTGAAATAAGGCAGAATAAAGAGATGTTATCGCTTGACTTCACCCACATCAAGCCTTCAACAGGGCTCAACTATAAGGATTTTTTCCACTTAACCTAACAAAATATTAAAATAGCTACTTTTAGCAAAAAAATAAATAAAAAAATAATTATAATAAAAAGTATTTTTAATTCATGATTTTTAATAATTTATATATATGTTTATATAAAACAACTAATGTTACTGGAAAACAATAGCATATGGCACGAAATATTCTTGCTCTTTTTGCAATTTTAACTAATAATTCGAATCATTCATGCAATTTTGCTAAATCCAAATCCATGTCTATATCAGCTAGTTAATGTTACCATAGTGACAAATTTAAATCAGCACATTATGACAAAAATTTTCTATTTTCACTAATGTTTTTAGTTTGCAGAGTACAAAAACACCAAGAACACCCAGATATGATGACCACCTTGCAAGGGACCCCCTTTCTTAAACATAAAAGAGATTCATATTTAAAGAGGTATTATAAAGACAACATGTTTGCAAAATGAAATAACTGACTTTAACATTGTTATTGTATGAAAGCCAAAAGACATTATTAAAAGATTTACATTGTATTAAGTTGACCACATACTGTAGTTTGATCTACATCAAGAGGACTAAAAGGTCAATTCCTGCAATTCTGTCATCTTGCCCTAAACTCTCTCACACTGATCCTTATTGTTGAGTTCTGCTCAATGACCGGAACATGAGCGTTACAAGACTTATTCTGATATTTTTATCTCCCCACACAACACAGATCTTTGTTAACATGCATTGGTACTGTACAGTTTGTGTAATACAGTGTGGAGTGTGATGTCACACCAGCAGTCTGTCAGAAGAGCCGGTCAGACGGCCGTAGTAATGAACTCGACTGCTCAACACCGACGCTGCAGCAGACACCCGCTCCTGAACATCATCATCCACAATATTCCTGGGCTCCACATGGAACGGCCTGAAACACAGATCAGACAACATCTTGAGCTCAGATTCATGAATATCTCAGATAATAATGTTGATCCAGGAGCTGTTCTTCACACCACGTTCACTAAAAATAAAGGTGAAAACCGGTTTCAGGCCTGCACAAGCAAAGAAAACATATATATATATATATATATATATATATATACACACAGTTGTGCTCAAAAGTTTGCATACCCTTGGAGAATTGGTAATATATGTACCATTTTTAAAGAAAACATGAGTGAGCAGGCAAAACACATTTATTTTATTTCTTATGGGTATTCGTGCTGGAAAGTCCAAGAGTGTCCCATGCGCAGCTTTTGTGCAGAAGAATGCAAATTGTCTGCCAGTATTTTGTGATAACATGCTGCATTCATCTTGCCATCAATTTTCACAAGATTCCCTATGCCTTTAGAGCTCACAAACCCCCCAAAAAAAAGTGAGCCGCCACCATGCTTCACAGTATGGATGGTATTCTTTTCACTATAGGCCTTGTTGACCCCTCTCTAAACATAGCGCTTATGGTTGTGAACATAAAGCTCTATTTTGGTCTCGTCACTCCAAATTACAGTGTGCCAGAAGCTGTGAGACGTGTCAAGGTGTTGTCAGGCATATTGTAACCATTTTTTTTTTTTTTTTGTGGCCTTGGCACAGTAAAGGCTTCTTTCTGGCAACTCGACCATGCAGCTAATTTTTGTGTAAGTATCGTCGTATTGTGCTCCTTGAAACAACCACACCGTCTTTTTCCAGAGCAGCCTGTATTTCTCCTGAGGTTGCCTGTGGGTTTTTCTTTGTATCCTGAACAGTTCTTCTGGCAGTTGTGGCTGAAATCTTTCTTGGTCTACCTGACCTTGGCTTGGTAAGAGATCCCCGAATTTTCCACTTCTTAATAAGTGATTGAACAGTACTGACTGGCATTTTCAAGGCTTTGGTTATCTTTTTATATCCTTTTCCATCTTTATAAAGTTCCTTTACCTTGTTACACAGGTCTTTTGACAGTTCTTTTCTGCTCCCCATGGCTCAGTATCTAGGCCTGCTCAGTGCATCCACGTGAGAGCTAACAAACTCATTGACTATTTATACACAGACACTAATTGCAATTTAAAAAGCCACAGGTGTGGGAAATGAACCTTTAATTGCCATTTAAACCTGTGTGTGTCACCTTGTGTGTCTGTAACAAGGCCAAACATTCAAGGGTATGTAAACTTTTGATCAGAGCCATTTGGGTGATTTCTGTTATCATTATGATTTAAAAAGGAGCCAAACAACTATGTTATAATAAATGGCTTCATGTGATCACTATCCTTAAATAAAAGACATGATCAGTCATATTTTCAAAATCAATGCCAAAATTTCACAATTTCTGACAGGGTATGCAAACTTTTGAGCACAACTGTATGCTATTAATACAGTCAAGCTCTTAAACAGCACGAGGAGGGTTTTTGTTTTTGACAACCGCTGCACATGGTGCAAATCTTAGACAGTATTTGTGAAATACCAGACTGGGTTCATTCCCGTCAGTGATGGTAATTACTCCTGGAAGGCAAACAGTGACTAAGTTGTCAAAAACAAACCTACAGAGCAAAATATATATATAAAAAAAGCCTCAAATCTCATCCAACTTTGAGGGGCTCAATTTCATCTAAGGTATTCATGCTATAAGCAGCAGTCTTTTTTGTCTTAATGAGATTAATACAGGGTTCCTACACATTTTCCAATTCAAAATTCCATACTTTTCCAGACTCAAATTTCCAGACTTCTAGGTAGATTTTTCAGACCATATTTAACATCTGATAAATGGTTTTAAAATCCAACTGTTAACACGTATGTTAAATTCTGACTATGTATGCTATTATGTTGCCAAATAATTGCCGGAAGATTGTAGCTAGGTACTTTAGCTCATACAAATCAATTAACACCAAACCCAGACAAGTTCAATGCACAGCATTTTATTAAAACTGCAATGCTAAAACAGTGCAATGTTATTAAGTTCTTGTCATGTAAATTTAAATAACTGTAAACCTTCAATCCCTACAGCAACAGAAGGGATGTTCATGTACAATTCACCAGGGAACTAGAAAAGAGAACTAAAGTCCATGGACTTTGCTTCATTGGCTGTTAGATAAAGCATCAAATAAAACATACTCATAAACACTGTTTAAAAAATAACTAAAAATAAAATAAAAATTAGTAATCCTACATTAAAAGAATGCCTTTTGAGACCTTAACATACATAAGAACAAAATGCAAAATCATCAGTCACAAAACATTTAAGAACTCTCCCATTGATTTGTTTTTAGACTCAAACCCCACTTGCTCTCTTAAACTACAAAGTGCTGTGTGAACCACAGTGGGACTGTGAAGAGGAACGAGCACACACACAGATCTGACCTGTACTGCCATGGCTAGGCTACACCCTCAAAAAAAAAAATGTCTTTGTCATATTTCATTAGCTCTTGTTCTTTATATTTTGCAGCTCATGCTGTACTGTGATGGCAACTGCTGCCTAACTACGTAACAACCAATCACAGCAGACCGTCCCTCCTGCATATCCAGTCTAGCACCGACCTTTTGGCTGCACTGGCTGCCTGCTCCAAATGCCATGAAAAACACTCTTGCTTGTATGAAAAATTTATTTTTTTAGAAATTCTCAATTTTATATTTTAGAAAACAAAACAGGGGCAATAGTCTGGAAACACAAACATTTTTTCCATACTCTGTTTTCTTTTTCCCATACTTATCCAGACCTGGAAATGACTAAAATCAAATTCCATACTTTTCCATACTGTGTAGGAACCCTGTTAATATTAGAGAATATCAGACAGAAAATCAAGAACAATAACAAGATTATAAAGTGGGTGAAGCTTTGCTTACTTTTAAAACAACTTGCACTGAAGGGAATAGTTCATTATATACATCCTCATGTTGTTTCAAACATGTATGACTTTCTTCTGAGCAGAATAGAAGTCATTATTCATTGAAAATCTTCCCCTCTGCCGTAGCTCTCAAATCTCATTCGCACACAAGTGCATAATCAAACTTGCCATGAGAAAACGCATTGTGCAAATTCTGATGTTGATGATGCCAAACACCATCTGTGCCTGTATGCGTCATGATCATGTCGTGCCCCGTTCAAACTGTAACTACACATAAGATTTGAGAGTTGCGGCAGAAGGAAAGATTTTCATTGAATAACAACTTACATTTGGGTCTGTTCCTCACAAAAAGATATTGTTTGACTACAGAACACTTGTAATATAGTCATATGAACTACTTTTATGATGTTTTTATGGTGCTCTGTCCTTTTTAGAGCCTGACAGCCCTTGATCACATATGCTTTCATTGTATGTAAAAGCACAGCGTGTACATTCTTCAAAATATATTATAAATATTAAATATATATATATATATATATATATATATATATATATATATATATATATATATATATTGTGTTTCATGAAAGACAAAAAGTCATAAGGTTTTGGAACGAAACAAGAGAGAGTAATTGCACATCACAACATCTTTCATGATATATATTGTACCTCCTTAGTTTGGAGTCCAGTGAATCGGTGTAATACTCTCCAGTGTGTGCTAAACCCAGTAACGGTTTACTGTCCTCATCCATGATGCTCCGCTTTTCTTAAAGAGTCATTACCTGCACAGACAAACACACCAAAGAGACAGATCAATATGAGAGATGACAAACTTTCTTCCTGTATTCAGACCAACAACACAAAAACAACATCCTCCTCAAAAACACCACAACAAACATTCAAACCCTTTGGAAAAGTAGGACTAAACTTAGAGATGAAGTATGTCATTTTTTCCATGTTGTTAAAATACTTTCTCCTATCCTATCTTAATATGTTATAATGAGTTTGAGCATCCTAACCAGTGCACAAAAGCGTGAGTTTGGGCGACTATGTGTGTTCAGGGAACCTGTTTGAAAAAAATGTTAATTTTTGCAATTACGTTTAGTGGCACAAAAACACTTCAGATTTATAAATCACTTTTGTCTGGTCTTCTGTAGAATAGACAGACGCTTTTATTTGGAATGACACTTAAAACCCTGAATGGACAAAGGAATAAAAGCATAAGAGGTTAAGAGATATGTCACACACTCTCTCTAAAGTGTCACTTCACATTAGAGGATGCAAAAACAACAACACTGAAATTCCTGACCTGTGAGTAATGTGAATGTGAAAACATCAGAGAAGACACTTGCAGACACTTTCAGGTAAAAACAACTCACAGGTCTCACCATCAAACAGAAAACTCATAAGTTAAACTGAATCCTCTAGTCAACATGCAGAAGACATGGCTATTCAACCCAACAGCCCTTAAATCTACTTAATCTGGTTTACAAGAAGTCCTGATTAGGAGAAAAATGCAATTACCCAATGTAATGCAAGTAGATTATGTTTCCTGTTGTTTTGAATTATGAGAAAAGTTAACTCAGAACAAAGACATGAGTTGTCAATAAAGCATTAATACTCGTTTGCCACTAGACTTTTACTTCTGTATATGGTCTGCTCACAGACAATGTGAAAATGACCAGATAAACATTTCTGCTGCTTACAGACACTTGTGAAAGTCATATGACATCAGGTGTGTCAGTATATGAGCTTTGCAGTTATGAAATACACACCTTCATATTTAATATCTCCATAATGAAATGTGTCAATTCTCATTTTCAAATAGATCAAATACCCACAGTTTATCTACAGTATAAATGAGACAGATTAATGACAGTTTGAATATGAATGTGTCTTTGATCATTAAGCCATGACATAATGACAAATGACATAAACTAGGGGACTTATGCGACAATAACAGCATACACAGTTCAACAGTTGAAGACGACTCGTTAAATGTGTAGTTAGCATGTTAATATACAAGCGTCACATAAACATCCCGTGTTGCGTTCATATGATGTTATCAGTTTATTTAAACAAGATATGAAGTTTAAGTTTAGAAACTTACCTAAACCTACACACGACCCGACTATCTGCTGAGCAAAACAAATGTTTTGAAAAAGGAAACAGTATTTAAACGGCACACGCCTTTCACATGTTATATGGGATATGTAGTGTATTTTTCAGCTCAAATTCAATACACATTAACTGTGAGAGAGCGATTAGAAAACTACATTACCCACAAGTCGTATGCATAATGCTGCATGCGCAGTATTTTCCAGCTGTTCTGGGATCAGATGCTCTTAACCAAACACGTACGTCAGTACAATGAATTAAACACAAAAACTGCTGTCAGATTAACACGCAGGGTCAATTCCTGAAGTTTTTCCGACTCAACTGACCGTATCAATGTATAGCTCTGAAATGTGATTTCATTATTCTAAATAATAATTATTGTTATGGCAAAACCTTTAAAGTTTAAAATAGTTTTAAATGCTTGAATTTAGAAATTTTTACAGGTCTTACAATAAGAAAGAAGGAAAGAGAGGAGGATCTTAAAGCAGATTTAAGGGCTTGTGTGTAAGTTTTGACCACTGAAGTTTTGAAATCATGAACATTCAAAAACAGACTCTAAACTCATTTAAACATTCTGTTAGTATAATCTACTTTAAGGGATTTTGGCTTACATGGGAGAATAATAATGGTAGCCAAGCTGTAGGGTCATTACGAGCAGACCTTTCAATAAAATGCCCAAATGACCAGTATTTTTGAGCACCACCTTTCAGCCCTTCAAAGCTCTCACAATGGAGGGTAAAGTCTTTGAAGGAAATAGTGTGTAGGGATGATCACTTCTGAATGGAACGCACCCCATAATTCAGATGAGTTAGAAAAGATATAGCAGCGTGAGCCAGAACTGCTTGAACTCTTTGCCAAGTTTCACCAAACCCTTGCGGAGATACTGTAGGTGTATCGATGTTGCTGGCACTGGCAATGACAAAGACGATGACCAGGAAGTAAAGAACCCAAGTGCAAATTTATTCCAACATTGTAATCCATAAACCCTAACAACAAACGTAAATAAAACATAAACTTGATTTTACATAAACTTGAACTAACAACCAAAGTTACAACAATACCTTACAATGGACAATGGAAAACATGAGGGTTAAATACATGAACATGGGAGAACACATGACAAAGAAAACCAATAAACACTAAGACCTCTAAACAAGATAACAAGACAATCAACCAATGAAAACAAGACACATGAACATGGAGGGAAACATGAAATCACATGATAAGGGAACCACATGACATGAAACAGGAACTAGATTTTCAAAATAAAAGACATGAAAACATGAACCAACAAAATACACATGACAGTAGGAGCCTACTGTATTTGTTAAATTCATAAATATTTAAAGTGTTTGATGAAGTTAAAATATTTTAGAATTTATTATGGCCCCTTTAAATATATGCATGTTTACACAATTTGTATGTATTTTGTAAGTTGAAGCTCCGTCCCCCGGACTCTGAATTAGCAGGGAGTAATACACTGATGCCTCATGACCTTTTCCAAAGGTCCCACAACAAAAAAAAAACAATTCCGTTCAGTTTCCTCGGGCAGTCAAACGAATGTTCAGTGAGCCGGCTGTTCACGAGTGAAGAAGATGACTTAATCCTCCCAATGTCCTACAATAAATACTCCACTGAGTCCAGTCCATCGATTTTATGAAAGACATTGCTTGTTGTGGGCATGTAAATATTTTGCAGCCATCCTTAGTATTTATTCTCAATTTGGCTGGAAACATCAGTGCAAAAGCGATCCTCCGTCAATGCAAGAGTTTCTTGAAGGAGTGTTACTACACAAAACATACTCCAGCCGCTAGGTGGAACCAACTCAAAAAGAAACAAAATGGTGCCCAGCTTCCTCAGACAGTCAAGTGTATGTACAGTGAGACAGCTCACATGGGGTCACATGAGAAACACCAAATGGCTTACTCCAATGTTTTATAAAAGACAATGCTTGCTGCAGGTATGTAAATACTTTGTGGCCATCCTTAGTATCTATTCTCAGTTTTGTCAGAAACATCAGTGCAAAAACGATCTTCTGTTGATGTAAGAGTTTCTTGCATTCCTTGAATCGATCATGTTTCTCTCTTGTCGAATTAGCAAAGTCTAAGAACAAGAAAATGCTGTAATTTTTCAAAGAAAGCTTTCCTTTGCTCCTTGCCTCGTGCAACACACGATCTTTATTGGATGATCTCAGGAATTTGGCCAGAATTGATCGGGGCCTGTCTCCCTCAGCCGATCTCCGAGCCTGGACTCTGTGAGCTCGCTCGATTTCCAGCTTATGGCCTGTTATGTTGAGCAGACTCGGGAAGAGCTCATCCAGGAATTTCACCATGTCTCGGCCTTCCGCATGCTCAGGAATTCCAACAACACCTTGTTTCGCCAGCTACGATTCTCCAAATCCTCCAGTTTTTCCAAAACGTGTTGCAAATCTGTCTTTGTCACAAGCGGGTTAGCAGCTAATTCCCACTCCGATGACTCCAGATAATCGATCAGTCTCTTGACTTCCCCGATTCTTGTAACCAACTCAGAGAATTTTATTTCCATCTCCGTAATCGATCGACGTATTACAGCAAGATCCTCTAAGTTAGCAATAACTTTCATCAGCATCACAGACATGCTTGCCAGTTGACGTTGAATTTCTCCCGCCACACCATCCAAATTGAGTCCCTGGTCTGCAGGCCTGTCAGAAGTTTCAGCTTGAGTACGTAAGTGTCTTTTAATATCTTCAGAGCCTGAGGATTTTGAAATCTTTGCCATGTTAATTTCAAAGAACAGATAAATAGCAGGGTGTATCGAATCTCACAAAATATTGTGACACAAACATAACCAAAAATGAGCAAAGTGCGCAGAGCTTGCCATTGCATGGCGTCCCGTGGAACTCCTTTTGTGGGGCTTATTGTTGTGACATTCATTTTCCATTATTCTTTAAGCCACCTGTAGTTGTTATAACATCCCTATAACAGCGCATAGTTATCCAGACCCTTAGCTGCTCGGCATCACCAGTAACGTTAGTCTAGCCAATAACAACAACTAAGCGGAAGTGTGGAGCATCCGAGACGACGTTTCTCGCCGTAATGGCGCCTCCCATGGAGAAGTCAGGAAAAAGGTGTGTATAATATATATATATATATCAGCCGCAGCCCGTGCATTTTAAGTCTAGCCCTTAAGAGCGATTCAAACACAGTTTCACAATGAATAAGACACCGTACTCATACATGACGTGGCAGTCAACTGATAATTTTAATTGACATTTTAAAAGCACATCCACGCACGAAAGCCAGAACCAAGGAGGTTTAACACCAAGAAAAAGCTATCTAAAAATATTTGTGATTTAAATGTTGCTTGCAATAAATTTTGTTTCGTAAGGTTACACGGTTACTTTTCAAAATTTGATCCGACACTGAATGCTCAAGCAGCCTAATTTACACTTAGAAAACTCCTGATGTTGCTTTAACAATGCAAAACGCACTACCAATTTTCTTGAAGTGAAAGAAAAGGAATTTTCCTTTTCTGTTTAATTAATCAATCGATCATGCAGAACATCTCAGGTTTTTAAATCCATAAGGATCTCTTTCTCAACGGCAATAACAGCAGTGACAGCTGACTCGTCAGCAAGATCTCGCTCTTCGCTTTCAAGTTACATACATCACTTAAAGCGTGACTGCATCACTCAAGGCCAGCTAGAAGGCCTGGACTGGGACATATCCAAAAGACCACACCCACCAAGAACAAATAAGTCAATCTGATTGGCTGATGAATCTACCAATCTGACTTTAGATGCCTATTCACTGCAGTGTTGAGGGATTCTGTAGAAATTCTGAAGGCCTGACAGGGTGGGTAAAAAGCTTGATTTCGAGCATGCGATCTGTGAAACAGTTGTCACACTTTGCTTGTAAGCATCAAGGAATAAATTCTGGTTGGATAAATTATTTTTTTTTGCTTTTCGTTTGTAGATTAATTAGGAGTGGAAAGCGATTGAAAATACATAGGCAAAAAGGTCAATGAGAATGAAAGGATGAAAAAATATTTATTTATTAGGCATGTTATGCCAGCAGAGAAGGCTTTGCTGGCCTTGAGAAATCACCACTGATATATATATATATCAGTGGCAATACAGTGAGGGAAATAATTATTGAACGCGTCAGCATTTTCTTTCAGTAAATATATTTTTAATGAGGCTATTCACTTGACATTTTCACCAGACATCAGTTTTAACTCAAGAAATCCGCAAATGTAAAGAATTCACAACATTGAAGTCCATAAATAAAGTTGTGTAATAAAGTGGAATGACACAGGAAAAAGTATTGAACACGCTAAGAAAAAGCAGTTCTCCAAGGCAAGGAACCAGCTGAAATCTGTTAGTAGTTAGAAAGTAATTATACCTCCTATCTGTGCAAATTAATATCAGCTGGGTTAGTAAATTGATGGTCTATAAAAAGGAATTTCGTTACCAAGGTGTCACACAAGAAACATCTCATGATGGGTAAAAGCAAAGAGCTCTCCCAAGACCTTCGCAACCTTATTGTTGCGAAACATATTGATGGAATTGGATACAGACGTATTTCAAAACTTCTGAATCTTCCAGTAGGCACCATTGGGGCCATTATCCGCAAGTGGAAGCAACATCACTCCGTCATCAACCAGCCATGCACAGGAGCTCCTCACAAGATTTCTGACCAGGGAGTCAGAAGAATAGTCAGAAGTGTAGCCCAAGAGCCCAGGACCACTCGGAAAGAGCTCCGGAAACACTTGGAGGCAGCAGGTACCATCGTCACAGAGAAAACAATAGGCAGTGCACTCCACCGCCATGGCCTCTATGCACGCTCACCCCGCAAGACTCCATTACAAAAGAAAAGGCGTGTCGAAGCTCATGTAGTCTGTGTAGTCTGGTCAGACGAGAGCAAAATTGAACTTTTTGGCTGTCATACTACACACCATGTTTGGAGAAGAAATGGCACTGCACATCACCCTAAAAACACTATACCAACAGTGAAGTTTGGAGGTGGAAGCATCATGGTGTGGGGCTGTTTTTCATCGCATGGTACTGGCAGATTTCATATAATTGAAGGAACGATGAATGGAGCCCTTTGTTTAGAAGAATGGGCCAAAATCACACCTGAATACTGTGGCCAATTAATTTCTTCATACAGGAAGCGTCTTGAAGCTGTCATTACAAACAAGGGCTTCTCCGCTAAGTATTAAATAAATTTCTCGCAGTGTCAGACCACATGCAAAAACACCTGCACAGGATCGGTACATCCGAATATCACACCTGCGTGACAGGTACAGGATGGCAACAACAACTGTCCGAGTTACACCAGGAATGCACAATCCCTCCATCAGTGCTCAGACTGTCCGCAATAGGCTGTGAGAGGCTGGATTGAGGGCTTGTATGCCTGTTGTAAGGCAGGTCCTTACCAGACATCACCGGCAACAACGTCGCCTATGGGCACAAACCCACCTTCGCTGGACCAGACAGGACTGGCAAAAAGTGCTCTTCACTGACGAGTCGCGGTTTCATCTCACCTGGGGTGATGGTCGAACTCGCATTTATCGTCGAAGGAATGAGCGTTACACCAAGGCCTGTACACTGGAGCGGGAACGATTTGGAGGTGGAGGGTCTGTCATGGTCTGGGGCGGAGTGTCACATCATCATCGGACTGAACTTGTTGTCATTGCAGGCAATTTCAACACTGTGCATTACAGGGAAGACATCCTCCTCCCTTATGTGGTACCCTTCCTGCAGGCTCATCCTGACATGACCCTCCAGCATGACAATGCCACCAGTCATACTGCTCGTTCTGTGCGTGATTTCCTGCAAGACAGGAATGTCAGTGTTCTGCTATGGCCAGCGAAGAGCCCGGATCTCAATTCCATTGAACATGTCTGGGACCTGCTGGATCGGAGGGTGAGGGCTAGGGCCATTCCCCCCAGAAATGTCCGGGAACTTGCAAGTGCCTTGGTGGAAGAATGGGGTAACATCTTACAGCAAGAACTAGCAAATCTGGTGCAGTTCATGAGGAGGAGATGCACTGCAGTACTTAATGCAGCTGGTGGCCACACCAGATACTGACTGTTACTTTTTTTTTAATTAACATTTTATTGATTCATAGAAAACAACACAACAGAGAAAACACAACATATACACACCGAATCAACATTTAACTTTTAACCTTCATTAATATCCCTCCCCAAACACCAACCCCACCCCAAATAACACTCCTGTGGTCACATAAAATAATCCACACACAAAAAATAAAATAAAAAAATAAAATAAACAAATAAATAATAAAATATATAATAAACATGCATAATTAAACTAAACATCTCTCTCCTCATCCCTTCCCCTAGAGTCCCCCAAAACTGCCAAATACCTACCCCACTTCTTAAAAAACAAGTCCACCAGCCCCAGCCTTCCATCTATCAACTTCTCAAATGCCGCTACCCTCCCCATCTCCGCACACTACTTTGGAAATGGTGGCGCTCTGTCTGACTTCCAACCCATTAAAATAATTTGTCTGCCAATCATCATGCCAGTCAGAACCCAATTTTTTTATATATTTGTCCCCCGAATTTATAACTTCCCCATCGCCCAAAATACAAAGTCTGGGGCAAAGTAAAATTTGAGTGCCCAGAATGTCACACAAATAATTCTGAACCTTTAACCAAAAATATTGGATCTTCACACATCCCCAGAAAACATGGGCTATGTCTCCAACTTCTGACTGGCATCGCCAGCAGGTGGATGTGCCTTTAAGACCAAGCCTATGTAATCTAGAGGGGGTCCAATAAAATATTTGTAAAATCTTAAATTGCATAAGGCGAACCCTTGCATCTCTAGATGCAGACTTGACATTTTTCAGAATCTTAGTCCACACTCAATACTTCAATACCAAGTTCAAGTCTTTCTCCCATAATCTCTTAATAGAAGTTAAAGCTCCATCCCCCAGACTCTGAATCAGCAGGGAGTAATACACTGATGCCTCATGACCTTTCCCAAAAGCAGTAATCACCTCTCCCAAAGTATCTGTCATTTTTGGGGGGTGTGTGCTACTCCCAAAAACAGTACAGAGCATGTGGCGCAGCTGTAAATACCTATAAACTGAGAGCTATGAATCCCAAAATGATGACCCAAATTCTCAAAAGATCTCAACACTCCACTCTCATACAGGTCGCCGAGTGTAGCAACCCCCCTCACAATCCACTCTGACCAACAGAAAGGGGACTTGTTGATACATAATTTTGGGTTAACCCATATGCTCGAGGCAACATTTAAATAAATGTCCGAATTGAATACTCAATTCGTGAATACTCAAATTTGAGATAATGGGGTGTGACTTAACTTCTCCAGTTAGTTTGATAGAAAGGCTTTGCAATGGCGAAACTGGGGCAAGGACTTCCTGTTCAATAGAAAACCAGGGAGCGGCTCTTTCAGGTGGAAGCGACCAATGAGCCAGATGCCTGAGACCGAACACATAATAATAAAACAACATTTTGAGTAGGCCTAGCCCACCTTTGTCAATCGGCCTATGTAATTTGTTGAAATGTAGTCTGGTATGTTAACCATTCCAAATGAAGGACTTCGCTATGTTATCAAATTGCTTGAAATAAGAGAGGGGGATATCTTTAGGGAGTGACTGTAGCAGGTAGTTGAATTTTGGAATACAGTTCATTTTAATAACATTAGCCTTCCCAATCATTGATAAATGTAATGAAGCCCATCTGTCAACATCACACGAAAATATTTAATTAAAGGGTCAAAATTAACTCTGACTAAATCAGACAAATTTGCTGGGAATAAAATACCCAAATACTTAAGCGCCCAGCTGGAAGGCCGTTACTGGGCAGTACGTTGTCAGAGCCAGATCTTCGGATTTAGACCAACTGACTTTATATCCTGAGAGCTTGGAAAAGGAATTAATAATTCTGTGGAGGCAAGGCATATACTGTATCTAGTTGGGTCAGAGTCAAATAATAAAATATCATCTGTGTAAAGCAAAAGCTTATGCGCCATATCTCCCACCACTACCCCTGGAAAATCATCCTCCTTTCTTATCGCAGCTGCTAATGGTTCCAGGGCAAGACAGAACAATAATGGGGGAAAAGGGCAACCCTGCCGAGTGCCCCTATCCAGAGTAAAATAATCTGAAATTAATCCATTTGTTTTTACTGCTGCTACAGGGTGTCTATAAAGTAACTTAAACCATCCAATAAAAGTACTGCTGAACCCATTAATTTCCAAAATCTTAAAAAGATAATCCCATTCTACCATATCAAACGTCTTTTCGGCATCAAGTGAGATGGCAGCGACTGGAGACTGATCATTTGCCACTGACCACATGATATTGATGAAACGCCTAATGTTATCAGAAGAGCTACGGCCCCGAATAAACCCCACCTGATCTATATGTATAAGTGATGTCATAACTTTACTTAATTTTTGACAACATTTTTACATCTAACTGGATCAGGGAAATTGGACGGTAACTTTTACACTCGCTTGGATCTTTGTCCTTTTTAAGAATCAGACTGTCATGGTTGGGGGAAGCTTTCCTTTAATGATTCTGTATAAACTTCTAACAAAAGTGGAGCCAATTCTGTAGCATAAGATCTGAAAAATTCAGCGGCAATACCATCTGGCCCCGGAACCTTGCCTGTAGGTAAGGACTTAATTACCTCGTCAATCTCCTCCAAGGTTATCTCAGAATCAAGAGAGTTTTTTGCTCAGTCGTCACAAATTTTGTGAGGCAAAATTACATAACAGAAAATACTTTGTAAAACAGACCCCAGCCAACAGGCAGAATAACCGAAAAAACATGTAGACTCATTCACAGAACTGTCTCAAAGGTGTGTTCCTCCACAAAACAAATTTCAGCTGATATAACGCCATTCAGTTTCCTCAGACAGACAACCAAGTGTTCAGTGAGCCGGCTGTTTATGAGTACGGCAGATGACTTAATCATTGTAATGTCCTTTAAAAATACTCCACAAAAACAAACTCCAGCCAACAGGAGGCACAAGCACAAAGAACGAACAGATTCATCCACAACTGTCCCGAAGCAGTGTAATTCCACAAAACGAGCTCCAGCCACTAGTTGGAACCAGCACAAAAATAAATAAAACAGGCATCCCGGTTCCTTGGATGATCAAGTGTGTATTGAGTGAGACAAATTCACTCGGAGGCCGCATAAAAAAAAATACACCATGACTTACTCAGTCCATCAACTTTATAAAAGACGTCCTTTATGTGAGCATGTAGATATTTTGTGGTCATCCATAGTGTCTATTCTAAATCTGGTTAGGAATTTCAGTGTAAAAATGATCTTCCATCAGTATAAAAGTTTCTTGAAGGAAGTGTTACTTCATGAAATACACTCCAGCCACAAGGCGGAGCCAACGCAAAAAGAAACAAAAAATGGCGCCCAGCTTCCTCAGATAATACAGTCGCTCAACCGCGAGTCAGTCCACTAATATAAGAAACATCAAATGGCGCCCAGCTTCCTCAGACAATCAAGTGTATGTTCAGCGAGTCAAACCAATAATATAAGAAACATCAAACAGCTTACTCACTCCAGTGTGTTTATGAAGGACAGTGCTTGTTTTGGACATGTAAATACAGTACTTTGTGACCATCCTTCGTTTCTATTCTCAGTTTGGCCAGAAACATCAATGCAAAAGCAATCTTCCTTTGATGTAAAAGTTTTTACATTACTTGAACCGATCGCGTTTCTCTCTTGTCGAATTCGCAAAATCCGGGAACAAGACAATATTGTGATTCTTTCAAGAAAGCTTTCCTTTGCTCCTCGCATGTTGCAACACGAGATCTTTATCGGATGATCTCCCTCAGCAGATCCGCAAGCCGGGACTCTGTGAGCTCACTTGATTTCCAGTTGATGGCCTGTTATGTTGAGCAGACTCGGGAAGAGCTCATCCAGGAATTTCACCATATCTCTGCCCTCTTCATGCTCAGGAATTCCAATTACCCGTATATTGTTCCTTCGGCTCATATTTTCAAGATATTCCAGTTTTTCCAAAATGTATTCCAAGTCTGTTCTGGATGTGGGCGGATTAGCGGATAATTCCCTTTCTGATGACTCAAGATAATCGATTAGTTTCTCAACATCCGACACTCTTGTGACCAACTCAAAGAATTTTGTTTCCATCGCCGTAATCGATTGACGTATTACAGCGAGATCCTCCAAATCAGCAACAACCATCGTCAGTATCACCGAGATGTTGGACAGTTGACGCTGAATTTCTTCTCCCGACATGCTCCCCAAATCGAGACCCTGCCCGGGGGTAGATGTAGCCTGCCCGGGGGTGTCAGCTTGAGCACGTAAGTGTCTTTTAATGTCTCCAGAGTGAGGATTTTGACTTCTTTGCCATGTTTACCTCAAAGAGCAAATATGTAATTGGGTGTATCGAATCTAACCAGATTATAACATAAAATAATTTAAAAACTAGCAAAGTGCGCAGAGCTCGTGATTCACACGTCTGCTTCTCGCATGGCGTCCCTCTGTCTCCTGACTGTTACTTTTGATTTTGACCCCCCCTTTGTTCAGGGACACATTATTCCATTTCTGTTAGTCACATGTCTGTGAAACTTGTTCAGTTTATGTCTTAGTTGTTGAATTTTTTTATGTTCATACAAATATTTACATGTTCATTTTGCTGAAAATAAAAGCAGTTGAAAGTGGGAGGACGTTTCTTTTTATATATACTGTATACACAGTACTGTGCAAAATTTTAGGGACTTGTGAAAAATGTTGCATAGTGAGATGTCTTCAAAAATAATGACATAAATAGTTGCTGAAGATATAATTAACCATCTTAAGACAAATGCATTTGTGAAACATCTTATTTGCCTAAGACCTCCGCTATCAAACACAATTTGTAAACAATAAAGTTGAGATAATGCAGACAGATGGCTTCAACAGAAGCATATACCATTGACAGGGTTGGGAGGGTTACTTTTGAAATGTATTCCACTACATATTTCAGAATACATGCTGTAAAATGTAATTTGTAACGTATTCCGTTAGATTACTCAAGGTCAGTAACATATTTTAAATACTTTGGATTACTTCTTCAGCACTGGTAGATTTTTCCACTTGTTTTGACTATAAAAACTCTGCCAGTACAGTAAGACAAAATACACGTTAAAAATACATTCTCTGAAAAACCTCAATATCTTATGCAGTGTTGTTTCTAAAACAAGATACATCAGATTGATCTTGTTTTAAGGATTTTTAGATATTTTTACAGGAAAATACAAAAATTATCATCAAGAATACGATTTTTGCCCTAATATCAAAGGTCTTACTAGAAAAAAAGACATTTTTATTCAACATGAATTTTCTTGATAAAAAATATGATCGTGTCTGGTAACATGTGCATGTAAAATGGCTAGAAATATCATTTTAGCTTAGTGTAAAGCTGACAGTTTACCCAAGGTTTATTTCTATTTCTTCTGCTCCAAACTTACTTCAAACGTACTTCTCTGTCTGCTCGTATGAATGTAACACATCATAAAAAAGTGTTTCACCGCTGTTCAAATGCTCTTTGGATCGCATTATTTATATGTATAAATGTTTTCCATCTGAAAGGACTAAATATTAAATGAAACAAATGACAATAAAATGCAAAGTAATCTCTTCAGTAATTAAAATACTTTTTGAATGTAACTATTCTAATTACCAATGATTTAAATTGTAACTGTAGTGGAATACAGTTACTTATATTTTGTATTTTAAATAAGTAATCCCGTTACTTGTATTCCGTTACTCCCCAACACTGACCATTGATGAACAACCTCGTAGCTCACGATAGGTCTGTCTTTAAAGTTTTATAAGTTATCTTTGAAAATCAGTTTGTCTGGGATAAATGCATGGGATTTTTACTTCCGGAACCAGATTGTTGCCTTATTATTCAGCCCCGCTGAATTTCCTCCTATTTGTATTAGAGTGCACTGAGAAGAGTCGTTCAAAATGGACTAAGTGTGGAGCACAGAAAGTATTTTTCATCACAGAGTTGATGTGTGAGCCTACAGCACTATGTGAAAATTCTCATGAGGTGTTTTTTCTTTCACTGTAAATGTTCATTTTTTAATTGGATCTGCAGATCACATTCAGACAGCTATGACACACTTCACTTTTCATAATACAAGTGCTTAATTGTTATACATGTAATTCTCTTTAATTGTTTGGTTTCAACTTGTTAATAATTTGTGTTAAAATATCAAATCAATCAAATCACTTTATTGTCACACAGCCATATACACAAGTGCAATGGTGTGTGAAATTCTTGGGTGCAGTTCCGATCAACATAGCAGTCGTGACAGTGATGAGACATATACCAATTTACAATAACATCAAATTAACACAACACAATTTAAGCATCTGTTATACACATAATTACACTCAACTTAAAACATCAAATTAACACAACACAATTTAAACATCTGTTATACATAATTACACAACTTAAAACATCAAATTAACACAACACAATTTAAACATCTGTTATACACATAATTACACTCAACAATATACAAATAATAACATACACTGTACAGTATACAATATGCTGTTTTTGTTTTTTTGTTTTTTACTATATAGATACTATATAGATACACATTATTAAATTAAAATTAAATTAAAAATTAAAATATATAAAAAAAAGTATATATATATATATATATATACAGAATGTACAGTATTGTACTGTATTGACATTCAGGCTGTCGGTTGATAGTCAGTTGTTAAGAGAGACATAATATAATAATAATATAATTTATGACAGTCCGGTGTGAGATAAAAGAGTAATAAAGTGCAGGGCTGATGTATTTTGATCGTGGGAGATCAAGAGTTCAGAAGTCTGATTGCTTGGGGGAAGAAGCTATCATGGAGTCGGCTGGTGCGGGTCCTGATGCTGCGATACCGCCTACCTGATGGTAGCAGTGAGAACAGCCCATGGCTCAGGTGGCTGGAGTCTCTGATGATCCTCTGAGCTTTTTTCACACACCGCCTGGTATATATGTCCTGGAGGGAGGGAAGCTCACCTCCGATGATGTGTCTGGCAGTTCGCACCACCCTTTGCAGTGCTTTGCGGTTGTGGGCGGTGCTATTGCCGTACCAGGCGGAGATACAGCCAGTCAGGATGCTCTCCACAGTGCAGGTGTAGAACCGTGTGAGGATGTGGCGGTTCATTCCAAACTTCCTCAGCCGTCTCAGGAAGAAGAGGCGCTGATGAGCCTTCTTCACAACGACTTCAGTGTGGACGGACCATGTGAGTTCCTCAGTGATGTGGACACCCAGGAACTTGAAGCTGCTGACTCTCTCCACTGGTGCTCCATTGATGGTGATTGGACTGTGTTCTCTGTCTTTTCTTCTGAAGTCCACCACAAGCTCCTTTGTCTTACTGACGTTGAGGGAGAGGTTGTGCTCCTGACACCAGTGTGTCAGAGTGTGCACCTCCTCTCTGTAGGCTGTTTCATCATTGTCAGTGATCAGACCTACCACCGTCATGTCATCAGCAAACTTAATGATGGCATTGGAGTTATGTGTTGCCACACAGTCATGTGTGTACAGGGAATACAGTAGTGGGCTGAGAACACAGCCCTGCGGGGCTCCAGTGTTGAGGGTCAGTGATGAGGAGATGTTGCTGCCTATTCTAACCACCTGGCGTCTGCTTGACAGGAAGTCCAGGATCCAGCTGCACAGCGAGCTGTTTAAGCCCAGAGCCCGGAGTTTCTCATCTAGCTTGGAGGGCACTATGGTGTTGAATGCTGAGCTGTAGTCTACAAACAGCATTCTCACATAAGTGTTCTTTTTTTCCAGGTGGGAGAGAGCAGTGTGTATTGTAGATGCAATGGCATCATCAGTGGAGCGGTTGTTGCGGTATGCAAACTGCAGCGGGTCAAGATTGAGTGGTAATACAGAGCAGATGTAATCTCTGATTAGTCTCTCAAAACATTTGCTGATGATGGGGGTCAGAGCAACAGGATGCCAGTCATTTAAGCAAGTTATTTTTGATTGTTTTGGAACAGGCACAATGGTGGATGTTTTAAAGCATGTGGGGACTACAGACAAAGAGAGGGAAAGGTTGAAAATGTCCGTAAAAACACCAGCCAGCTGGTTCGCGCACGCTCTGATGACGCGGCCCGGAATGCCGTCTGGACCCGCGGCTTTGCGGATATTCACCCGTCGGAAGGATCGGGTTACATCCCCTACAGAGACGGAGAGTGAACTAACCTCTGTAGCTTCGGCCGTGAGAGCTCTCTCCGCGAGGGCGGTGTTATTTCCCTCGAAACGAGCATAAAAAGTATTTAGCTCATCCGGTAGAGAGGCAGTGGTGTTCATGGCGGAGTTTTTATTCCCTTTAAAGTCCGTGATGATGTTAATTCCCTGCCACATGCTTCTAGAGTTGGTGGTGTTAAACTGTCCTTCAATCTTGTTCCTGTACTGGCGTTTTGCTGTTTTGCAGAGGGCATAACTGGCTTGTTTATGCTCCTCCGCGTTCCCGGAATTAAAAGCAGAGGTCCGCACATTAAGTGCCGCGCGAACATCGCTATTGATCCACGGCTTCTGATTCGGATAGATTCGCACAGTTCTGGTCAGAATCACTTCCTCTACGCACGTTCTGATGAAACACATTACGCTATCAGCGTAAAGCTCGATGTCGTCATCAGAGGCGGACCGGAACATCTCCCAGTCCGTGCGATCAAAACAGTCTTGTAGCGTAGAGTCTGATTGGTCCGACCAGCACTGGATCGTTCTGAGGGTGGGTGCTTCCTGTTTCAATTTCTGCCTGTAAGCGGGCAGAAGCAGAATGGAAGAATGGTCCGATTTGCCAAATGGTGGGCGGGGGAGGGATTTGTAGCCATCCCGGAACGGAGAGTAGCAATGGTCCAAAACCCGGTCCCCTCGTGTGTTGAAACTAATGTGCTGGTGATATTTTGGTGCGACTGATTTTAAACTGGCTTTATTAAAGTCCCCGGTCACAATGAACGCGGCCTCAGGGTGCGCGGTTTCCTGCTCACTTATAATCCCATACAGTTCCTTGAGTGCCCGGTCTGTGTCGGCTTGTGGCGGGATGTACACAGCAGTGATAATGACCGCTGTGAATTCCCTCGGTAGCCAGAATGGTCGACACAGAAGCATAAGAAATTCCAGATCAGGAGAACAGAAAGACTTGATGGAATGTACGTTCCTCTGATCATGCCAGGATTTGTTGATCATAAAACATACACCACCTCCTCTAGTTTTACCTGAGAGGTCTTTCGCTCTGTCCGCTCGGTGCATGGAGAACCCCGCGGGTTCAATGGCTGAGTCTGGAATCTCCGCAGACATCCAAGTTTCCGTAAGGCAGATAATGCAGCAGTCCCTCGTCTCTCGTTGGAAAGAGATCCGCGCTTTCAGCTCGCAGAGCTTGTTATCCAGAGACTGAACATTTGCCAGTAGAATAGTGGGTAGCGGGGGTCGATTTGCGCGGCGTCTTACTCTGATGAGAACGCCGGCTCTGTTTCCCCTTTTCCTCCTGCGTTTCCGCGGCCGTGCTGCCCAGACAAAGGGCTCCGCTTGCGTGTTTGTAAACAGCGGGTTGGCATTGAGGAATGTGAAGTCCGGTTTTCGGTGTGAGATCGCTGAACCAATGTCCAAAAGTGTTTGTCTGTCGTAGACAATAAGGCAGACAACATCCAAGACAAAACACATAAGAATTGTAAACAAAACAAACAAACCATTGCTATGTTGTGTTGGAGCTCGCAACGCAGCAGCCATACTCGGCGCCATCTTGAGTCCTTGAGTATGTAGTCGATATGAAATTTATAAGTGACAGCTCGTATTATTTCACATGCAAGTTCATGACATTAAAGGAAATAATTAGATGTACCTTTTAAAATACATTTTTTACCCCACATTTTTAAGAGGCTTAAATGTGATTAAAATAAAACTTTTATGTGTGTGTGTGTGTGTGTGTGTGTGTGTATAAAAATATAGTATCACCCCGTACCGGATTAACACAAAAAAATCTGCTCACCTGAACTATGACACGATGGGTGAATGACATGAGAAGATGGTCAGAGGTGTTGTACAGATATATTTTTAATGACTTTGTGTTGTCTCTTGGAGTTTCATGAGCGCAGAGGCACATTAGTACGTCCACAGCTTGAAGGTAGGATCTTGTGTATTTATGAATTAAGTACTCTTGATTTAAAATCTCCCCACTCTGCTTTCCATTGTTATGACATCCCCTGAATACTTTAAAATACTCATGATAACTTTTGATAACTATATAACCTGTAAATCCACTTCAATGGCTAATTACAACTTTGACATCAACACCATAGATATCTATATAGAACTGCTAGAACGGAATATCAAAGACAACATTTTCAAGATGGCTGCACACTAGTTTCTGATGCATTTTTTTTATTATTTATTTTTTACATTTTTTTATTTTATTTTTTTATTAGAAACAAGCGAAACAAGCCAGGGGTATACATAGTACACAATAATTCCAATATACTTTACAAGAGTGCAAAGACATATATTCACTACACAGTGCATTGGTTTTCAAAGCTTTGGAGTTGCTGGAGGTACAAAAGGTATTTAAATAATATTTAAAGTCTTTACAAAAAAGTGTAAGTAGGGGCTTTACAGACAGAAATGTACACTTATGTATAACATTTCTATCAGAAAATACTCTCTTTTTAAGTCTTTATAAAGCAAAGAAAAACTAGCTAAAATAGAGGTGCATACAAACAAACAGAATTTTCTCCAAAATAATACAACGTGGACACATTCCTCAAAAAGGTGTGGGGCAGATTCATCCACAGCTCCACACAAGGAGCAAATTAAGTGGATCTTTATCAGGGAACATGTTTCTTAAATAAAGATTGACTGGGAAAAATTGGTGTAGCAATTTAAAGGACACCTCCTTAACCTTGTTGGTAATTCAATATTTGTGAGGCAAAGACCATACTTTCTTCCAGGGAATGTCTTCATGATACCTACTCTAGTGATGGGAAGATCAGATAATTTTACAGACTTGGATCTTTGAGTCTCGTTCAGCAAAATGAAAAAATTTGTTCAATTTTATTAACTGATTAGTTCGGTGACCCCTTCTGAAAATGTCACTAGGTGGTGACAAATGAGCATCTTATGTGGTATGAGTGAGTCAGTGAATCATTTTGAGTCATTCTTGACCGAAATCTACCAAGAGACTTTATAGTGTTTAAGCATTAAAAGAACAAAGGAGATCTATAGTCTTCCTTCAGTCTGAGCATTCTTTTTCATCCAAAAAGACAACAATAATAGTCTAATAATAGTGAGTTTCAATAACGTCCTTACCTTCTCCTTTATTAAAACTTGCATGGCTACAAATCTACTGACTTCAGTATAAGAATTATAAACACAAAGCAGATCTACGGTATCATTTTCCTACAGTAGCCTATTTAAACTGCTGAGCATAGCTTTTATCAGAAAAGACCACAATAATAGACAAATAATAATAATTTTGAGTTTCAATAATGTTCTTTTGTCATTGTAAAGCCCATTTCACATGAGTTGAGTCAAGGCGTCAATGCTCCGTTTAACGCCAGCATCAAGCACCGCATTGCCCTCCACATGACAAGAGTTGCAGAAAGCGTCATAGAGGGGCGATTTTACCACGTAAAAAAGTGGGAGGTGTTGCACAATTGAAAACATGTATTTGGAAGAGAGGAAAAAAGCTTGCAGTTGCTTTGATAGCAGAAAGTAATAAAAGGACTCATTTATGTTTAGGTCTAAGCGTTTTCTTGGTGAATTTAAATTAGTTCAATAACTGGGGTCTCTGATATTCGTAAACGATAAGGTAATATTTAATTAAAAGAAATTCTGAGACTTCAATGTCTCTTCACAAATGCCGCCCCCTGCAAGATGCCGCCGCCCTCCCACAAGATGCCGCCCTGGGCAACTGCACATGTCGCTCATGCCTAAATCCGCTTCTGCACTAATGTGCCGCGGCACAGTGGTTGGGAAACACTGCTTTAGAGAGAATTACTTCATCTTACATTTCTTGTCTAGAATATGAATACCATTAATTGAAAATATAGGAATGTGATTAGACAAGCTAGCATAATTTAGGTGCGCTCTAATTAAAGATTTTAAGCTAAGTGGGATACTTTTAATCACATTATTGAAGTCTCTTATAGAAAACGAAGCACCCTTCAGAGTAATAAGTTCATTAAATGAGAGAAGTTCCCCTTGATTATTGAAGAGATCAGAAATAAAAGGAAATTTTGTGCCACCCACTCCTTAAAAAAAAGTGATTTGTTGCCAGACAGAACATTTTCATTATTCCAGATAATACAAGTGTGGGGGGAGAAATTATGTTTAAATGCAATCTTCCAGGATTCAAGAGCTTGTTTATGAAAATTTGAAAGTTTGATTGGTAATTTGCAGCATTTAAAATGACAAGATAATAAGAATTTAAAGTCACCACATTTTTCAAAAATCATATTAGGGATCCAAAACCAGGGTAAGTCACTATTAGAGATATATTTCTTTATCCAATTAATCTTAAATGTCTGGTTGATAGTCTGAAAATCCAGTGCATTAAGACCGCCCTCCTTATAGGTTTTTACCAGAGTTTCTTTGAACATGTTCTGCTTTATTTTTCCAAACAAAACGAAACAGCAGAGAGTTTATAGATTTTATAATTTTATTATCAACATATAACGAAAGAGCAGGGTATACTAAACATGATATGCCCTCAGCTTAAGTCAATAAGACTCTCCCGTAAATTGTTAAGTCTCTCTGCAGCCAGCAGTTAAGTATATTTTTTGTTTTGTCTAATTTTGGCTGAAAATTTTGGTGAAGACGTTTGGAACCTGATTTACATAGGTCAGTCCCAAGATACTTGACACAAAGTTTCACCTTAATTCCACAAACAGATGTTTTGTCTGAATCATGCACATACATGATTTCACTCTTCCTGGGATTCTCTACCAGCCCAGAAGCCTTAGAAAAAAGATCAAAAATACTTAAGGCAACTGAAACCTGTGATTCATCTCCAAGAAAGAGGCACGTATCATAAGCTAATTGACTTTAAAGTGTTTTCTCCAATATTTATACCTTCATTGGACACATTTTTTTATGTATAAGCTAAGAAGATCTGCAGCCAGAAGAAAAAGAAAGGGAGAAATGGGACATCCCTGACGGATACCTTGACCAACAGCAAAATGGAGAGAAATGCCAGAAGCTAAAGAAACAGAACTATAAATACCATTATAAACAAAATCTTGGGTAAGCCTAACCCACCTTTGTCAATCGGCCAATGGGACGTTTACCATTCCAAATGAAGGACTTCGCTATGCTATCAAATTGCTTAAAATAAGAGAGGGGGACATCAACAGGGAGAGACTGTATCAAGTAGTTGAATTTTGGAATACAATTCATTTTAATAACATTAATCTTCCCAATCATCGAAAAATGTAATGAAGCCCATCTGTCCACATCGCTCGAAAACCTTTTTTATTAAAGGGTCAAAATGAACTCTAACTAAATCAGACAAATTTGCTGGGAATAAAATGCCCAAATACTTAATGCCCTGTTTGGGCCACTGAAAGGCGCCCGGCTGGAAAGCCGTTACTGGGCAGTATGCTGTCAGAGCCAAAGCTTCAGATTTAGACTTTTAACTTGACTTTTTAACTTGGAAAAGGAATTAATAATTCTGTGGAGGGCAGGCATAGATCTAGCGGGGTCGGAGACGAATAATAAAATATCATCTGCGTAAAGCAGAAGCTTATGCGCCATACCTCCCGCCTCCACCCCTGGAAAATCATCCTCCTTTCTTATCGCAGCTGCTAATGGTTCCAGGGCAAGACAGAAAAATAATGGGGAAAAGAGGGCAACCCTGCCGAGTGCCCCCATCCAGAGTAAAATAATCTGAAATTAGTCCATTTGTTTGTACTGCTGCAACAGGGTGTCTATAAAGTAACTTAATCCAACCAATGAATGTACTCCCGAACCCATACATTTCTAAAATCTTAAAAAGATAATCCCATTCTATCATATCAAATGCCTTTTCGGCGTCAAGTGAAATGGCAGCGACCGGAGACTGATCATTCGCTACTGACCACATGATTTTAATGAAATGCCTGATGTTATCAGAAGAGCTGCGGCCCCGAATAAATCCCACCTGATCTATATGTATAAGAGATGTCATACAATTCTGGACAAAATTTTTACATCTAGCTGGATCAGGGAAATTGGTTGGTAACTTTTACACACACACACGGATCTTTGTCCTTTTTAAGAATCAGACTGATCCGGGCTTGTGTCATGGTTGGAGGAAGCTTTCCGTTCTTTAATGATTCTGTATAAACTTCTAACAAAAGTGGAACCAGTTCTGTAGCATAAGATCTGAAAAAATTCAGCAGCAAAACCATCTGGCGCCAGAGCTTTGCCTGTAAGTAAGACCTTAATTTCCTCATCAAGTTCCTCAAAGGTTATCTCAGAATCAAGACAATTTCTTTGCTCAGTCGTCAGTTTAGGAAGTTTTAATGGTTCCACAAAGTTTCTAATATCTTCATCAGTAGACGAAGACGTAGAACTATAAAGATCAATATAGAATTCTTTAAAAGCATTATTAATATCAGTGGCCGAGGTAAATATTTCACCACCATCAGATTTCACTGAGGGAATAGTAGAAAAAGACTCTCTCTGCTTTATATATCTACCCAAAAGCTTTCCTGCTTTGTCCCCTGACTCAAAGTATGACTGTCTTGCCCTAAATAACCAAAACTCCACTTTCCGTGACAAAATAGCATTATATCTGTATTTCAATCTAGTCAATTCTCTGAGGCCATCAGATGACATTCTGCGCTTCAGCTCTGTCTCTGCACTTTTAATATTCTCTTCCAACTCCACAAGTTTTCGTGCTTTGGATTTTTTGGTGAATGAGGCATACTGTATGAACCGACCCCTAAGAACTTCCTTAAGTGCCTCCCAAGCCATGCCCACAGAGGATACTGAGGACCAGTTGGTCTCCATATAAACATTGATTTTGGTCTTTAACATTTGTTGGAAATCAGGATTTTGCATAAGGGATACATTAAAGCGGCAACTATATGATTTCTTTTTCTCCGTATGTGGCAACATCTCCAAACTCACCAGGGTGTGATCCAAGACTAAAATGTTTCCAATTGAACAATCCGCAACAGATGAAATGAGGGACTTAGATATCAAAAATAAATCTATTCTAGAATAAATCTTATGGACTGATCAAAAAAATTTACAGTCCCTACCAGATGGGTTCAAAAGTCGCCAAATATCTGCAAGACCAAGATTTTTACACATCCTGTGAAGTGTCACCGTTGCTCTAGTGGGCTTACACACTTTTGCTTCACTATGATCAAGGACTGAGTCCATCAAAAGATTAAAGTCTCCTCCCAATATTATATCATGAGAGGTGCCAGCGGCTTGCAACTTCCCTTCAAGATCTATAAAAAAGCCCTGATTATCAGCGTTAGGCGCATAAATATTAGCCAAAATCAACCTTTGCCCTTGAATTTCAGCTAAAACAATAATGACTCTTCCTAATTTATCTTTAATCTGTTTGAGAAATTTGAATTGTAGATGTTTATTAATCAATATAATGACTCCCCTGCTCTTACTTGAGCCAACGCTAAAGAAAACATGTCCACCCCATATCTTCCCAAGTTTTTCAGCTACCTGCGGGGAAAGATGTGTTTCTTGAAGAAACACTATATCATATTTCTTACGTTTAAGAAAAGAAATAACCTTCCTTATTTTTATGGGGTGCCCCAACCCATTTACATTCCACATGGAGAGAGACAACTTATTCATATTAACATTTGACATATTGATATAATAAAAATAAATAAATTGTGTGTCAAAAACAAGATTATACAGACCACATTCCCCATTAATGCAACAGTCAAACCCTGAACTTCCCCCCGAACAAAACAAACAGAAAAAAGAAGAACATGCGCATTAACGCCGCGCACGACAGCGCCAACCAATCCCTTAAAACTCAAAGAGTCCATGTACGCCTACGAGAGCCCCCGCGACAACTTTGCCATCGGATTGCTCAAGTCCGGTGCTTCTATACAAATTTTGTAAGGCAAAATTACATAACAGAAAATACTTTGTAAAACAGACCCCAGCCAACAGGCAGAATAACTCCACAAAATAAACTCCAGCTGTTATAAAGCCATTCAGTTTCCTCAGAAAGACAAGCAATTGTTCAGTGAGCCAGCTGTTATGAGTTCAGCGGATGACATAATCATTCCAATGTCCTGTAAAAATACTCAACAAAACAGACTCCAGCCAGCAGGAGGAATAAGCACAAAGAACAAACAGATTTATCCACAGCTGTTCCAAAGGAGTGATATTCAACAGAACAAGCTCCAGCCGCTAGGCGGAGCCAGCACGAAAAACAAAACCGGCATCCCGGTTCCTCGGATGATCAAGAGCCAAACTAACTCGGAGGCCGCAAAAAAAAAAAAAAAAAGAAAAGAAAGAAAAGAAAAATACACCATAACTTACTCAGCCAGTCAACTTGTAGATATTTAGATATTTTGCGGTCATCCAAAGTGTCCATTCTCGATCTGGCCGGAAACTTCAGTGTAAAAAAGATTTTCTGTCAATGCAAAAGTTTCTTGGAGTCATGCCACAAAACAAACTCCAGCCGCTAGGTGGAACCCGCGAGTCAGTCCACTAATATAAGAAACATCAATGGCTTACTCCAATGTATTTATGAAGGAGAGTGCCTGTTTTGGACATGTAAATACTTTGCGACCATTCTTCGTTTCTATTCTCAGTTTGGCCAGAAACATCAGGGCAAATGAGATCTTTTTCTGATGTAAGAGTTTCTTACATTCCTTGAACCGATCACGTTTCTCTCTTGTCGAATTCGCAAAGTCTGGGAACAAGAAAATATTATGATTCTTCCAAGAAAGCTTCCATTTGCTTCTCGCCTGGCGCAACACGAGATCTTTATCGGTAAGATCTCAGAAATTTGGCCAAAATCGATCGGGGCCTTTCTCCCTCAGCAGATCTCCAAGCAGGGACTCTGTGAGCTTGCTCGATTTCCAGCTTATGGCCTGTTATGTCGAGCAGACTCGGGAAGAGCTCGTCCAGGAATTTCACCATATCTCTGCCCTCTTCATGCTCAGGAATTCCAACAATTCGTATGTTATTCCTTCGGCTCATATTTTCAAAATATTCCAGTTTTTCCAAAATTAATTCCAAATCTGTTTTGGACGCGGGCAGATTAGCGGATAATTCCCTTTCCGATGACTCAAGATAATCGATCCGTCTTTCAACTTCTGTCACTCTTGTAACCAACTCAGAGAATTTTGTTTCCATCGCCGTAATCGATCGACGTATTACAGCAAGATCCTCCAAGTCAGCAGCAACCTTCGTTAGCATCACCGACATGTTGGACAGTTGTCGCTGAATTTCATCTACCGACGTGCCATCCAAATCGAGTCCCCGTCTCGCAGTTCCGTCAGAGGCCTCAGCTTGAACACGTAAGTGTCTTTTAATGTCTCCAGAGTCTGAGGATTTTGACTTCTTTGCCATGTTTACCTCAAAGAGCATGTAACTGGGTATATCAAATCTCACCAGATTATAACATGAAAATAATAAAAAAAAACTAGCAAAGTTCGCAGAGCTCGTGTCTCACACGTCTGCTTCTCGCATGGCATCAACGATGATCATCTTAACATTTTCCCCTTCACGCTCAGGAATCCCGGCTACAAGGAGGTTCCATCTGCGTTTGTATCCAACAAAGTTACTGCATTTCTCTTTGAGAACTTTGTTCTCACTTTCTAACATCGCAACTTTTGTCTGTAGAGTGATAACCTTCTCTGTCACGTCTTCCACCTGCTTACTTATAGCTTCAAGCGAGCAAGTAAGTTTACAGATTGAGGCTGTGTTTTCTTTCACAGATATCTCAACTGATTGCAGCTTAATCAATGATTCTTCTTGCATCCTGCTCACTTTTTCAATGGCTGTCAGCAGTACAGCATTAGATACAGCGTCGGGAGTGTTGATTCGATTTTTCTTCTGAGCAGGGGACTTACAAGGAGTGTCAGGGAGAGCCCCAAATTGTGGTTCAAGACGTCTTGCGTAGTTGTGCACCTTCAAAATGTCGCTGTTGGCAAAAGCCTCAACAGAGGCTGTCTCCATTTCATCATCCATGTCTTCAGCAAGCAAGCTTCCTGACTCCAAATTCACCAAAACTTAAAAGAAATGGGTCCGGCTATCGTAATAACTTGGTCCAAAGAGGGTATATTAAACTTTAATACTACAGACAAGCTTGAGCATAGAAGTTCAAAAAACAACCCGACCCTAGTTGAAAGGTGAACTAATCATTTCTGTTTCCTGTACAGCGCCAATGCAGTTTTCATGTAACAAACGAATGGAGGTTGCGCAATGCACATGTGCGGCCAACACAAAATTAATGAATCACTCTCTGAGACTACTCGTTCTTCTGAGTCACATAAAAGATCCATTCAAAATGAACGAATCGTTCATGAACGACCCATCAATAACCTACTCCAATAAGAAACTTATGAGGGGACAGTACATATGTCTTTCTGAAAAAGTTGTCTAATCTTTCTATTTTTGAGTGCCGGTGTGGTGTTGAAGTCTGTTTCCCCATCGGATTCTATTTCCCCCTAGCCCGGCCCCCAACCAAACGATGAAGGAAGTACGCGTTCCCAAAAAGCTCGCCCCCGAGATGCTGAGCTCGTACCACTGAAGTCTACGGAGAGCGCTAAGGCTTAAAAACTCTGTAGAGTGTTGTATTCTACAAGTGAAATGCAAATTACATGACTGTCTATTTATATTTTGGAAATGGGGTAACAGAACCTATGTTTGTTGCATTTTTATGTCTTTATGAACACAACCACCCACAGGTATTTCTATCAGTAAATAATATTAGATTTGTGAGAGTTTTCATTTTGAATATTGTAGACTTTTGGAATAAATGTGTGCTCACATATTTCTCTTTTTTTCCCCTTAGCCAAGCTTTTTTTAAATTTTTTTTAATTTATTTTTTAGAAATGCAACTGCGTGTTTTGGCCACAAGAGAGCTCCGTTGTCCACTTTAGTTCAGCTGTTTACATTAAATCTGATGGATTTCAGTCCCAACAAGTACACTTTCACCACAATTTACTGAAAAAAGGTCAAAAGAAATTGTAGATAAAAAAAAAAAAAAAAACATCACACAAGTTTTTAAGTTTTATCTTTGCCTTAAAACCACCCCAAGTCCTGTGATTTTTAGCCTGCTATCCCTAAATTTGTCCATTATAGCAGGGGGAATGCATCCTGGCAGCTGAGAACATTACTGTCAGATATGTTCCCCCTGTGTTCAATAAGAAAGAAAGCTCATACATGTGTCAAATTCATACTGCTGACTTGTTTCCCCACAACAGATAAGTCCTGTGATTTCTAGGCAGTTATCAATTATTTGTCCATTATAGCAGGGGGAACGCATCCTGACAGCTGGGAATGTTACTGTCAGATACTGTTCCTCCTGTGTTCAATAAGAAAGAAAGCTCACACAAGTATTACATGGAATACTTTAATAACAAAAAAAATAATAATAATAAATTAATAATAATAATTCCATGTGGGATTAAAGAAATATAAAAAATAATATATACAGTATATTTATGGAAAAATCAAAGTAATTCAAAACAAACATTCAAAATCAATGAAAAACAAACAATATCAATCTCATAATTACAAGTATGTAAAAAATATTAAACTTTATACATTTTTGGTCTGTTAGTTCCTTCCTTATGTCTTAGTGAGATTTAGCATGCTGCTCATAGAAATTTCTCCTCTATCTTTGGCCTTCCGCAGGCATCACAGGATATCTGTAGTGCAATATCATTTTAACAATTGCGTTATAATGTAAACATCAATGTTAATTCCTTCACCAATATTAGCTTGAGGAATAATAGAGTTTTTAAGCCAGTGCTTCAGCGCTTGCCACTTGGGGGGATTATTTAGGGTACAAGAGTGATATCCCCAAGTTTACTGAAGGTCATTACTGTAAAATACCCAAGAGTGAATTAAGCTGCCGGTACAGAAACTGTTGTGTCAATAGCAGATACAATGTACATACAGTAATTAAATGTAACACTCTTGTTATTTGTGACTGGTATTTTAAGCCTCGCACAGAGTCAGTTCCTGACCGATAATATTTTTGATTCAAATGCACAATTAGTAGCTTCATCTGAGCTCTTCAACTCACAAGCACTTACCAAAAACAATTCACTACCTTACAATATCTGCTGGTGTTAATACTGAACAAAATATTTAACGAAAACTTGGAAAGAAAACTTAATATTGACAAAAACATTTTTGCTCCCCATGATGGGAAGGTTTTGCAAATTTCCTAAAGTATAAACAGTAAAGTATCTCCACATATATAAACATATGTCTCTGAAGAAATTGTTCTATGAAATGATCCCAACATAGGGACTATGGCATGTAATTCTTGGAGAAATCTTAATGGAAATTGAAATACTGGTACTTACATGAGTAAATGGATAAAACAGACATTATTAAATAATTTAAAATGACATTGGAAATGGAACCACCAATGGATGCTCCCAGAGGGCCGCATAAAATAAAATACCCATGTCAACTCCTCCTTTCACTCTCATCTGAATTAGCCTCCCCACAGTGGAAAGAAAGTTTTGTCAAATCATCTGTCAGAAGAATGTATTTAAAATGAACAGTTAACAATTATTTTTTCCAAACATAATCCACCTATAAATTAGTAGTAATAGTAATTACATTTCCAACGTAATTTGGTAATTATATTTCACCAAAAATGTATACATTTAACCTCACTCTCAAGCTCCATTCCAGGCCCTGATCAGCCAATGTCCCAGTAAAAGACCTTGTATGGCCCAATTTGTGACAGCAGGACATTGGCCTTTAGACCATCTCAGGCATCCTTCACATCTAAATGAAATAAGCACAAAGTGCAGGGATTACTACATAAAAACCTGGTATTTTAGGAACTGCATTCTTTTTCGCAATTTTATCCCTTTTTCTCCCAATTTGGAATGCCCAATTCCCACTACTACTTAGTAGGTCCTCGTGGTGGTGCGGTTACTCACCTCAATCCGGGTGGCGGAGGACAAGTCCCAGTTACCTCCGCTTCTGAGATCGTCAGCCTTATCACATGGCTCGCTGTCCATGACACTGTGGAGGCTCCCAGCATGTGGAGGCTCAACTTACCATGCACAACTTACCACGCACCCCACTGAGAGCGAGAACCCCTAATCGCAACCACGAGGAGGTTACCCCATGTGGCTCCCTAGCAACGGGCCAATTTGGTTGCTTAGAAGACTTGGCTGGAGTCACGCAGCACACCCTGGATTCAAACACGTGACTCCAGGAGTGGTAGTCAGCATTTATACTCACTGAACTACCCAGGTCTCTAGGAACTGCATTCTTTAGAGAATTATTACATCTAAAAGATGCTTCTCCTACATTCAACTTCTGTGAATGTAGCCTTGGCCAGGAGGAGTTGATATCGTCAGACGATGTCCAATGATAATTGGGTGTTTCGACCCTGAACCGCAACTCCCTCCCATTGGTGGGTCGGCAGTGGTGGCCAAATCACTGCCCATCTCCTCCTCCTGGCTTCCAGCCTGTCTCCTCTCTCCTGTTCCATAGCTAACAAGAGGCTCTTTCTGCTGCCTCCCCCATCCTGCAAACTGCTATCTTTCTCTCCTTTCCTATCATTCCAATGGCTGTGAACATTCTCCATACTGACTGGGCAGGGAATCCTCTACAGCCAACCTCGACTGGGAACAGCCACGCCTGCCATCCTTTCTCCCGACAGTCTTGCAAAATATCCTGGTAGTTGGCGCTCTTTCTTTCAAAGGCTTGGTCACACCCTTCTTCCCACGGGACTGTAAGTTTGATCAGGATGATCTTCTCCTCCTCGGACCACATCTGGCCTTCCTCCCAGGTCTACCTTCATATCCCATGGTTGGGCCTTTTGTAGTAGGTTGTTTGTTGTTCTTACTGTGGTTGATGGCTTTTCTCCATCTCTCACAAACTTGATAGATGGTGTTGGTTTCCTGTGTGTTTGGCGTTTCTTGCGTCTCTCCTGCTCCAGGATGTAAGCAAGCATCATGAGCACCTTATCATGGCGCCATCTGTATCTTCCCTGGGTGAGTGCTGTTTTACACCCTGACAAGATGTGCACCAAGGTGCCCCTCTCCCCACAAAGCTTGCATAGTGGGTCCTCTCTCATACCCCACTTGTGCAAATTTGTTGAAGTTGGGAGCGTGTCATACACCGATCGCAGCAGGAAGGAGATGCGGAAAGGCTCCAGTTTTCATAGATCCACCCATGTGATTTTCCTCTTGGGAAGGTCCCATTTGGTCCAGGCTCCCTCGGATACTAGCTCCACAGCCCTTGATCTTCGTCCTCTCTCCTCCAGGTACCGTACATCCTCCTAGATCATGGCTCTTCTCTCCTTGGTATCCGTCTTCCCCCATTGTTGGAAATGGGAAGTTCCAAGGCCCTGTCTCCCTGTGCATGGCATTCCAATGATGTCACGTAGCTTTAGCATATTTTCAGACTGAATGTTACATTGTTACATTAAAAGATAAATAAATATTGTGAAACATACATTTTTCAATATTGCCTGAGGCTGAAGCTATGGCTGCAGCACAGCCTGACGCTGGAGCTGCTGCTTGGCCTGTTGGTGGTGCTGGTGCTGCTGGTGCTGTTAGTGGAGCTGGGGCAGGGGCTGTTGGTGGAGCTAAGGCTGGGGCTGTTGGTGGTGCCGGGGTTGTTGCTAGGGCTATTGGTGGTGCCGGGTTAAGGGCTGTTGGTGGTGCCCTGGCTGGGGCTACCACTGTTGGTGATGCTGTTAGTGGTGCTGGGGTTGGGCCATTGGTGGTGCCGGGGCTGTTGGTGGTGCCTGGGCTGTTAGTGTTGCTGGGGCTTGGGCTGCCATTGTTGGTGGTGCTGGTGCTGTTAATGGTGCTGGGGCTGCCACTATTGGTGGTGCTGTTAATGGCGCTGGGGCTTTTGGTGGAGCTGAGGCTGGGGCTGTTGGTGGTGCCGAGGTCTGGCTGTTGGTGGTGCTGTGGATGTTAGTGGTGTTGATGCAACCAGGGCTGTTGGTGTTACTGTTAATTGTCCTTTTTGGGATTTAATTCTATGAGGTATTCTAGGCTGTTGCTGGTGATCAATATTCACTTTAGGGATAAATTGCATGTCAGACTGTAGGTCTGTGCTCATCTTATCTATAGCAACTATTGTAAAGGGACCAGTCCAGTTTCCCTCTAGCTTCCCACCCTTTCTTTGTTGGTTTCGTATATTTTTCCTAAGCACCTGGTCACCTCCATGAAAACATGGCTGTTTTGCAGATTTGGGGATCTTGTATTTGCTTTGAGCTGCAGTTATATTTTCACGCATTTTCAAGAGTGAAAATGGAGTCCTGCCTTTTAATGGCCTCCAACACCACCTCCTGGTCAAGAGCATTCTCTACGCTGCTGTCAATCTGCAAAATAGACCTTTTCATTTTTTTTCATTGTTATTGGTCTTGATCCATCGCTTACAGTCATAAGAATGTATGTGTGAATGAGGCAAACTTATCTATTTGTTGACTAACTGTACAATCTCAAAGCACTTCTGATCACTTTAACAGTATGTGAGAGGTTCGTTGGGTGGGAAAGGAGGAAATGGGAAACTTGGGATTTCAACTCAAAGGTAGGACTTAATTAAACAAACTAAAAATGGCTTTTCAGTACAACACTCAGAAGATCACAGTCACAATTCAACACAGTCTTTTTCTGCCTGGTAGCTCTCTCTCTTTTCATCTCTGGCATGGTCTGTCCTTTATTGCTTGTGACCTCTGCACCTAGGGGCCTCTTTGCAGAGATGTTCTCAAGTCATGCGCTATCTGGACAAGTCTCTTTTTGTTAGTTTTATTGGCCAGATGTGAGCTTCTTCTAGGCTTCTTGACGTCAGCTCGAGCAGAGTCTTTTCATTTATGATGTTGAGGAATTCCAGGGTTAGAAGTTTGGGTTTTAAGTCATATGACTGCAATTCTTCTGCATCTAATATCCTACATTCTCAATGAGCTATATTTTTTTTAATTTGTTATTCAAACTATGGATTAACTGAAGATGTTCTACATTAAACCAACCTTGTAATCCTCCGGAACCTCACTCTGGAGGTGGGCCTCTGTCCCAAACAGGGGGAACTTTGTAGTGATGTGTTTTTTGGTCCTCAGCCCAAACATCATGGCGTCCAGATACATATCCCAACTCTCTGGATGTTGGTTTACAAGTTTGCACTGTGCCCTGAAAAGTATTATCACATAAATAGGTAGGCCACCTTGCTTCAAATACATTTTCAGTTCACGATATCATAAATATATTAAACATTACATATATCAAATAAAAATATACACAGTAAAAGTAATATAGTTACAGGGCTGTTACCTCTGTATTGTTCCATTTAGTTTTTCTAAAAGCTCATTTGTCTGTGGATGATATGGTGCACAAAGGCTGCGCTCAATCCCCAGAATTTTGCACACCTCCTTGTTTAGCTGTTGGCAAACAATAATAAGCACATTATCCTTTGTTAACTTTTAATTATTTGTTGCTAAAAAGATTTAAAAATATTACTGCATATGCAAATAAATGTGAGATATGTGAGATCATCTCATTATATACATTTAAACACTGTCCAAAAATAAATTTACATTTATGTTATGACATGCTGTAGCATTCAACAAACCTCATTAATGAAGTCTCTTCCCTGGTCAGTGAGGATTCTTTTTGGGGCACCAAAAAGATAAAAATCCTCACTATAACATCTGCCACATTTTCCGCTGTTTTGGAGGGTAGGGCAAATGCTTCTGACCACTTGGTAAAGTAGTCTACAATCACACACACACACACACACACACATATATATATATATATATCAGTGGCGATACAGTGGGGGAAATAAGTATTGAACGCGTCAACATTTTTTTCAGTAAATATATGTTTAATGAGGCTATTCACATGACATTTTCACCAGACATCAGTATTAACTCAAGAAATCCGAAAATGTAAAGAATTCACAACATTAAAGTCCATAAATAAAGGTATGTGTAATAAAGTGGAATGACACAGGAAAAAAGTATTGAACACGCTAAGAAAAAGCAGTTCTCCAAGGCAAGGTAAGGCAAGGAACCAGCTGAAATCTGTAAGTAGTTAGAAAGTAATTATACCTCCTATCTGTGCAAATTAATATCAGCTGGGTTAGTAAACTGATGGTCTATAAAAAGACTTTTCGTTACCAAGGTGTCACACAAGAAACATCTCATGGTGGGTAAAAGCAAAGAGCTCTCCCAAGACCTTTGCAACCTTATTGTTGCGAAACATATTGATGGAATTGGATACAGACGTATTTTAAAACTTCTGAATCTTCCAGTAGGCACCATTGGGGCCATTATCCGCAAGTGGAAGCAACATCACTCCGTCATCAACCAGCCATGCACAGGAGCTCCTCACAAGATTTCTGACCAGGGAGTCAGAAGAATCGTCAGAAGTGTAGCCCAAGAGCCCAGGACCACTCGGAAAAAGCTCCAGAAACACTTGGAGGCAGCAGGTACCATCGTCACAGAGAAAACAATAGGCAGTGCACTCCACCGCCATGGCCTCTATGCCCGCTCACCCCGCAAGACTCCATTACAAAAGAAAAGGCATGTCGAAGCTCGTGTAGTCTGTGTAGTCTGGTCAGACGAGAGCAAAATTGAACTTTTTGGCTGTCATACTACACACCATGTTTGGAGAAGAAATGGCACTGCACATCACCCTAAAAACACTATACCAACAGTGAAGTTTGGAGGTGGAAGCATCATGGTGTGGGGCTGTTTTTCATCGCATGGTACTGGCAGACTTCATATAATTGAAGGAACGATGAATGGAGCCTTTTACCGGGAGATTCTTGAGAAGAATCTGCTGCCATCCACAAGGATGATGAAGATGAGATGTGGGTGGACCTTCCAGCAGGACAACGATCCAAAGCATACAGCAAAGGAAACTCTCAATTGGTTTCAGAGAAAAAAAACAAGGTGTTAGAATGGCCCAGTCAATCACCTGATTTGAATCCAATTGAACATTTGTGGAAAGAGCTAAAGATCAAGGTTCACAAGAGGGCCCCCCCGAATCTTCAAGATTTAAAGACAATGTTTAGAAGAATGGGCCAAAATCACACCTGAATACTGTGGCCAATTAATTTCTTCATACAGGAAGCGTCTTGAAGCTGCCATTACAAACAAGGGCTTCTCCACTAAGTATTAAGTAAATTTCAGTTAGCGTGTTCAATACTTTTTTCCTGTGTCATTCCACTTTATTACACATAACTTTATTTATGGACTTTAATGTTGTGAATTCTTTACATTTGCGGATTTCTTGAGTTTATTACTGATGTCTGGTGAAAATTTCATGTGAATAGCCTCATTAAAAATATATTTATAGAACAAAATGTTGACGTGTTCAATACTTATTTCCCCCACTGTGTGTATATATATATATATATATATATATGCTACCTGCCTCTGTCTTGGCCACTTTGTCAATGATGTCCATCCCCACAAGTTCAAATGTTTGGCTCACCTTAACAAAAGAGAGCAAAATAACAAATACAGTATTAACTTTGAATGACTATTAAGCATTCTTGATCACAAAATATAAGCTTCAAGAGTTAAGCAAAATATTATAAATTACTTGTGTGGGGATGCACTCTGTCTCCTGCTTTATTGTTGAAGCACTGGTCTGGCATTCCATACATTCTCCAACCTGAAGACAATATGTTAACAGTGAACTTCAGTATTCCAAGGAGGGAATATTTATTCTGTTGTCATTAATTTTATGTGGTATGACTGGTCTTTGGACAAACAAATACACATACGACTGCACCACATCAAACAAAAATGTTTGATACCGAGTCTAGTATCAAACAGTATATTGGCCTCCAGTACTGAGTTCAGTACTCATGTAGCTGAAGAATTATGGAAGTGATACAGTGTGTTCCGTCACTTTTGTGTGTTTTTGTTTAAAATTAAGTGATAATAAATATAATTAATTTTCTCTTTAGATAAATAAAAAAATATACTCACCCACTTATCAATATCAGGTGTCATGCCAAGCCAGTAAAACCTTTTGCACACTCTGTCCCTCATTTTCACAATACTGCAGTGGGCTCCAAAGTCACTTGTGTGGCATTCTTTGAAAATTTGGTTGTCTTCTTCTTTGTCATAGACAACTTTTCTCTTTTCTTGATTCTTCCCTCTCTTATAATACAGTGTTCCTTCTGATAGAATGTAGAAAAAAGTACTTTACTTGCGGGTTATAAATATGTTTTGGATAGATGTTAAATTAAAACGAGCTATGAGCAAGAGGTAGAGTTAATGAAGAGTTCTGCTTTTCCAGTTTTTCAACTTGACCGATGTCTTGTTTAGGGTTCTCCTCTGCAAATACTGAAACTGGGTCTTAATTGGGGTGTTTGGTTGATCCAATCAATGAGCTCCTCGTAAGATATGATTAGGTGATGAAGGTATATGTTGTTCGTGACCTATCTAGCTTACATATTCTTAGATATCACAAATTAGGCTACAGTCCTCTCTTTTTCTTTTTCTTTTTAAAAAATGTTCTTCAATGGCTGAAAGTAAATAGTCCCCCCAAGTGGCAAGCGCTGAATCACTGGCTTAAAAAACACTACTATTCCTCAAGCTAATATTGGTGAAGGAATGAACATTGATGTTTGCATTATAACTGTTAGGAATTTTCAGGATTGACCCCTAAGTATCAAGTCAGGTCTGCAGTCGCTGTCTCGATCCGGATCCTCGCAAGGGGAGAAATGAATGACACAGACACTTAAGTATGCATCAGAGATTTCTCGTACTTTAGTGTTCAACACATCATTATATATCTTTGTAAGAACAGGAAAAGCAGTACATTAACTTCATTATCCAATGAGATCAATCATTACCTTAAGATCAATCATAAGATTCTGCATTAATTATGTAAATGAAACAAAATATTCTAGAATAGAGGAGTGATATTTGACCTTTAACTTGAGACACTCAGAGATGAAAAACAGGAAACCCTTTCCACATGATTTCCGTTACTTACACACACTATGAAAATAGGAACTGAGTACTAGCTGTGAAATGTCAGCTTGCTTAAATATATATCAACTAAAAGGTCAACTTTTCTCACAGTAACGCAATTGTTAAAATGATATTGCACTACAGATATCCTGTGATGCCTGCGGAAGGCCAAAGATAGAGGAGAAAGTTCTATGGGCAGCATGCTGAATCTCACTGAGACATAAGGAAGGAACTAACAGACCAAAAAAAAAAAAAAATAATGTTTTTTACATACACAATTATGAGATTGATATTGTTTGTTGATTGTGAATGTTTGTTTTGAATTACTTTGATATATATAATGTGTAATATTTCTTTAATTTAATTATTATTTTTTTTAATGTTATTAAAGTATTCCATGTAATACTTGTGTGATCTTTCTTTCTTATTGAACACAGGGGGAACAGTATCTGACAGTAACATTCCCAGCTGTCAGGATGTGTACCCCCTGCTATGATGGGCTTGGTTTTAAGACAAAGATAAAACCTAAAAACTTGTGTGATGTTATTTTTTTTATCTACAATTTCTTTTGACCTTTTCGCTGTAAATTGCGGTGAAAGTGTACTTGTTGGTACAGAAAACCATCAGATTTAGTTTACTGTAAACAGCTGAACTAAAGTGGACAACGGAAATCTAATATTATTTACTGATAGAAATACCTGTGGGTGGTTGTGTTCATAAAGACATAAAAACGCAACAAACATAGGTTCTGTTACCCCATTTCCAAAATATAAATAGACAGTCATGTAATTTGCATTTCACTTCTAGAATACAACATTTTACAGAATAAGCTCGTTTTTTTTTTTAGCCTTAGCGTTCTCTGTAGAACCTCAGTGGTATGAGCACAGCATCTCGGGGGCGAGCTTTTTGGGAATGCGGGCTTCCTTCATCGTTTGGAGGGGTGCACAGAAAAGTGAAACGGAATCGCAAATTAAAAAGAGCGTTGCAAAATAATTAGTAGGTATTGCAAAGGAAAAGATGTGTGGCAAAATCATTGCTGCTAAAAATCTGTTGCAGAGATAAAAAAGGATCAAAGTTCTTAAGTTTCTTTTACAACAGTCATTGATGTTAGCAATAAATTATTTCTTTATTTTTACTATATTTTATTTATATTTTCCAGCTATTTATTTTTGTTTGCAAAACTTTTTTTTCTCTATACTTTATTTTTCTTTTGTAATACTTTATTTGTTTTAAAAAAAAATAAAAAATCTATCTATTTATCTATCTATCTATCTATCTATATATCTATATATATATATATATATATATATATATATATATATATATATTATTATTTATTTATTTATTTTTTTGCTCAATACTTTCTATTTCTTTTGCAATACTTTATATTGTTGCAACGAAAAAGCTAGAGCTTGTATTTGCCTACCTGTTATGAGTGCAAGGCTTAACGCCGCATTCAGCGCTCACAAAAAGAGCACAGGAATAGAACTTAAACCCCACGAAAGGAGCTTGAAATTTCCCCCTGCCAGGACAAAGAAATCTCCTCGCAGTGCGGTAAGAAAAAGAACTGAGGGACGTTCCTACATTTCTTCCTAATCGGCCTCATTTTATAGTTAGATTGACGACATTGCGATGTCCCAGTGCATTCAACTAGTCTCTTAACTGGCTGTGGTTTAATCATTGTAGAGATGTTCGCAGTTTTGTGTCTGCTCACTGAGCGAATTTGAAAATAACTTGCGTTATAATGTGCAGCATTGTCCGAGTGTAATTTTGAATGGGATTGTAAATGCTTGATCACGCTAGAGATTTGCAGTAAATCTGAATACCTTCAGTGGATAGACCCTGCTGTGTGTAACCAGAAACTGACACGAAAATCCTCTTGGATCAAAGTACGTTATTGTTTGAACAGCCGCAGTGAACCTGCCGCTTATATATAGATTCAGAGTTGAAAGTATAAGCGCCGCTCCCTAAAACAATTACGTGATTTGTCTGTAACTTGCATTTCTTAAGAATTGCTCTTTTAAATAACTAGAGTAATAAATACCACGCTGCAAACGGCTGTCTAGGGGTTCACTGCAAGTTTAATTTCTTCTATTAAGATAAAAAATTCCAAGGCAACAATTCCAATTTGTTCATCACAAAATGAACAATTGTTATGATCTAGACCAAATCTGCATCTTAAAAATTCTCCAGAAGGATATATTCCGTTAAGAGTTTTAAAGTGAACTTCCTTTGCTTTTGATACGATTGGGAATTTCAAATATTTTGTTCTCAATTTCTTAACCTCATCATTAGAAAAATATTGGAAAGTTGATTTTTTTTTTATTTATTTATTTTTTTTGTTGTTGTTGAAGAAAAATGGATATAATTAATTGACAAAAGCTTTCCGAATTGTGATGTTTGGCAATTTCAGGTTATTGAGAGCTAGTCCATTCACCAAGAATTTAGGTAGATGAGGATTTACATTACTTTGACATAAACTATAAGACATTTGAATTATAGATTGTGGGATTGCTTTGATAACAATATCATACTGTTTTCGGTCATTTATCTTAAATTTTGAACAAAAAAAAAATCTCAAAAGGCATAATGATTCCTGTATTTTCCAAAAGGTGCATCACAGACCATATTCCTTTCTCAAACCAATTGTTGTAGAACAAAGACTTGTTCCTAAATACCACATATCTACAATTCCACAACGGGATGTTATGAGGGCTAAAATTATGCTTGTAAATCATCTTCCAATATCATATTCCAATTCACCTGTTGATGAAACTCTGATAATTTGACAGGGAGTTTTTTTTTAGGTCATAATCACATCTAAGAAGGAGGTTGATGCCCCCTAGTTTCATAAAAATTTTGCTAGGGATATGGAACCAAGGCTGTTTTCATTTTTAACGAAGGAGCCAATTCTTTTTTATATTACCATTAATACACTCAATATCAATGGCTTTCAGACTTCCTTCATCAAGCTCTTTCACCATAATTCCTTTCCTAATGTAGTGTGTTTTTCTTTTCCAAAAATAAAGTTTGCCTGGATTACAGCTTTTATTACATTTTTGGGGAGTGACATTGAGTAAGCTGGGTATATACAGGTGCATCTCAATAAATTAGAATGTCGTGGAAAAGTTCCTTTATTTCAGTAATTCAACTCAAATTGTGAAACTCGTGTATTAAATAAATTCAATGCACACAGACTGAAGTAGTTTAAGTCTTTGGTTCTTTTGATTGTGATGATTTTGGCTCACATTTAACAAAAACCCACCAATTCACTATCTCAACAAATTAGAATATGGTGACATGCCAATCAGCTAATCAACTCAAAACACCTGCAAAGGTTTCCTGAGCCTTCAAAATGGTCTCTCAGTTTGGTTCACTAGGCTACACAATCATGGGGAAGACTGCTGATCTGACAGTTGTCCAGAAGACAATCATTGACACCCTTCACAAGGAGGGTAAGCCACAAACATTCATTGCCAAAGAAGCTGGCTGTTCACAGAGTGCTGTATCCAAGCATGTTAACAGAAAGTTGAGTGGAAGGAAAAAGTGTGGAAGAAAAAGATGCACAACCAACCGAGAGAACCGCAGCCTTATGAGGATTGTCAAGCAAAATCAATTCAAGAATTTGGGTGAACTTCACAAGGAATGGACTGAGGCTGGGGTCAAGGCATCAAGAGCCACCACACACAGACGTGTCAAGGAATTTGGCTACAGTTGTCGTATTCCTCTTGTTAAGCCACTCCTGAACCACAGACAACGTCAGAGGCGTCTTACCTGGGCTAAGGAGAAGAAGAACTGGACTGTTGCCCAGTGGTCCAAAGTCCTCTTTTCAGATGAGAGCAAGTTTTGTATTTCATTTGGAAACCAAGGTCCTAGAGTCTGGAGGAAGGGTGGAGAAGCTCATAGCCCAAGTTGCTTGAAGTCCAGTGTTAAGTTTCCACAGTCTGTGATGATTTGGGGTGCAATGTCATCTGCTGGTGTTGGTCCATTGTGTTTTTTGAAAACCAAAGTCACTGCACCCGTTTACCAAGAAATTTTGGAGCACTTCATGCTTCCTTCTGCTGACCAGCTTTTTAAAGATGCTGATTTCATTTTCCAGCAGGATTTGGCACCTGCCCACACTGCCAAAAGCACCAAAAGTTGGTTAAATGACCATGGTGTTGGTGTGCTTGACTGGCCAGCAAACTCACCAGACCTGAACCCCATAGAGAATCTATGGGGTATTGTCAAGAGGAAAATGAGAAACAAGAGACCAAAAAATGCAGATGAGCTGAAGGCCACTGTCAAAGAAACCTGGGCTTCCATACCACCTCAGCAGTGCCACAAACTGATCACCTCCATGCCACGCCGAATTGAGGCAGTAATTAAAGCAAAAAGGAGCCCCTACCAAGTATTGAGTACATATACAGTAAATGAACGTACTTTCCAGAAGGCCAACAATTCACTAAAAATGTTTTTTTTTTTATTGGTCTTATGATGTATTCTAATTTGTTGAGGTAGTGAATTGGTGGGTTTTTGTTAAATGTGAGCCAAAATCATCACAATTAAAAGAACCAAAGACTTAAACTACTTCAGTCTGTGTGCATTGAATTTATTTAATACACGAGTTTCACAATTTGAGTTGAATTACTGAAATAAATGAACTTTTCCACGACATTCTAATTTATTGAGATGCACCTGTAAATCTTGAAATACATTCCATTTTTGTAAGGAAAAATACAGCCAATAATAGAGATATCTCTTTGAGACCACAAATTAAAATAAGATTTACATTTATCTAAATTATTCAAAATGTTGAGATTATTTTGTGTTTTAATGGCACTGGTGTTGGTTGCTATTATGACAAAAGTTCATGGGAAGTCATAAGAGACTCTTCCGGGGCAACTCACCGTGCATGCGCAACAGTAGTACAGTATAGCTTTTTTTTTTTTTTTTTTTTTATATTTTTAAAAAAAATATATATTCATACCAAGCGACTTACATGAAATTGTGTCAAAAAAAAAAGAAACAAACACATCTATACAAAGTTAAACATTGAAAGTATTTTTTGACTTTTCAAAGATTTTTTGTTTTTTATGGCCATCAAAGACAAAACATAAGAGTTATAGTCTACCAGAAAGATTGACAATAGTGGATTCTTAGTGTCACAAAAATGAATTGAAACTCTGTGAATACTTATCAGACAAACATGAAACATATGTCTAAAGAAAGCTTACAATGTCTACTTTTAAATAAAGCAATTCAAATTCCAAACAAATATTCTCCTGTAATGTAATCTGTATGAAACAAAGCGATGTACAGTTTCTCCTGGCTCAGCTAATTATCCCTAATGTGATCACACCCACCAGCAGGGCACGCTATTCATAAGGTAATGTGCTGAGGCGATCAATGCAAATGGTAAATGCCCCCAACAATGCCTTAAAAAGCATCAAGTTCATTCACTTTTCTGCACATTTGGAAGATGGCATGCTACACAGGTGAGAAAGCTCCTAGATAGTGAGGAAGAGTTCACATTTTCCTGAGAAGAAAGGGACTCTGCGACGAGGAATGTTTGCATTTTGAAGAACAACTTGATCCAGCCGAGAATACAATTTCGGATTAGTAAGTCATTTAGTTTTACTTACATATTAGTTGACATGCTATTTTATATAAACATGTACATATTTTACTAGTTGGACTATTTCCAGACTTGCCAGCCAGGATTCAGAGTATTGAAATTTGAAATATGTCCTAATAGGCAAGTTTTAGTTACATTTAAATGTTGTTTCGGCTAAAGCAGGTATTTAAATTGTATGCTGTATGATATCAATATGATATGTAATATGATATAAAAATAATATGAATGTTTAGATTATATTTTAACGTGTTTATGCTGCCTCATTATCATCAACGAAGCTTGTGCTTGCAAGTATCAGTTCGGGTGTAAAGGTGTAAAATGTGCTGTAAATATGCCCATATTAGAAAATCAGCATAATAGAATGATTTCTGAAGGATCATGTGACACTGAAGACTGCAGTAATGATGCTGAAAATTCAGCTTTGATCACAGGAATAAATTGCATTTGACAATATATTCAAATAGAAAAGTTATTTTAAATATTTCACAATATCACTGTTTTTGCTGTATTTTGGATCAAATAATTGCAGCCTTGGTGAGCAGAAGAGACTTCTTTTAAAAACATAAAAAAATCTTACAGGTCTAAACTTTTAAACAGTAGTGTAGGTCTAAAGTTTTTAAGTAAAGTCTTTATGTAAAGAAAATGTATAGTCAGATTACTTTTAACTTAAACTTGATTTTGTGATAAGCTACAAACAATACATTCAATCATTAAGTCTCTTCACATTCTGTCTCTCTCAGGGGAGGGGTCTTTGTCTCCTCAGGTGTGAATTACATCAATATTCATGATCATCCACGCCTCCTCGCATATGGCCTTTCTAACAGTAAAAGTGTCTTACAGAAGTTAAATTACTATATTGTTTTGTATGAATGAGTGATCAGGATGGTTTTCACATCATTTTATAGCAAAAACTCTAGGCTACAAGATCCAGTTCTCAAAAGTCTTGTGAACAAATGTTTAGTATGTGTTATATGGTCTTATTTCAGTGACTTAAAATTTTAGTTTTTTCAAAAACACTATAGCCATTAATATGTTTTTAAGCAACTGAAAAAAGCACAAATGTCAAGGCATGTCAAAACTTCTCCAGGGCCAAAAACACCCTCAGACCCCATAGGGTTAAACACACTTTTTTTTTCTCTCTCTCTCTTATGCATTTTATTATGTTTTCCCTCTCCATTATCTCTACACAAATTACTGTCAATGAGCAATTGAGTTGAGTTTAAGCTGAGTTTGGCGAGCCGATTAAAATTTATTTTCTTCACCTTTCACAACTTTTATCAATTTCTTATCAAAGCTGAACAACTTCAGATAATAATAAGTCTGAATAAGTTTACAGAAAACTTAAGGCTGCCTTTCATTCAAATTATTACCTACCACCCATCAGTTTCCAGTTTAGTTTTAAGTACTTATTGGCTGTTTTATTTAATTTCACTTTTGTGTGTTGGACATTGTGGTGATTCGTTCACGTGGAGGGCCCCCACTGAACATTATCGACTCAATCTCCAGGCCACACAGTATGAGACGCTATCCACTTCTCCAATATGGAATTTTAAATTGACAAAATCCCTCCAATAAATTATTTGTTACAAAATCACGTTCAACGAGCACCGAGCCTCAATCAGAATCCCTGATATTGTCACTAAGCATAACAGCAGAAAACGTATTGGTGGAATTTGTTAATTTAGTCTGTTTATTTTCCATTTCACTTTTAATTCTCTGTCTTCCTCTGACTTTTCTCTCCTTACTGTTTACAGTTTAGAGACCAAGCCTAATGAACCACTGATAATTCTGGTTTAAATATTTGTCATCAATAAGAGTCATCTTGAAGTGTCAAATCATTAACCAAATTCTGTGTTCTCCCTAGTCTACCCTCACGCAACTACTTTCTTTGTGTTTATCAACGCAATCCAAATTCCGGCATCCAAAAGCAACCACATCCGGAAATAAATTGCAGAGAGAAGCGCCAGTTAACCATCTCCGCCCCCCGAGTGTGCCTTTTGAGGCATCTGTGGTAAGCAGTTCAGCTGTACCGCATAAACAGGTGTATGATGTCAATCCTGCCAGATTGAAAATAAATTTATTAACCTTCACTAGTTGCACACATTCAAAGAAAACAACACTTAACTGTTGCTATCCTTCATTTGTGTCTCCACACACAGAAGCCAACACATAGCTGTAACACTAAACTAGTTGCACACATTCAAAGAAAACAACACTTAACTGTTGCTATCCTTCATTTGTGTCTCCACACACTAAAGCCAACACCTAGCTGTAACACTAAACTTAGGCCCTTAACCCTTTGCAGATCTGTGTCAGCTCTCTCCCTAGTCTTCCACTACAGTGTGCCAACATGTCGCTGAAAACTGACCCCACGGCCCACTGGAAAGACTTGGAGGCGGGACTGAGTGTCATGCTGGGAAAAATCACCAGCTCCCTGGCCCACAACCTCATAGGCCAGATGAAACTGACCAACAAGAACGGCACCCATCTTACATAGGAAGTAAACAACCTAAAGCTGCAATCCACAAAGACCCAAAAGGTGCTAACGCATGCCATGTGCTGCATAGACTTGCTAGAAACTGAAGCCCAAGATCAATGCAAGAGGTCCAAAAGACTACAATAAGCATCAATGACAGAAATCGAATGGCTCTGGGAAGCTCTGACAGCGGCCAAGCACAGAAAGCAGCAGGCTAAAGCCACCCAAGAGGACCTGGAAAAGAAACTCCAGCACAACAAAGTGCAACTGGAAAAAGCCATGTTTGATTTGAAAGACATGAACTCTCAAAACAAGGCTTTGGAAGGCCATCTGGAAATGTCAGAACTGAAGTTGAAACCCTGACCCAGCAACTTGACCTCACCAAAGATGAGCATGACATTGTCAGAGATGAACTGAAACACTCTTACAAGTTAAGACAAGAGCTTAGAATGGATAGGAATCCCATAGCAGCACCTCTGTTCAACAAAGCAGCATCCTTCAACCAAAAGCTGCCACATGATGAAAGGAACGAGGGCCTGCAGTACAAAACTTCACTGGCCCTCTTTCAAGAACCCCTCTCCAACAGCAGTGAAAGGGTATACATCAAAATGAACCCTGAAGTAGCACGTGGAAGGGATTTTAAAGACCTCAACAAGCTGGCAGGGAACATTGAAAAGTTTACGTCAAATCCTGCAGAGGGTCTCAAGATCCATGCCTACCTGTGTGACATAGACTTCCTCCTGAATATGAGGCCTTAGATGACTAACAGAGACACTTTATGCCTACTATGGATAACATAAAGCAATTAGGTACAAAGTTGTCTTGACAGACAGTCAAACCACACAAAGTCTGTCTACCAACTTCTGAGAGAGGCCCTGATTAAAGAATTTTCAGACCCAGAGTCTGAGCAAGAACTGTTTACCGCCCTGAACACCAAATGGACGGAAAGAGCGTGACCCTCACATCAGTGCCAGACCCATATGCATGTCCAACCACTGGGAGAAAACCGTGTAACAAGCCACATCCCGCAAGCAATCCAAAAGAAAGGATGACATGGGAACCCAGATGGACACTTAAAGGCAATCGACGACAAAAGCCATTGCAACACTGTGCAGACAGACACAGAATGGAGCCTGCACACAAACACAGAACTAAGCCTGCACACAAACCAGATGAGCCACCTGCAGAAGACTCACCAGAACTGCTGAAGCTACTCACAGCATACTTCAAGCAGAATCCACCCAAGGCTGACCATAAAGACATTTCATACTCCTCCTGTCTCGATCAATGTCAGGAATACAGGTGCCAGGCACAACAGTGACCGACACGGCACCGGCTTAAGGACAGAAAACTCAGCCATTAGCCTTAACCTCAACCACATCCTAATTCACAACATGACAGAAACTCAGTCATACAGCAGCTCATTACGAGTCATGAACAGACATCAAGAACTGTGTGAATGTCTTCTATGAACTGTGGCTCCATCAGCATCCACAGTCACCTAGAGGATCCAGATTAGCCAAGACACAAAGCAACAATCTTCAAATGGGTCCACCGAAACCAAGTCAACAGACAAAAGCTTCAAGACCAGAAAAGGGGGGAGCTTGAAACAGTCTGACACAGTAGAAAACAGTCTCACATACACCCTTGAAACTTTCTGACATAGCTCGAACTGTCCTTATAATACACACCTTTAACACACTCAACCACTATAGGAAAATATCTATCTGTTTTCCTCATAGAGAAAGCACCCAACATTACTTTAAGGTACTTGAAGACCCTAGCTACCCTACACTAAGTTCATACAAGTTCACACTAACCACTAAAAACTGGTTATGTTAACTTACACGCACACATTATGATAGAAAACACACAGATTCCTCTTTAATAGGCAAAATGTTAAGCTAATCCAATTAGCCAGCAAGAAAGTCAAAGGCACTATATCAGGATTGACTCCTTATACTTTTCGTTCACGAGCCACCATGAATTCATAGAGCATTTAGAAAGCCTCCTGCGAATAAGACATTTATCCGTGAAATGCCATTATAGTGTGTACAAAAAAAACAAAAACAGTCCCAACTAAACTGAAGGAACTTACCATATTATGCTACACAATTGAACAATGTGGATCAATTTCCATAAGAACGCAATCCTTCATGGTTGTGACTTAGCCTTCGGTGCTTCCCGAGTGAAGAGTGTCAAACTTCGCTCAATTTGGTTTTAAATGGGTACTCCTTCACCCTCGGTTCTGAATCACAACAGAAACAAGGTGGAAGGAATTCACCTGAACTGACTAATCGAATAAATTTAGCAATGATCGCTCGTATTCATAACGATTCACCCCAATAAATCCAAATTACCCTTTACTGGTTCCCGACCACTAAGGATAATTAAAGATGACTCTTAAACCTGAACAATCATACACCAGTCCAAATAGTACCAAAACATCCCAAGAATCCTCTGAACTCTAGAACACTTACTGAATAATTAATTATTCTGCACCAGTGCTTCAGCTTTGATGGAGGTGTTGCCTTTTTGTTTGTTGTGTTTGTCTGTTTCTTCTCCCTGTTTTCCAGCGATCTCCGATGTTTCCACTTTAAACTTTGACACTCGAAAGGGGGGGAATATGTAGGACTTTGATGCAGAAAATAACCATGAGAAATTCAACAATTCTACACAGAATGATTTAAATACATAATCTACACTAACCCCTGAGCTATAAAGAGATATGGATTGACACCAGCAAGTCTGGATGTTGTGCATATAAATATTTATTTCAATTTGGAATGCCCAATTCCCAATGTGCTTTTAAGTCCTCATGGTTGCATAGTGATTTGCCTCAGTCCAGGTGGCAGAGGATGAATCCCAGTTGCCTCTGCATCTGAGACTGTCAACCTGCACATCTTATCATGTAGTTTGTTGAGTGTGTTACCACAGAGACATAGTGTGTGTGGAGGCTTCACAACATCCACCATGGCAACCAAGTTCAACTCCCCAAATGCCCCACCAAGAATTAACCACATTATAGCAATCACAAGGAGGTTACCCCATGTGACTCTACCCTCTCTAGTAACCAGGCCAATTTGGTTGCTTATGAGACCTGGCTGGAGTCACTCAGCACACCCTGGGATTTGAACTAGCGAACTCCAGGGGTGGTAACCAGCATCTTTACCACTGAGCTACCCAGGCCCCACATATGGCAAATCTTAACTGCTGTTAAGTGGGGAATCTTGGGAAAGGCACAGTGAAGCTCATCTGTCTTTGTTGTTAATTAGATAAACCCCAGACTAACTCATCACATGACTGGCCATTTGCTGAGGGACTACTCTTTTCATGTTCTTCAATATAACCAACTCTCCACATTAAAACCTATTATACTAATCATGAGGCATGTTTCCAGCTCACATAAAGCTTCATTCATGAACAGTTGGCATTCAGTGGCCTTTTCTATTTCACTACAATCCAAATACACACATGTGTAGGATTATACTACAAATATGCAGGGATGCAAACAACTTTGTTGCTAAGAGTGTTGCTTTTTTCACATCAATTTGGGTGACTTCTGTGAATCACTTCTCACTTCTGTGAGGTTTTTGGGGGGGTTCACGCATACTGCAGTTCAGTATGAGTTAACTGCATTGAGCAAAAATTCGACACAGCTGTCGAAATATTACATCACATGGCTGTTTACTCCAGTCTTACTGGACCTGGCATGGCAGCAAATGCTTAGAAGTCTGCCTTTGAACACACCTCTCTCTCCCTGCACTGTTTGGCACCTCATACTGTATGGCTCATTTTGACCGGAGAGTGGTGACATCATCTGAGGTAAGGACATTCACTTTTTTCTGTTGGCTGACTATTGTATGGTTTTGACTTTTAAAATTATCAGCTCCGTAGGTTATGTATATTATGTCTTTTTAGCTAAAGTAAATTGTACTCTGTGTCAGAGCAGCTTCTCTTACGCTAGATTAATTTCCACTTGGAAAATAAACTGTACGGAACCCATTCATTTAGTTAGCCATTACATGCATGCATTTGGCAGATGCTTTTATCCAAAGCAACTTACAGTACCCTTATTACAGGGACAATCCCCCTGGAGCAACCTGGAGTTAAGTGCCTTGCTCAAGGACACAACGGTGGTGGCTGTGGGAATTGAACCAACAACATTTTGCTTACTGGTTCAGTGCTTTAGTCCACTACACCACCACCACTCGCCATGGTACTGTAGACACACTAACATCTTTGGATGAGCTATGCTAGCTCTCGTGATCTAAGGTTAGCAGTTCTAAAAATTCCACAATAATCTGGAGGCACGGTCAGCAAAACAATGCTCATTGAACAAGTGGACATGTAGCGTTACAATTAAATCTTTTAATGTTAGATAAGTTAACTTAGTCATCATGCAGTTATGCTATACGCATTTAACTCTGCATTTATATTAAGAATGAGAGAAATTAAAGAAAGTGATGCACTTCATGTGCAACAGTTGGAAGCAGGTTGCAAGTGCAGTTGAAAGTGGTCATGGCTAAAGCATGGTACCACAATTGAGGTGAAATCAGTAAGGCAAACATTCCCACCAAATGATTTTTTCAAAAAAGTAAAAAAAAGGATATACTAGATGCACTCTGTGCACAAAATAAATTAATTATGGCAGCAGGGGCATGCATGTCCTGTTGGCACACTGTCAGATAGAAATCCACAGACAGAAATCATAACACAAAGTGTTGCACAGCTCCTCAGAAAGGAGAACCTACTCCCAGCAAACCCTAAAGCAGCTGAAAAGATCAAGGAAAGTGTTACACCTAAACTACCAGTACGTGTGTGTGTGTGTGTGTGTGTGTGTGTGTGTGTGTGTGTGGAAGAGTATCCAACAACGTTGACCTAATGGTTTATGCAATGTGGAAGGAACTTCTTCAGAGCAAACAATAATTTAATGATGACTATATTTCAATCTATTACTGTAAAAAAAAAAAAAAAGAAAAATGTGTTTGCTCCAATTAATGGAGGTAAATGAACTTAGTCTAAAAAATTTTTAAATGAGTAACCTACAGTACTGTGCAAAAATCTTAGGCACAAAAGATGTTTCACAAAAACATTTGTCTTAATATGGTTATTTATTTCTTCAGCTTTAGTGTTTCAATATATGAAAAAGAAACTTTAGACTCCCAAACATTCCTTTTGCAAATAGAATAGAAGAACTGGGAGCCCTGCAACAGATGGCATGGCCCCCTTAGAGCCCACCACTAAACATCGAATCATTCTGGGATTACATGAAGAGACAGAAGCAATTGAGACAGCCTAAGTAGATAGAAGAACTTGGCGAATTCTCCAAGGAGCTTGGAACATCCTATCAGCCAACAACCACGAAGGTGTTCCTAGGAGAATTGGTGCTTTTTTGAAGGCAAAGGTGGTTACACCAAATATTGGTTTTGCTTTTACTATGTTTACTGGACTTTGCATGATGTTAATTGATAAATGAAAACTATTTATGGCATTATTTTTGAAGACATATTTAGTATGTAAAATTTTTCACAAATGCCTAAAATGTTTGCACAATACTGTATATATTTTTAATCTGTTTTCTAGCCAATTGTCCGGGCTGTTAATGCAGAACATTCCCTACTTCTCTCAATTGCACCTGTCTAAGTGGAACTGACTCAACAACTGGCTGCAGACAAGGTAGCACTGAGCACGATGAAACTTTCACGAACCGCTGCCTCTTACAAGATGGTGCATGATCTGGGCCACACATTCTCTGAGAGAATGCTTTCAACTTACTGCAATATCCGTTTTCTCTGAATGTAGATGAGAGCACATGCAATAGTAATTCCAAGTGGATGGTCTTTAAGAATCGAAAATATCATATTCTCTCCGTATGATGGCACGGGAAAGTCTTCCAAAAGCAGCACACCCATTGAAAATATGTCCTTTTTACAGCTTATATTTGAATGCCTTTTCAAGTAGTTATGTGAAAGAAATATAGCATATCATCATCTGCATAACAGGTACTTCTGATTCCAACCTAGTGTCTAAAATGAACATTTCTACAACTGCATTTTTGCAAACTGACTTTTACGTCCCGAATTCTACGTTTTGCAGTTTCCTGTTGCAATGAACACTAGAGGTGAACAACGATGTAAGTTACTGCTTAACCACCATAGTACGATGCATCACTGGAGAAATTAACTAGTTAGTGAAAACTATTTCCCAAAACCATAGTAACAATGTTGGAATGAACTTTTTAAGCCATTTTTATTGAAAATTCAGTTTGATCTATTGTGATTGTGCTCCCTTTGAAGTGCCCTTCGGAGGCTGATTTATCTGTTTGGAACGCAGCCAAAAATGCAACTTGTATGTTAACATGGACACAGAAGCTGTGTTCTACAACAGAAACCACTTGTTTTAAAGCACTTTCTCTTAACAGCCTTTAAGCGCTTAAACGGCTGCATTAGCGTTTGCATGACGTTTCAGAACGCCACTTTCTGCAAAACCCCGAATACGTTTTTTTAAATGCATGTAAAGGTGATCAAAGTCTCGACAGAATGAAAGATATATATATATATATATATATATATATATATATATATATATATATATATATATGGAATAAAAGATATAGGAGCCTCAGCGAAGTGAATTGATGTCCACATCGCAAACTAATAGTCCCTATGCTTCTAACTACAGATAAAGAACTGTAGTTCCAACCATACAACTTTTCGATGCTGTTTGTGAATGTTCGTTGGAACTATGGTTTCGGGAAACACCAAATCATTGAACTATGTTGGTATGATGGAACTTACAACCACAGTTGGCTAATGATGCTTTTGGGAAACGCACCCCTGATAGAGTGTTGGACTATGGAAGACTGCAATTCAACCCCAGCCAAGGATGCAGGCTGACACGTGAGACGAAAGTGTCATAGAAATAACGCAAGATAACGTGGTTGCTTCAGAAAATGTGTTTTTCATTTCGCATTTTCTTTTTTGGACATTGTTATGCTAAGGCATTGGTTAATGGTAAAGATGCATTTGATTTTAGATCACTATTGGTTAAGTTTAGGTTAGGTTACGGAGGTACGTTTAACTCATTAAAAACTCTGTCTAATATGCACCTAAAAACCTCTTCTGATTACGACACCATTTCACTCACTTTTGGCGCCCCCCGCTGGACATTTTCTCTGGAAGACTGCAGCAAAACATATAATAAGGCACATGATTTTGTTTCCCAAAAATGTTGCCACGGTTATGTGATGTGCATGAGACCAGACTGTCTGATTTGAGTGTGTACCTCCATACTTTTCTAGATGTGTGTTATGTGAAAAACAGAGTTTATAATCAGTCTGTTCAGTTCATTACTTGGCCAGTTGGAGTTGCCAGTTCACACAAACCAGTAAAAGAGTGCGTATGCAAGGGGTAGAGCTTGCGTGGCAGTGTGCACATTTTCGTGTTAAGTTTACTTTTTAAAAATCCCACCGTGAGCGTATGAGTCAGTGTACGCAACATTTCTGTGCGTATGCAACATTTATACATGAGGTCCCAGACCATTGCAGTCAGGAAGCACTTTTCCTATCTGAGCGTGGGATAATTTTCTACAAATTATAAGCAGAGTGAAGATTCCTAAGTCTTTTTCTCTTTTCTTCAGTGACTCCAGCTCTGACTGAATATCTAATTGAAATTCAGATAGATGTCATGAATATTCCCATCAGCTGATGACCTTTTTGATGTCTTTCAATTTACCCTACACATCAGTGACAGCACTTACATTACAGAAATCAACATAACCACTGGTATATACGTTGTCCCTGTTTTGTGATGTTGCACAGCAAAGTTAAAGTTTCATACATGATTCATACTACCAGTAAGTATGCAATTACATTTTTGGATTCTTCCTCTGTGTTTCAGTGTGTGCTTTGAATGAAACGGAATATCAGTGTAAATGTGAGGGTCAGTTTGTTTGGCCAAATGACACGTGTCATTCATTTGTGGCCTGTGATGGCATCACTGATGGTGTGTGTATATGTATCAGTGCCCTACCAACCGACGGACAGTTCTGCCAGTTGAAGGAAGGTGAGACATTGGCATAATTCAAAATTTTCCTCAAAACACATACATTTTTCAAATACAGCATGTGTAATTTCCCAAACCTACTGTATTCTCCTGTTCTCTCCCTACCATTCCCTGTCTCCTTTCTGATTCCCTTTAATATAAAAAAAAATATGTTTTGAGAGCAAAATAACTTATTTGTACAAGTTGCTTTGCTCAACCTGCCTGTTTGCTCTTGCAGTACCACCTTCTAAATACATTACTGACATTGATGTGAGATTCTTTGACTTGTTCCTGGTGAACTACTTACGAAATGTGATCCCAAGTATCAGCCTGCCTCTTGCTATGAGCAACAACATAAATATCACAGATATCCACATGAATACTGGTAAGTGCCAAATGTTTAATCATGTCAAGGTCACATATTCAACTCACAAATAGATGAGTCCAGTATTAGGGGAAAGTGACAGTCTTCTACAGTGTGTGGATTAAATGGAACGGAATATGAGTGCAAGTGTGAGGAGCAGCATGTCTGGCCCAATGACACTTGCACAGCCTATCAGGTGTGTGATGACTTTATGGGAGGCACTTGTAGATGTCTTCAAGCCCTCCCTTCAGAGGGTCAGCTTTGCCAGATTGAGAAATCACATTACAATAGAAATGTTCATTATATTCCAAGACTTTCTCTTCCATCATTCCTCGCTGAGGAAAGACCCTCTGAACTCTGACCGAGCAGCTAATCTCAAACAACTTTCAAGAAAAATGTAAAGACACTTCTCTTCCTTGAGCACTTGACCCAATTTTACTAATGCACTGTCAACTTTATTTTTAGTCTTAAAAAAAAATTTAAAATTTGTATATATATATATATATATATATATATATATATTTTACCACCACCTTTTGTCTCTCACCTTCCACTCTACTTGTGCCTCTCTGAGCAAATTGAAACTTTGTATTGCAGCACTCTCTTAATATTGCCTCCTTAGGATGATTTGCTTTTGCTGTATTCCTCTTTTGGGTAACAGAAATAATGGGTAACATTTTTTAAAACAATAGCTATCACAACCTTCATTAAGTCATTATAAATTATTATTACTTCATACAATGCCTAAACAATCAGTACTTAATAAACATTTCAATTAAAAGTGTAATAAAACATACATTTAATATATGAACTACTGATTTAAGTATTCACATTAACATTTATGATCATGAATAATGTTTAATAATTTTTCTGTTTTTGTTTAAAATTGAGTCATTTTCTCATTAAAAGTGGGTTCTTAAAGGTGCTGTAAGTATTTTTTAATGAAATGGCACACAGAAAACGTCCCTATTTCTTGTCAAATTACTGAAATAGATGCCATGAAATATCATACCTGTCTTGGTAACAGCCCTAGTCTTTGTAAACTGCTGGGGGAAAAATGAGAGCGGGCTGTGGTCAGATTATTTGTTTAGCCAATCAGAAGACTTTGAAGCTCTTTCTGCCTGTCAATCATTCTGCATGTTCACAGGGCAGCCCAAAAGTAAGCTGAGAGCATTAATTTGAGAGCTGTCCATTTGTTAATTTATATGAAGTTCCCAATATAAGTTTAGGAGCAGAGGTGGGTAGAGTAGCCAAAAACTGTACTTAAGTAAAAGTACAATTACTTTAAAAAAATAATTACTCAAGTAGAAGTAAAAGTACTAACATAAATAATTACTTGAGTAAGAGTAAGAAAGTATCCAATTAAAAGAGTACTCAAGTAGTGAGTAACTCGTTACTTTCACAAATGGACGTTAACTCCCCTATATTCTATTACATAATGCACATTTAACATGTTTTACAGAATTATTATTATTTTATGAATGGAAATTCTGTCATCATACACCATCATGCTTTTCCAAACCTGTATGACTTTCTTTCATCCATGTAACACAATAAGGAGATATTAGACAAAATGTTTGCCTGAGTCACTATTTACTTTCATTGAATGTTTTTTTTTTTTCATATTTTGAAAGTAAATTGTGACTGAGACTGTCAGTCTCTAACATTCTGTCTAACATCTTTTGGGTTCAACAGAATACAAAACGTCACACAGGTTTAGAACAACACGAGTGTAGGGAAATTATGATAGAATATTAAATTATGGCAGAGCTATCACTTTAAAGAGATAGTTTACCCAAAAATGAAAATTCTCTCATCATTTACTCACCCTCATGCCATCCCAGATGTGTATGACTTCCTTTCTTCTGCAGAACACAAATTAAGATTTTTAGATGAATATCTCAGTTCAGTAGGTCCATACAATGCAAGTCAATGGGTGCCAAATTTTTTATGCTCCAAAAAGCACATAAAGGCAGTAGTGCCCGACCGATATAATGCAGAAAACAATGCTTTAGAATTGGTGTCATAGCGTAGTTTGTACAGCAGAGCGCGCTCCGACTCCATTGTTTACAGAGTTGACTCTGAACCAACGGTGGCTCTGCAGACAGGGTGGAGTTAAACAGTGTCATCACGGTAAGTTGGTAACTAGTTTGTGAAATACAGTGCATCCGGAAAGTATTCACAGCGCTTCACTTTTTCCACATTTTGTTATTCAAAGCCTTATTCCAAAATGGATTAAATTCATTATTTTCCTCAAAATTCTACAAACAATACCCCATAATGACAACGTGAAAGAAGTTTGTTTGAAATCTTTGCAAATTTATTAAAAATAAAAAACGAATAAAATCACATGTACATAAGTATTCACAGCCTTTGCCATGACCCTCAAAATTGAGCTCAGGTGCATCCTGTTTCCACTAATCATCCTTGAGATGTTTCTACAACTTCATTGGAGTCCACTTGTGGTAAATTCAGTTGATTGGACATGATTTGGAAAGGCACACACCTGTCTATATAAGGTCCCACAGTTAACAGTGCATGTCAGAGTACAAACCGAGCCATGAAGTCCAAGGAATTGTCTGTAGACCTCCGAGACAGGATTGTATCGAGGCTCAGATCTGGGGAAGGGTACAGAAAAATATCTGCAGCATTGAAGGTCCCAATGAGCACAGTGGCCTCCATCATCCGTAAATGGAAGAAGTTTGGAACCACCAGGACTCTTCCTTGAGCTGGCCGCCTGGCCAGACTGAGCGATCAGGCGAGAAGGGCCTTAGTCAGGGAGGTGACCAAGAACCCGATGGTCACTCTGACAGAGCTCCAGCATTTCTCTGTGGAGAGAGGAGAACCTTCCAGAAGAACAACCATCTCTGCAGCACTCCACCAATCAGGCCTGTATGGTAGAGTGGCCAGACGGAAGCCACTCCTCAGTAAAAGGCACATGACTGCCTGCCTGAAGTTTGCCAAAAGGCACCTGAAGGACTCTCAGACCATGAGAAACAAAGATTGAACTCTTTGGCCTGAATGGCAAGCGTCATGTCTGGAGGAAACCAGGCACTGCTCATCACCTGGCCAATACCATCCCTACAGTGAAGCATGGTGGTGGCAGCATCATGCTGTGGGGATGTTTTTCAGCGGCAGGAACTGGGAGACTAGTCAGGATTGAGGGAAAGATGAATGCAGCAATGTACAGAGACATCCTTGATGAAAACCTGCTCCAGAGCACTCTGGACCTCAGACTGGGGCGAAGGTTCATCTTCCAACAGGACAACAACCCTAAACACACAGCCAAGATAACAAAGGAGTGGCTACGGGACAACTCTGTGAATGTCCTTGAGTACCCCAGCCAGAGCCCAGACTTGAACCCAATTGAACATCTCTGGATAGATCTGAAAATGACTGTGCACCGACGCTCCCCATCCAACCTGATGGAGCTTGAGAGGTCCTGCAAAGAAGAATGGGAGAAACTGCCCAAAAATAGGTGTGCCAAGCTTGTAGCATCATACTCAAAAAGACTTGAGGCTGTAATTGGTGCCAAAGGTGCTTCAACAAAATATTGAGCAAAGGCTGTGAATACTTATGTACGTGTGTTTTTATTTTTAATAAATTTGCAAAGATTTCAGGAAAATAATGAATTTAATCCATTTTGGAATAAGGCTGTAACATCACAAAATGTGGAAAAAGTGAAGCGTTGTGAATACTTTCCGGATGCACTGTACATACTGGAAACTTAATAAACAATGACCCCATCATTTTCCCTTTTCAATATAACTAATATAACATTAACCCTGTCCCTGTCAACCATGTCACTCATATCTGTGTGCTGTTAGCCAGCTATAGTTTGTCAGTGCAGTAAGTAATGTAACAGATTGAAAGGTAAACATCAGAGCATCTTTTTGTAGCTCAGCAGACAACGGTGCAGTGGTTGATTGTGTCTGAGTGTTGATTTTCACACTATGTTATTACCTAGTTGGTGAGACACAATGCTGGAAAGTAAATAAACAATGTCCATCATTTACTCTCCATGACAAAGAGCTCATATAGCTAACTAGCTAATCACATAGCTACTTTCATTGTTGTCAGCTGAGTGGAAGTTAATGTGTAAACATGTATTCACCAAACTGTTTTGTTTAGGATTCACAGTTTGGTACCCCTTCAACTAAACAATTCCAGTCGTGTCATTTATAAAATGTAATATTTAAAAGTCTGGTTTTCCACTGTTGACAGTTTCCCCTGAACTTGTATAGCAGAATACGGTGTAACAGTATTCTGCAGCTATTTATTAGGACTCGGCAGTATTCATATAGTCAGGATTTGACTGATACTAAACAGCAATACTGATGTTTATTTAGCTATTTATTATATTTTTATTTATTTATTTTAATGGTCAGCATTTGACTGATACTAAACAGTAATGCTGATGTTAAGCTATTTTTTTATTTGTATTTATTCTTTATTTTAATGGTCAGCATTTGTCTGATACTAAACATACAGTACTGATGTTTTTTTAGCTATTTGTTTTATTTTTATTTATTCTTTATTTTAATGGTCAGCATTTGACTGATACTAAACATACAGTACTGATGTTTATTTAGCTATTTAATTTATTTATTCTTTATTTTAATGGTCAGCAATTGACTTATACTAAACATACAGTACTGATGTTTATTAAGCTATTTATTGTTTTTATTTATTCTTTATTTTCTCATTTTTCATTTCTAGAATTTGTTGACAATGTATAATAACAATGTCAAATATTCTTTGATAAAAATATTTAAGATAGCAGCCTTCTGAGTACCTTTGCATAGTCATATCAGTGCAAAATCAGTGAAAAATCCACATAGAAAAGGTCTGTTTTCATTCCCGCTCAAATTTAATATATCGGCCACCATATCGGTAATCTGTGAATTTTTACCTCTCTAAAATCGGTATTGGTCCCAAAAATCAACATAACTCTAAAAGGTAGCATAAAAGTAACCCATAAGTCTCCAGTGGTTTATTCCATATCTTCAGAAGTGATATGATAGGTGTGGATGAGAAACCGATCAATATTTGTAATTTTTTGCTAGACAGCAGGGCCGATATGCAGAGAATGTGAATCACCAAAAACACAACAAGAAGAATGTGAAAGTGATCTGTTTCTCTGTTTCTCATCCACACCTATCACATTGTTTCTGAAGATAGAAAGAGTCTTATGGATTACTTTTATGCTGATTTATGTGATTTTGTTTAGCTTTAAGATGTTGCAACCCATTCACTTGCATTGTCTGGACCAAAAGAGCTGAGAAATTCTTCTAAAAATCTTTATTTGAGTTCAGCAGATGAAAGAAAGACATACACATCTGAGATGGCATGAGGGTGAGTAAATAATGAGTATTCATTTTTGAGTGAACTATTCCTTTAAGGGCTCTTGTCAGATCTGGATGAATTTGTCAATAAGAAGAGAGGTTTGGAAACATTTCTAGTAATTATTACAGTGAAAATGTTGCACAGTGACATTATATATATTGCTGAAATATAAACCAAAGCAAGATCATGTTTTATTAATGCCTACTTTAGCTAATTCATAGCTTTAAAGTCCTGTGTGGATTCTTATTTCAGTGTAGTTACAGTTTTCAGTGTCGAAAGAATTTAGATCATTAGTTTTATACAGCAGTATCACCGCTTTCTAAATGCAGAGTATGCAGCCTAGTGTGTAGGGCACCAACCCCGGTCACAGAACACTCACTGTGTCTGAAACCACCCCCTATCCACTATATAGTGCACTATTTTGGGTGTTTGCCATTTTGTACGAGTGGCTGGATTCTGAGTGAGCCACTCTTTCCCTACATTTGTTCACTCATTATGACCCACAATGCACTCTAATTTCGAGTGTACATTTGATGTACACTCGACGACGGTTAATTGCCCACAGTCCACCACGGGGAAGAGGTACCAGCTGGGAGTTTACAGCTTCCTTCACTCCTGCAATGTTTTATTTCATGCTGAATGTAGTAAATTACTTTTTGACAAATCATTACTTGATTAACATAAAACATATAGAGAGGCAAAACATACAGATACATTTTAAAATGTACTCTTTATTTGATAAAATGTGTTTACTCTTTATATTAACACACAATATATATTAAAAATGACAAACAGGATTAAGATTTATTGTATTAATATATTATTTAATAAGAATAACAAGTAAGGCCCAAGTATTTTAAAATTTCATATGTGACATTGTTTCTGCAACAGCCCCAGAGCTCTGACACTTGGTGTATACGTCAGTGTCCAAATCACTCACTGCCATTCACTATATAGGAAATTGTGAATGAGTCTCTCTTCGCCATATGATCGACTCGCGCCCACATCTCTCACGCGCGCCCCTCTCCCCTCGCTGTGCATGCACAGAAATGCTGTCTGTTTGCGCTCCAGTTGTCAATCATGCGAATGGCAGAGCAAAAGTAATTTATTTACACTTGGATTTTTACATGGATTTATAGTTAATCCGCCTGAAGTAGCTGCGATAGTTTCCAGTACCCCCGCAAGGGCGCGTGGTAAATGCGTAAATACTGCTCATGACACGCGGGACAAAGCGCACTGATATATTGTGGCACTGATTTAAAAATGTACACTTAAAAACTGATGTCATAAGTGCCCAGTTACAGAATCACCCTGAAAATGACCATCACATTACACAGAAAAGCCCGCGTTAGGATTAGAGCCAAAACATACCTCGGCTTGCTGCCTTAAATTGGAGCTGTGATTTTAATCTTGGAATATCAGCTTGTCTTTGTGTTAAATGAAGGCATTGCATGACAACTATTATTTTTTTCACTGTGCGGAGTGAAGAAAGTGTTTCACTTTGAAGAGCTTGATGCACGAGCAGCTGTGTGAACTTCCACTCTCGTAAAAGTCCCATTCAATACTCTCTTAATAAATTACACATTAATTAAAATTAAACCCAGTAATGTTAGGACAGGAACGCCACCCATTGTAAAGAAGTAAAAGTAAAAAAAATAATTAGAAATTTGTTAAAAGAGTACCCACTTTTAAACCTACTCTAGAAGTAATTTTTTTCTTCAAAAAGTTACTCAAGTAAATGTAATTGAGTAAATGTAGTGCATTACTACCCACCACTGTTCAGGAGGAGCTTGTTCATCTAGATCTGCCAATCATAATTAAAGGATATATAAGCATCTGCCTCCTTGCCCCGTCGATGATTCTTCTGGCATTTGGACCCACACACTTACTCGCAGCTGAGAGCATGGCCTCTGGCATCGCCCTCCACTCAGACAGATGATCTCCTGCTTATTAATCAAAATTCCTTTATTGCTGTCATAAATAAAAAGACAATTTCTGCTGCCGCAGCAGCTTATTATCGCTAAATATTTTGAGGTTATCACGACTGCTGCTCTAATTACAATCATGTTTTCCCATACTTCCTAACTAGAGCAGACCTTTTAGCGTGAGCTAGCTGCCGCCGCAGCATCAACTCTGGGTTATTTACCCTTGCTACAGCACCCTATGGATGCGTATAACTCCCGTCCTGTTTATTTTCCTTAAGCAGATGCGAGCTCGAACTCCACAAGCGGCAAGACACGTCTGCGTCACGCTCCGCATCTCTACTCGTTCATTCTTCACATATCTCATCATCTCGCAGCCAATCATGCAACTTTCGAACATGCAAACTCCTTCTGCAAGGTCTTTTCAAATCTATAACTATGGACTTGGTATAACATTTCTCTCCTAACTTTTCCTAACTTTTCTCCTCCCACAGCCCAGGACAGACACTTCACACAGATGAAATCAGTCCATATCATTTTAATATCACAGACAAGTCGTCTTTATTTCTGCTTGCCATGTTGGCTATTTCAAAAGCAATAATTTTTACTAGTCAAGCACCGATAGACTCTTACGAGGCTTGACTATAGAACCTAATTATTTACTGTATGATTACATAAAGTGACTCTTCAAATCAGTCATAATTTGCTCCAAACAAGATCAAAGTAAATGTGTCAAAACATCGGCACTGCATGATTTGGCTTTGCTTTTCACTTATCATCCTTAGAATATCTTCAAATATTTGGAAAAATGCATCAAAAGCTACCAAAATAAAAACACTGTATTTATACCCAGTATCGTTGCACAGATGGTTTTCACATAATATGTAATAATTCATTAATGAGGCACAAAACTCTATTTTTGTATGTTCCCGTATAACAAAGGTAATCTCGCTAGACTCCATTACATAATTAAATTGCCTTCGTTTATGTTTGGAGAATATGCATATCCATAAGCACAAAGCAAATATCTTCAGACAACAGACTTTCTGTTTCAGGTGCTTCCTTATTTAAATGACATTACCACATTAAATTATGTTCTATATTTGTGTTGAAATTTAACCCAGCAATTGATTAACATCAATTCATGTTTTGCCTCCGCAACCTCTGCCCCTAGTTAATTGTAAGGAGATGAGAACAATCTACCTCCACTGCAACCAAGCCTCTATCTGTTTGCCTGATTTGACCCCACTGATCACCATGGTGGCTGCTTTATGCAGATTCTGTTACACAACCATATTAAATCTTCTATTCTTACTATGGTCCACAGGCCTCTGGGGGTCCGGTTGATAAGCATACAATAAACTTATCAAGTTCATCTCCCCATCAATGCAATAAATGTTCCATACAGCACCAATACTGTTTGAAAAGGCTTGATTCCTGTTCAGGTTCCTTATGACTATGTCCTTCAATGGCGTATTGAGCCCGTACTTTGCTTTCTGTTTGCTGCTGGTACGGAAATATAAAGATTAAACACAATTCATTAATGTTCAGCTTCTCTCTCAGATATTCATGCAGCCATCTTTACAGCTCCTTGTAAACCTATAGTTAAATATATAGGGGTATATTGCTCTTAGCAGGTGTCTACAAGAGTTACTGTATTCTCATTACAGGACTGTACAGTATGTTGGCAATATATTGACACTCTCTTTACAGATGTATCCGCTAGTGTCTATTGCCCCGTCCCAAACATGACTGCAGATGCTATGTTTAACTTTTTCTCGCTCTACAGGTGTGAGAACTTAGCAACTTTTATATATATTTGACATGCATGTATAGGCTTGAGAATCAAGGCTTTTCCATGCATCAATAATCGGAAGGTTCTCTCAATGATTATCTATTTATAACACAATTTTTTCAGATATAAATCTAGCTGCACGTTGCACAATAGTCTGCGTCTTTCCAAATATATTTCTCAACCCTAGTAAGTAATGCGTGAGCGCCGGAGAAAACTAAAGGGGTTAGCACACTGGACGCATCTGGTGAACGACATGGCATGTTCTAAATTCTAAACAATCATATGAATGTACGCACACCTCCGCTGATCTGAAGGCTGCTTAAATTTCTGCAGCACCACGAAGCGCAACTCGCATAGTTTTCCATTAAATTAGACCCAAATCATTATCAAAGGACACAGATTATTTTCTTAGCCATCACTGTACGATAAATTGTGTATATGTTTTTTTTTTTACGCAGCCTACATGTATTTTCAGTTAAAAATATTTATTTTGTGGTTTGACAGCTTGAATGAAACACATTAGGCTACATACAGAGACATTGCAAATAAACATTACCATTTCCAAATATTCAGTTTAAGCAGTTACACCAGTTCATACACTAACCCACAAACTCATCAACGTTACTTTGATCATTCTTGAAGAAGTGGGAAAGCTAGTAATTTCTGCGTGTATAGTATAGTCATTTGCTCCGCATCTGCTTGTCCTGTGTGCAATACCTGTGCCTGATCCTATCCACAACTAGCTTCAGTAAATGTTACTTTACCCTCTTGTGGTAGCCCAAAGCTATTACACCAGACTGCATTAAACTGAAGGGCAACTGTCAGTGAATTGGAAGCTCACAAATTAGGCTTCCAATTTAAATGTTGGCTCATTTTAATATATTATGCCTAAAATATATTGATTAAATAGCATGCTGAACAATAATCAATATAGCGATATTTATGACATTCCTACTTGATCCTGTGATTCTACCCAACAACATAATTAAAACATCTCTATTGCTCTACTTCCGTCCCTGTTTTATAAAGTGTATGCTTTAGCAATACAAGGTGTTTCCTCTACCAGTGTAAGTGCAGCCCCTCAGCTGCCGTAACCCGCAGTTTGCCATGGACCAAAGTCTTTTTGTATTTCACTGAATCCCAATAAAGTAACTCTAATGTTTCTCTGGTTTAAGGTTTATCTTTATCTGCCTAATTTGCCGTCTCTACAGAAACACAGTTTGCTCCTTCCGCAGGGGTATCATCAATATTTCTTTCAGCAGGTGCCTATATGTAAAATTATCTTCCATTCTTTCAACAGGATTGCCTGCAGGTTTCTTTACTGCTTTCTCTATAGGTGTCCTTCCAATTCTTGACAGTTACTTCTCAAAGGTGCCCACAGATGCCAAACATTTAATTGGTCTCCTTTTATAGGTGTATTCGACAAACAAATAAAACAAATCCAGGTTTTAACCATTATACCTCTTATTGTATTATCGCCATGAAATAACAGACAAACCCGACCATTCATTCAACAGGATTCTGTCTTTTACTTAACTAAATGTTTACATATTTTTTTATAGGTATCTGTGAGTGTTTCACCACTGCATTGGCAGCGGTCAGCCTGCTGCTCCTTTTACAGCCATCTGCAGATTTGTCTACTTTCTCCACAGGTGTTTTTTCTCAGCATAAACAAGCAACCTCCATGCCAGCTACTTCCACCACGTATCCAAGGCAACAACCACTTAATGACCTGTCCCAGAGTTGCTAACATTTGTCAAACCCAGTCAGTCAGACTTATTTAATAACACATGGACATCCTTTTGCTTGACCAATTAGAAGGTACCCACTCTCACCCCTAGTGGTCAAGTTTGGTATGGGAGCTGAACAAACATCTACACAGAATCATCGCAGACATGCTTGCATCGTGATGGGTGGTCATTTAAATGCCTCAGCACAGCCATGGTAGCCATGTTTAATGCCTCCCACAGTTAAATGTTCCCTACATTTTCCTCACTTTTCAGATGAGCTTAATTAAATCTCGGCTCAACCTAACATTTTAGGCTTTACCTTCCCATAGGCTTTTGACAAATTTCAGGTCATAGTTATTGCCTGCTGCCTGGCTTTTTTGCCCATCATCTGAATAAACTTGAGCATTTCTCAACTTTTTGATGCTCTCGGCTGCTCTCAATGCTTGTTCAGACACCGCTGTCAATCCTCCACGCGAGCGTGGCACTCGGCTCCCACAGGAATTAATTAAAAACATCCACTCTGCTCCACTCACCACGTGCCATACTGCCAATGATTCCGTTCGCATGTGTCGTAAGAGCGCATATGCGAAGAAAGGTTGGCCGATTTATTAGTTAAGATACAATAGAATGCCATAATATCAATACCAGTCATATGGTTTTGCACAAATATTCTTTGCCAACAGCACAACCACTACCAGCAACAACAACAACTTCAACAACTACTACTCTAGCAACAACAGCAACAGGTATTAAGTGTACAACACACTGAGATATACCACAACAATGATGAGTATTACAGTATATTGAGGATTGGTTCTTAAATGTATTTATGATACAATAGAATGCCATAATTTCAATACCAATCATATCAGTTTTAAAGCTTAAATTTGGTTGTTGGCTTCATCCAGATCATGAAATATATATAATGAAATTACTTGAAAATGTTTGATTGATTGTTATTTGGTTTTGCACAAATATTCTTTGCCAACAGCACAACCACCACCAGCAACAACAACAACTTCAACAACAGCAGCAGGTATTAAGTGTACAGCAAACTGAGATATACCACAACAATGAGTATTACAGTATATTGAGGATTGTTGCTTAAACCTATTTATGATGCAACACACAGATAATAAAATTGCACCCTTTTTTTACAGTTATTAATATGTCAATGAGAATAGATGAAACATTTGATACCAGTCTCACCAGCCCTACAGAAGAGAAGTACAAAAAATATGCAGATCATATTCAGTCAGCAGTGAGTATTTCACATTTTATATATATTAAATGTAATTTGTTTGTGTAAAATGTTTTTTCAAAAATAAATTTGTGCTTTTTGGAAGATTATAATTAAAATAATTTCAGTTCAGTTAGTACAACTCTCTGAGTATTTATAAAAGATTTTATTAATGTAAATGACACGAGTAGGTTTGGTCTTGGCGGACTAGATCTGCTTTGCACATGGTGTTGCTGCTGCTTGATATTAGTCTGAATGCTGCTGCTGTAAGAGGAGAGAGAGATCCTGCTACTGCTTGACAAAAGTCAATATGCTGCTGCTGTTGGAAATGTGCTGCATCTGAGACAAGAGAAATGCTGCTGCTACTGAACAAAATCACTTAATTCTTAAATCATTTATTTTTTATTTATTTTAACTAAAAATTCAAATGAAACTGGAAAAAAAAAATTAAGTGCAATTTAAATGTGTGGTGTTCAACTTTTTTGAAAGATGGCTTTACAACAGTTGTGAAGGGCAAAAAAAAGAACCTGCTTCATCTTTGCATTCTCTGCCGGTCGGGTATTTCATTGTCCGAAAATACATCATGTGTGTGAATAAATTCGTTTTGTTCCCTCGATACGGGTATAAAAGGAGCTGGTATGCAACCACTCATTCAGGTTTTATGCTGAGGAGCCGAGACAAGGTCCGGCCATTTCAGCGAGTAGTGGGCACCGGACACAGCAACGACAGGGCTGGGTCTGCCTCCTCCTGGGGCAGCGCTCGCAGGTTCACCACCTGGTCCCTAAAAGGGGTCGTGGGAACCTTGGGCACATAGCCCAGTCGGGGTCTCAAGATCACGTGAGAGTAGCCCATAACGAACTCCAGGCACGTTTCGCTGACAGAGAACGCTTGCAGGTCTCCTACCCTCTTGATGGAAGTGAGCGCAGTCAGGAGGGCAGTCTTCAAGGAGAGTGCCTTAAGCTCAGCTGACTGCAAAGGCTCAAAGGGGGCTCTCTGTAGACCCTGAAGAACTACAGAGAGGTCCCATGAGGGAACGAGGCACGGTCTGGAGGGGTTCAGCCTCCTGGCGCCTCTCAGGAACCTGATGATAAGGTTGTGCTTCCCTAAGGACTTACTGTCCACTGTGTCGTGGTGTGCTGCTATAGCAGCAACGTACACCTTCAAGGTGGAAGGGGACAGCCGCACTTCCAACCTCTCATGCAGGAAGGAAAGCACCGATCTGACTGTGCATCTCTGGGGGTCTTCCTGTCGGGAAGAACACCACTTAGCGAACAGATGCCACTTAGAGGCATACAGGCGCCTCGTAGAGGGGGTCCTAGCCTGAGTGATCCGCGGGTGGTAGACCGCTTAGGTCTTCCGCGTCCCGTCCATGGGCCAGACATGGAGATTCCAGAGGTCTGGTCACGGGTGCCAGATGGTGCCCCGTACCTGAGAAAGAAGGTCCTTCCTCAGGGAAATTCACCGGGGGGGGGGGGCTGTCACGAGGAGTGTGAGGTCCGAGAACCACATCTGGGTGGGCCAGTAGGGTGCTACCAGGATGATCTGCTCCTCGTCCTCCCTGACGTTGCACAGAGTCTGTGCAAGTAGGCTCACTGGGGGAAACGCATATTTGCGTAGGCCAGGAGGCCAGCTGTGTGCCTGCACGTCTATGCCGAGAGGTGCCTCGGTGGATTCCTGGGAGGCGAACAGATCTACCTGTGCCTGTCCGAATCAACTCCAGATCAGCTGGACCACCTGAAGGTGGAGTCTCCACTCTCCCCTGAGGGTAACCTGCCATGAAAGCACGTCCGCTGCAGTGTTGAGGTTGCATGGGATATGAGTGGCTCACAGCGACTTGAAATGCTGCTGACTCCAGAGGAGGAGATGGCTGGCAAGTTGTGACATACAACAAGAGCGCAGACTGCCTTGGCGGTTGACATATGCTACCGTTGCCGTGTTGTCTGTCTGAACTAACACGTGCTTGCCCTGGATCAATGGCCGGAAACCTCCGCAGGGCAAGCAGAATTGCCAACAACTCGAGGCAGTTGATGTGCCAACACAGCCGCGGGCCCGTCCATAAGCCGTTGGCTGCGTGCCCCTTGCAAACAGCACCCCAGCCCATTTTGGTGGCGTCTGTTGTGACCATGACGCGCCTGGAGACCTGCTCTAGGGGAACACCTGCCCGTAGAAATGAGAGGTCGGTCCAAGGGCTGAAGAGATGGTGACAGACCGGCATGATGGCCACGCGATGTGTCCCGCGGCGCCATGTCCATCTCGGGACTCGAGCCTGAAGCCAGTGCTGAAGTGGTCTCATATGCATCAACCTGAGCGGGGTGGCCACCGCTGAGGATGCCATATGCCCCAGGAGCCTCTGAAAGAGTTTCAGTGGAACCGCTGTTTTCTGTTTGAATGCCTTCAAACAGGTCAGCACCGACTGTGCATGCTCGTTCGTGAGGCGCACTGTCAATGAGACTGAGTCCAACTCCAAACCAAGAAAAGAGATGCTCTGAACCGGGAGGAGCTTGTTTTTTTCCCAGTTGACCCGAAGCCCTAATCCCATGTGCACACAACATGTCCCGAGAGTGAGCTAGGATTAGCCAATCGTCAAGATAGTTGAGAATGCGAATGCCCACTTCCCTTAACGGGGCAAGAGCTGCCTCTGCGACCTTCGTGAAGACGCGAGGGGACAAGGACAGGCCGAAAGGGAGGACCTTGTACTGATACACCTGACCCTCGAATGCAAACCGCAGGAAGGGCCTGTGTCGAGGTAGAATCGAGACATGAAAGTACGCGTCCTTCAGGTCTACCGCCGCAAACCAATCTTGATGCCTGTGTGTCTGTGGGAGTGGCATGCAAATACCACTCGCCAATTTTCATTTGACTTTTATCAAAGACCAGAGGTGTCTCAGGCTCCTCAACGTCGAGTGAGTGACAGATAGGGAACACAAAACTCCATAATACGTTGGTTAATGGAGAAAAATAACCTTGGGAGAAACCAGTCTCACTGTGGGGGCCAGTTCCCCTCTGGCTAAACAGCATGAATATAATGCCAATATTAGTTATTTATGTGCAGTGAAAGTCATGGATTAAAATTTGAAAATTAAGTAAGTGTATAGGGCCGGTGTTTAAACAATGATTTTTTTTATGAATTGTAAGATTAATGACTTATGTCTTTGAAGTTCATCCTGGATTAACTAGAGAAGTTCACATAGATGCATTGTCCTCTGTTAGTTGGCTGATGAATGCTATTGTTGGCAATTAATCGATCTATGTATCTATGTATTCCATTTTAAGAGTGTAGTCCATCATTAGACCAAGGTGATCGGTGAAGTGCATCGCAGTTAAACTGGCATGTCATTTCGGTGAGGTCTACCCCAAGTCCAAGGTTCAGGCAATGGCCATCGTAATTGACTGAAGTGATGAATGGCTTGCACCGGCTGCATTTAGTCATCATCGCTCAGAGATATGTAGCAGTGGAGTCCGACACCAAGCAGGAACGGAGCTGGATCTGGCCTGCTCTGGAAATTTTGGGATATGGATCCCGAGGTTGAGACAGGGTAACAAATAGAATAGTATTAGCATAGATGCCATTACATTTTTTTTCCAGAATTATAGATCATGATAAATGTTTCTTGTTATGGCAGACCTTACTAAAGCAGCCTAATTGAGGGTTGATGGATAAATTATGTGTATGCCTAGATAAATAGATGAGATTTAGTCTAGACTTAAACTGAGTGAGTGCGTCTGTGTCCCGAACAGTATTAGGGAGACTATTCCATAGTTTAGGAGCCAAATAGGAAAAGGATCTACCTCCTTTTGTGGATTTTGATATTCTAGGAACTTTTAACAGGCCAGAATTTTGCAATCGTAATGAACGTGATGCAATATAGCATGGTAGAAGGTCACTTAAGTACTGCTGAGCTAGACCATTCAAAGCTTTGTACATAGTTAACAACATTTTTAAATTAATATGAAATTTAACAGGTAGCCAATGTAACGACGATAAAATGGGGCTAATATGATCATATTTTTTGGTTCTAGTCAGCACTCTGGCTGCTGCATTTTGAACCAATTGAAGTTTATTTATTGAACTTGCTGGACATCATCCCAGTAATGCATTACAATAATCTAGTCTTGAGGTCATGAACGCATGAATTAGTTTTTCAGCATCAGCAACAGAGAGCATGTGTTGTAACTTAGCAGTATTTCTGAGGTGGAAGAATGCTGCTCTACAGATTGGCATCAAATATAACACCTTCATTCTTCGCTGTAGAAGACGTTGTAACAGTATATCCATTGAGAGTCAAATTATATTTTATCAGCTTATTTTTAGAGGTTTTTGGTCCAATAATTAGTACCTTTGTTTTGGTGGAATTAAGTCCATCCAATCTTCGATTTCATTTATACACTCTGCTAATATGTAGAATTGAGAAATTTCATTGGGTTTCAAAGAAATATAGAATTGGGTATCGTCAGCATAACAGTGGAAACTTATTCCATGATTCCTGATAATATCTTCCATGGGAAGCATATACTGTATAAGGAGAAAAGCAGAGGCCCTAAAACTGATCTGTCAGAGAGCGAGAGTAAGACAGAGACCCAAGAGCAGAGGAACAGTTCAAAAGGATTTATTTGCAATAAATGATAATGTTAAATGTGCTGGTGAAGACTGAAGATCATGGCTTTGTGAGCGCTGAGATCAAGTTTACAGAAGACTGCAGGCAATAACTTTCCTGACATGCGGGCAGAGACGAGGAATCCTCTGTTGAAGGTTTATGAGTGCAGAGAACAAGCATACAGCAAGCTGGAAGGTAACCACACACACAACACGCAGGCAGAGACGAGCAATCAAACAGATACACGAGACAGGACCAACTAGGCAGAGAGAGCGAGGTTAGTTGCTTACACACGCTAACACAAATCATTATTACATTCACTAAACTACATTCAAAAGTCCAGCAAAGAACATGACACATGAGGGGATTAAAATAGGCAGGAACAAACAAGGAACAGGTGCCGCTTGCCAGCTGAAAGTTGGCATGATCAGCGTTCCCATGGAAACAATCAGGGTTCCCATGGAAATGCTGATTCTGCATGCCAGTAGCACCTGAAACACATAAGGGAGAAATGTAAACACGATTTGACTGAAACAAACAGAACATGGAGCATGAGTGTCCAGATACCAACACAGACAGAAACCGAACCATACAGGAAGTCAGGATCCAGACACCATGCTCCGGACACGAACAAGACCGACCGAAGAGTGCACGGCGGTAACTCACAACCAGACCTGTGCACTCACACAAAGAACATACACGAAACACAAGACATGGGATGATCATGTCACGGTTCCGTCAGACAAAAACCCAACCTGACAAGGTGACAGGACCATGACATGATCCCTGTGGCACCCCATACTAAACTTTTGTTTAATTAGACAATTCCTTGTTTACATAAACTAAGTGGTTGCAGTCTACTAAGTAAGACTTACACCATGCTAATGCAAGTCCACAAATGCCAACATAATTTTCAAGCCAATTCAAGAGAACATCGTGATCTATGGTTTTGAAGGCAGCACTAAGATCTAAAAACACTAGAAGAGAAATGCAGCTGCGATCAGATGATAAGAGCAAGTCATATATAAGAAGTCGACTATCTATCTATAGTTGAAGTCAGAAGTTTACATTCAACTTAGCCAAATACATTTCAACTCAGTTTTTCACAATTCCTAAAATTTAATCGTAGAAAACATTCCCTGTCTTAGGTCAGTTAGGATCACTACTTTATTTTAAGAATGTGAAATGTTAGAATAATAGTAGAGAGAATGATTTATTTCAGCTTCTATTTCTTTCATCAAATCCCCAGCGGGTCAGAAGTTTACATGCACTTTGTTAGTATTTGGAAGCATTGCCTTTAAAATGTTTAACTTGGGTCAAACATTTTGGGTAGCATTCCACAAGCTTCTCACAATAAGTTGCTGGAATTTTGGCCCATTCCTCCAGACAGAACTGGTGTAACTGAGTCAGGTTTGTAGGCCTCCTTGCTCGCACATGCTTTTTCAGTTCTGCCCACAAATCTTCTATGGGATTGAGGTCAGGGCTTTGTGATGGCCACTCCAATACCTTGACTTTGTTGTCCTTAATCCATTTTGCAACAGCTTTGGAGGTATGCTTGAGGTCATTGTCCATTTGGAAGACCCATTTGCGGCCGAGCTTTAGCTTCCTGGCTGATGTCTTGAGATGTTTCTTCAATATATTCACATAAATTTCCTTCCTCATGATGCCATCTATTTTGTGAAGTGCAGCAGTCCCTCCTGCAGCAAAGCACTCCCACAACATGATGCTGCCACCCCATGCTTCATGGTTGGGATGGTGTTCTTCGGCTTGCAAGCTTCACCCTTTTTCCTCCAAACATAACAATGGTCATTTTGGCTAAACAGTTACATTTTTGTTTCATTAGAGCAGAGGACATTTCTCCAAAAAGATCTTTTGTCCTCATGTGCACTTGCAAACTGTAGTCTAGCTTTTTTATGGCAGATTTGGAGCAGTGGCTTCTTCCTTGCTGAGAAGCCTTTCAGGTATTGTCGATATAGGACACATTTTACTGTGGATATAGATACTTGTCTACCTGTCTCCTCCAGCATCTTAACAAGGTCCGTTGCTGTTGTTCTGGGATTGATTTACACTTTTTGCACCAAACTACATTAATCTCTAGGAGACATAATGTGTCTCCTTCCTGAGCGGTATGATGGCTGCATGGACCCATGGCATTTATACTTGCATACAGTTGTTTGTACAGATGAAATTTGTACGTTCAGGCATTTGGAAATTGCTTCCAAGGATGAACCACAATTTTTTTTCTGAGGTCTTGGCTGATTTCTTTTGATTTTCCCATGATGTCAAGCAAAGAGGCACTGAGTTTGAATGTATATACTATACTCAACAGAGAGACTTGGTGCATATGTTGATTGAGGTAGGATTACTTGTTAATGCCATTATGGAATCTGGGATAAGTGACTGCCATGCTATAGACTGCTGGACCAGATTTGAACCTGCCATTGAGGAGGATGAGAAGGAAGAGGGGGAGCGGGGAGGCGCGGATTAAACATGTTCACTCAAAGCTTCTTTGTAAAATTTACTTATTTAAATGTGCAAAAAAAAAAAAAAAAGTCACATTTTTGTGTGAAATCTAGTTATAATGTTGTGAAATATAGTTATAATGTTGTTATTAATAATATATAATTGTCCGCAATTAGCAATTATCAAAGTAAGCCTACACGAACTTGTAAATTGCATGCACATATTGCGTAGTGTCATTTTAAAAGGGGTTTAAAAAACTATTTCAATTTCTCAAATATACTGTAGGCCAGTGTTTCCCAAACTTTTTTCTGACAACAATTCTACAGCACACCACTATCCCAAATAGGCTAACCATCGTCAATATTTTTCATTTTCAAGAACTTAAGTTGTCCATGTTTTCTGTCCGTCTTAGTAGCATGTTTACTTGTAATGTTTGAAATTCGGCTATGCAAAAAACAAAAAAAACAAGTCACATAGGTAGGCTACGCTGTGTGAGGTCACAGGTGGCAAGAGCGCTAAATAGGTAATGAAAACACAACAAGTTTGCTTCTTTTCTAATTTGTAAATTTGTTCTTGCAATGCCACAACAAATTACAGGGATGCAAACTCATGAGGGGCAAAAAAGGTAAGACAATCACTGGTCCACGAACATTTTTTCTGGGGATATTTTTTTTAAAGAATAAGCTAAAAGCACCAATTCCAGCTATTTTAGTGATTCAAGTTTATTCAAGTTTACAATTGTGCAGAATTAGCTGCAAAATAAAGAGTATTTTGGTGAGGCTTGCTTCTGTTTCACAAATTTGTTCAGTTTTATTAACTGATTAGTTCGGTGACCCCTTCTGGAAATGTCACTAGGTGGCAACAAATGAGCATCTTATGTGGTATGAGTGAGTCAGTGAATCATTTTGAGTCGTTCTTGACCGAAATCTACCAAGAGACTTTATAGTGTTTAAGCATTAAAAGAACAAAGGAGATCTATAGTCTTCCTTCAGTCTGAGCATTCTTTTTCATCCAAAAAGACAACAATAATAGTCTAATAATAGTGAGTTTCAATAACATCCTTACCTTCTCCTTTATTAAAACTTGCATGGCTACAAATCTACTGACTTCAGTATAAGAATTATAAACACAAAGCAGATCTACGGTATCATTTTCCTACAGTAGCCTATTTAAACTGCTGAGCATAGCTTTTATCAGAAAAGACCACAATAATAGACAAATAATAATAATTTTGAGTTTCAATAATGTTCTTTTGTCATTGTAAAGCCCATTTCACATGAGTTGAGTCAAGGCGTCAATGCTCCGTTTAACGCCAGCATCAAGCACCGCATTGCCCTCCACATGACAAGAGTTGCAGAAAGCGTCACAGGGGGCGATTTTACCACGTAAAAAAGTGGGAGGTGTTGCACAATTGAAAACATGTATTTGGAAGAGAGGAAAAAAGCTTGCAGTTGCTTTGATAGCAGAAAGTAATAAAAGGACTCATTTATGTTTAGGTCTAAGCGTTTTCTTGGTGAATTTAAATTAGTTCAATAACTGGGGTCTCTGATATTCGTAAACGATAAGGTAATATAATTAAAAGAAATTATGAGACATTCAATGTCTCTTCAAAAATTTGGACAGTTTTTAAATATGTCTTATTGCTTAGTACTCTCAAAGACATTATTGGTGAAGCAAAAACGTGTGTGTGAAAAACACGTGTAAAATGGCATCATTTCATAGACTTCAGTGTATTCTGCAGCGCTGACGCGAGTCACATGAAAGACCCTTAACGCGTATAAATATCAGTCACTTTTGCAAATGAATCATTGCTCTTCGCAATCACAGAAGTGACCGATTATGGTTTCAAAATGGCGAATTTCTCCAAAAGGTTAGGATTTTGGATCCCTGAAATTATTTATTTTTCATGCATTTATTTATTTTGTGGAATTTGATATTTTTCCACAGCACACCTGACAATCTTTCACAGCACATTAGTGTGCCGCGGCACAGTGGTTGGGAAACACTGCTGCAGGCTACACTGATTGCTAATTATACTTTACAATAAGATGCATTTTTCCATTAAAGTATAACATACACCGATCAGCCACAACAAAAACCACATGCCTAATATTGTGTAGGTCCCCCCCATGCCGGCGAAACAGCGGCAACCATTCTGAGATGCTATTCTTCTCACCACAATTGTACAGAGCGGTTATCTGAGTTACCGTAGACTTTGTCAGTTCGAACCAGTCTGGCCATTCTCTGTTGACCTCGGTCATCAACAAGGTGTTTCCATCCACAGAACTGTGCCTCATTGGATTTGTTTTGTTTTTGGCACCTTTCTGAGTAAATTCTAGAGACTGTTGTGCTTGAAAATCCCAGAAGATCAGCAGTTACAGAAATACTCAAACCAGCCTGTCTGGCACCAAAAATCATCCATGCGATTATCTAAGCCAATCATGTGGCAGCAGTGCTGAGCATAAAATCATGCAGATACAGGTCAGGAGCTTCAGTTAATGTTCACATCAACCATCAGAATGGGAAAAAAAATTGATCTCAGTTATTTGGACCGTGGCATGTTTGGCTGATCGGTGTATGTATACTTATAAATGTATTACATTTATAATTATTCCCCGCCTCCAGTTAACTGCATTACGTTGTGGGAAACAGTATCCCATGCAGTGTCCTTGGATGCATACATCAGATTTCAGCAATGTAGTAGGTAATCCGGGAATTCCATGCATACACAGAATTCACATACATTTCAAAGTATACACATTGCATACTACACATATACTAAGAGTTGTATGGTAGTATGCCATTCTGAACACAGCTGCAGTACCCATCTCAGTGTGCTTCAGGAGTTTTTAGCAGGTTCTGGCAAATATAGTAGGTCATCTGGTTATTCATTGCATACAGAAAATTTGCATACTATGCACAGAATACATACAGGATACTGCAGAAATAGTAAGAGTAGTATGATAGTATGTGGTTCCGAACACAGCGATTGTTTTCTGAGGTACTGTGACAGACGATTGCATAATTCCAATTTTATTTCTGATGATTTCAATTTTATCAGTAAATAAATTCTTTAAGTCATTACTATTGTGCTGCGACGGAATATCTGGTCAAGTCAAGGATTCAATTCTTACCAATTTAGACACAGTACTGAATAAACACCTAGGATTGTTGTGGTTATTTTCTATGAGTTTGCTAAAATATGCTGACCTGGCAGCTTTTAGTGCCTGTCTGTAGCTACAGACACTATCCTTCCATGCACCGCAAAATAACTCTAATTTTGTATAATTCCACTTGCACTCCATTTTCCAAGCTGCTCTCTTGAGAGCATGAGTGTGATCATTGTACCATGGGGCGAGCCTTTTTTCTTTAATTTTCTTTAATCGAAGGGTGGCGAAAGTCCTAGAAGCCAGACATCTTTAGTGCCAACATGAATTACAATTTTAGAAAATCTAAGTTTAGCATTAGCCAGCATTTGTAAATTTGATCTGATGTCAGACGCCCAAGCCCCTGAAATGCATTTAACAATAGTAGCTGGAGTCTCTATTTCCACGTTCCTTACAATATAATCTCCTATAACAAGGGCACTTTCAACATGACTCTCAGTGGGTGCATCACTGAATGTGGAGAAACATTTGGAAATCCTAACAGCAATAGGAGAGTGGTGTCGCTTTGCTGAGTATGCCACCAAGACGTCACCCAAATGCCCTGCTGCGGGGGCTCTACAGCTGGAACCAAAGTGTGTGTGTTTGCTCACTGTTCTACCCGCATCCGAAACAGTATCTACCGGCTTCTCTTTCTCACTGACATCCACTAGCGTTCGGATGCGTGTCTCTAACTCATTAACCTTCTCCGTCAGCCTGATTAATTCCTTACATTTATCACATGTAAATCCCTCAGTGCTGACAGAAGAAGCTATAGTAAACATGTGACATGTAATGTGACTTGCCGCAGTTGTTTGTTGTTGTTATGGTTGTTCTTGAGTGGCGAGGGTTTGAGATTAATGTGAATCGCTCACGTAATTGTTTGCTGTTATTGTGGTGGTTCCACAGTTGTTTATTGTTGTGGTTCTTCTTGGGACACGTGGGTTTGAGATTGATGTAAATCCCTCACGCAATTGTTTGTTGTTATGGTTGTTCTTGATAAGCAGTGCTTTGACATCAACGCAATAATCTGTGTGACACAGAGGAGAAAATGGGTGCGCATGGTAAAATGCACTCAGTTTTAAGTATGATAAAAATAGAAAGAAAATGGACACGAAAAAATGCACACAGCTGAATCGCAATAAGAGAATAATGAGGGAGAAAAATTATGCATGCTGAAAAATGGGAGAGATTAAAGATTAAATGCTGAAAAACGAAAGATAAGCAATGTTAAAAAAAAACTAGCAGGCTACAAACACAGACTCGAGCTTGGTGCCAGCAGCAACAGGAACAGGAAATGACGAGCAACATCCTGCTCCGAGAGTGCACCCTCATTCTTTCAACAATTAATGGTTTTGCATATTTTAAGTTCCTCTCCCCTGCCATCATCGTTGAGCGGGATCTGACGGTTTGAGTGAGAATCTGTGCGCCGAACTGCAAGATGGGTCTTACGCCAAAGGAAACTATTCTATCACTACATTCAAATACATTCTTATGCTTCCACTTCTTCCCGAAAGGCTCAGAATGAATACGCGTTTTTTGTCAGAAAGACTTGTAGCATTACGTCTTCCATTCACTTCAGGCATTTCATCCAATCATAATCCAGCCTCTGCTTACTAAGCTACGCCAGATGTTCTTCATCGCTCTTTAAGCCAGCACTCGTTTTCAACCCCCCATTACCCCATCACCACCAGTTATGGTCCTGTCATTATATAGGGGTAAGTTCCTCTCCCCTGCCGTCATCATCTTCTGGCACGATCTGACGGTTTGAGCGAGAATCTGAGCGCTGAACCGTAGGACGGGCTTATGTTGAAGGAAATTATTCTGTCACTATATTCACATTAATTCTTATTAAGTCTTTTTGGAAGAAGGGTGCAATTCCCTGATTGGTTTACATAGAGGCATGTCAGGAACTGAATCTATTGGCTTGCGCCATGTAGAGTTAAGTCAAGTGATTTTTTATTTCTATAGCGCTTTTCATAACAGATGTCATTTCAAAGCAGCTGTTCAGGTAATTATACTATAACAGAAAATAAAGCTGTAATGTCTTAGTCATCATTGTGATAGTTGTTCAAATGTGATTGTAGATTGTGCCTTATTAAGTAAATAATATTTGTATTTAGACCCCCAGTAAGCAAGCCAACAGTGACCGTGGCAAGGAACAAAAAGCTCCATAAGATGTTGATTAATGGAGAAAAATAATGTTGGGAGAAACTCACTTTGAGGGCCAGTTCCCCTCTGGCTAAACATCATGAATTTAATGCCAATATTAGTTATTTATGTGTAGAAAAAGTAATGGTTTAAATGATTAAACCAAGTAAATGTTAGGGGCCAGTGTTTAAACAAAATGATTTTGTATGAACTGTAAGATTAGTAAAAGACTTTGAAGTCCATCCTGTATAAACTGTGGAAGTGCAAGTTTCCTAACCGAACTTAATAGGACATTTACATCAGTACAATACAAACCAGAGTGAGAAGAACATGATTCCAGTTAAATATGAACTCTTGACCTCTAGAGGGCATTCATGCTTTTTGTGTTATGTGAAGTGTACTTTATGTTTTTTAATATTCAATAAATGTTTATCCAGTTAATCCATGACACCCATTCATTCGATCTAACCAATCAGGGTGTTGAAATTTTTTTTCCTTATGTATATGTAAGTGTAAGTCGTGCAAACATCCAACATCAGACTCTTTATTGTCAGCACTTTTCAGTGTAACAAAACATTCAACACCGCTGCTTTTCAGCAGCATGAACACACATCAACAGGGTGCTTTCCAGCTTCCCAGACACACAGCTTCGTTGAATCTCTCTCTCTCTCTCTCCATGTCTCTCCCCAACTGCAGTTCTCATCACGGCTTTATCTCTCGCCTGTTAACGCTGTAATCACCCACAGCTGGGCGAGATAATCCGCTACAGGCGTCCATCCCGGCCTCTAAATTGTTTCTTTTATGCATGTGTTAATTTCTTCTCATTGGTGTAGTTTGTGTTATGCTCCTTAGGGCTGGTAGCATTATAGCAGACTTCACAATTAACGCAAAAACCAGCATCCTTGATTTAGTATCAGCAAGAACCCAGATTTCCGCCATTCTCAAGGAGGCAGGAATCACGTTAGCTGAAAATGCTTTTGCTCAAAGTGGTAAGTCGGTGTTTATTCTGAAAACATTTACATTCCTTAGCTCTGATCTACTTTAAATGTAGCGTGTTGCTATTTTGTGTGTGTGTTTGTCTTTCCTGGGATTATTGATCATTGATTGTTCTGTTGCTTGTTATTAAGAGCATGTGGATCCCTTGTAAAAATTTTGACAGTATCACCTTTCCCTTAATTAAGATAAGAATGATTATATGAGTTCAAAGCACTCTGTACTATGGCTTTTACTTTCAGAAAACATAAACCTGTCCACCACAGTGAATATATATCCTTTCCAAAAGATGGAGCTGAACTGTGAACCTCTTATTTCTCCTGTTCCGGGAGAAATAAAATGGATAGTGAATGAAAAAGATCCTGCGCTAGACAGCACAAAATACTCCATTGTAAATAACAATAGGACTCTCATTGTGAAAAATGTCAGCGAGATTGACAATGGTGAGTCACAAATTATTTATATTCGCTCTGTCTATGATACCTAACCTTACATCAGGGGTTTTCAGCTGGTTCTGCTTAAAGACCCAACTTTACATTGGAAATCAAGTGGCGACCCAACACTGTACCAAAATCATACAAAAGTGAACAAAAAAGATTTTGAAGTCAAACATTGCAATGTATTACAATTACCATGACCTGAGCAGGCTTAACAATATGCAATATTAATAAAATGACATATGCTGAATAGGAAAATTTAATCTGCGCGAAAATACCATAGATTATGATTGGACACAACAAAAGATAAGGAAAATGTTTCCCACCCTTTTCAAAGTTGATGAGCCTTATTTAGCTTATTTAACTAGTATGATAAAAATAAAATGATAATTTTATTTCATTAAGTAAGTAAAAGTAACTATCTTTTCTCATGATAGGAGTTTTGTTTCACATAGCAGATTACTGTGAAAGAGTGCCAAAATTTAAGTTAATTAACTTTCTGATGATGCTACAGTAGAACTGCCTATAGGTGATTTGCTTTCAGCTTTAGCTGAAAAGATGTTAATGCTAATTTGTATGCTGTTTTTTTGTTTTCACTTGCAGGTAGATACTCCTGTATCATGCAGAGGAAAACAATACCTTACATTATATGGCAAAAAATAGATATTAAAATACGTCCTAGTATCATAGTGGGTAAAAATGGCATACAGTTTCAGTGTGAAAACCAGACTGTCAGTCTGACATGCTGTGAAAAAGACTACAAAATTGAGTGGTACCCAGTTCCTAATGGTGATAAAGTGGATGATTCAGGTTGTTCATACATATTCAAATAAACGTTTTTGAGTACAGTTATCAGATGCAGTGGAAAACGTAGTTAAATGTGACATGCTCTTTTTATGTTTTTCAATAATCGTATTAACCTTTTTTTACACAGTCAGAGCTTGGCTGCAGTACATTACATCATAAAATCCTGAGCAGAAACTGTGGGGTAGAAATCTTTAAATGTCGACTCAAGGGCCTGGCAGACCTACAAGGTTATTATTATTACACCAATAGTGTAAAAGTTCGGACAATCAGCGGAAGTGAGCTTTATATTTCTTACTATTTACATAATTATCAGCAAGTTCCTGTTTGTTTCTGCCATATAACAGCCAAGCCACTATCAAGATTGATATGAATTACATCTGATATGAAATATACTGTATATTATATACAGATTTTTTAGATAATATTATGTACAACAGAAACTAACTTTAGACTTTCCTTTTTTTATAGACTTTGTTTTTCTGAAACACAATTAAATATTTTATTCCAGACTTTGACTGTAAAGATGGTTCACTTGGAGTTGGAAATCAAGGTGAAATTGTGAAGGGACCCTGTGAAAAGGGCAAAGAAGGCATTATAACTTATAACTGCCAATTGGTAGCCGATACATAGAAATGGATGCCGATTCAGGAGAACTGTGTTCCTCAAGTCATCAAAGATCTTGAAAGGAAAGCTAAGGTAATCTATTGATCATGTATTATCAAAAATTAATAAATAAAGAAAGAAAGAAAAAGAAAAGAAAAATAGATTCAAGCAGCAGTTAACAGGGTTCAAGCGTTTAAGGGTCTTTAAGTACATTTGCAACAGATATTAAGTTCTAATTAATTAATTGATTGCTTACAGTCTGTTAGCACCTAAAACAATGATAAAGTGCCTTAATTTTCAGAAACATTAGGAAGCACAGAGATATAGCATTTATTATATTCCTGACTGTTATAGCCAAGAGGCAGAGGTGTGCAATTTTTTTCATGTGACATTAGATTGAGTTCCTACATAAGTGTCCAAAATTTTGTGAAAATGTCTCATTAAGTTTAAGAGTTATAACCATTAAAGTAAAAGTTGCCACGTCCATTTTGTACCTTTTGGTGTACCGTTGTAACGATGAATCGAAAGTTTGAACTTTTTTTGATAATTATTGATATTGGGACTCCAGAGAATCTTTCTGCACTGGTTGGAACATTTTTCAGGATAGAAATTAAATTGGAGATAGAAATTTTGTTTGCCTTGAGCCAAGGATTCCAATGCTATAAAGCACCTGCACTACAAACAGTCAGGAATTAAGGCCCAAAACGTGGCCAATTGGGGTGAGTCCAGGCGCCTGTATTACCATCCCACGAAGTACCATGTCTCTAGGCCTTACGGTTTGGTCTCCACGATCAGTTATAACAGAGAGTAAAAATAAAAGTGAAACCCTACACTTACAGTAGGGTTTCAGCACTTTGTGTTTGAACCCCTAATCAATTTGAATGTTTCTAATCTTTTTTTTTTTTTATACTTTGGAATCAAGTTCTTGGCTGTGGAGGATATTCCAGAGTTTGTGACTCAGCTCAGTAAAGCTACTGTGCAGAACAAAAATGAGATCATACAGTCTACTGTCACTGTTAAAACAATCGTTGACATGCTCTCCAAAATTGCTGATATTTCACAAAACGTTATCATCAGTAAACCTATGATGGAGGTATGTGTATTAAAGGTTTTGTGTGTGTGTGTGTGTGTGTATTGTATGCTTGTGTATGTTGCATCCATTGACTTTAATACATATAGCCTATACAGTGTGCAGTGTTTTCTTAGTAATAGCAAAAGATAATGCTAATCTTTTCAGTTTCTAGAAGTCATCAGTTATATTAATGCATCGTAAATCTCTCATGAAACAGCCACTTTCAAGATTGATATGAATTAAATCTAAATATACATATCTGAACTATTCATATTTGTGTCTAATATTCTCAAAATTGAATTCAAACTATTACCTAGATACTGTATATAATCCAATTGTGGCCATTTTATTCACATTATAATAATAGCACATGCATTGTCCCATCTGATTACATACATTTTTATACTAACCATTTTTTTCTATATAATTTCCAGAATTTTCTAAAAATAGTGGACATCATTATATCGGATCAAACCAAAGATACATGGCAAAATTTGACTAACAGCAACATGACAGAAAACACCAACATTGAACTTCTGCGTGCTATTGAGGCTATAAGTGGCAATCTCTCAATTGACGATTTTACAATAACTGAAACATCCATTCAGCTGAATAGAACTACAATAAAAGCTCATTCTATGGCTTATCTCAACTACCAAACTCAACTCTTGTCGAGATACCACAGGTTCTTCAACAGACCCCCATAACCATTATTGTCTTCACAAAACTTGACAATGTCCTACCTACTCGTAATATTAATAATGACAATAGCAAATCTGGTGTTCAGATCAATGGAGATGTGGTTGTTATTAAGCTTAACCAAACAATTAACAACATTTCTTTTACTTTTGACATTACGAATGAGTCACTGAAAAATCCTCAGTGTGTCTTTTGGAACTTTGATCTGAACAGATGGGATTCCACTGGATGTGAAGTAAAGCCCTTAAATGAAACAGGCAAAGTTACATGTGAATGCAACCACACAACCTCTTTTTCAATCCTGATGTCACCATTTTCCATTAATGCCTTGTCTTATATAACTTACATTGGTGTAGCTATTTCAATGGTGAGCTTGATTTTGTGTCTCTTATTGAGATGATAGAATGGAAACTAACAACAAGAAATGACACCTCCTACATGCGGCATGTCTCCATAGTCAACATTGCCGTGTCCCTTCTAATTGCAGACATCTGTTTTATCATTGGAGCTGCAATTGTACAGCCAGGTCAGCCTGTTGCTGTGGGTCGCTGCAGTGCTGCAGTTTTCTTCATGCACTTCTTTTACCTGGCTCTTTTCTTCTGGATGTTAATTTTAGCACATTTGCTCTTATACTGCACTGTCATGGTCCTGTCCCAGATGTCAAGGGCCAAAATGTTAGCCATTGCCTTTATAGTCGGTTATGGTGCACCTTTGCTCATAGTGGTCATCACTGTTGCATTGACAGCTGGAACTGAAAAATAAATTGCAAAGACAAATGCATGCTGGCTGAACTGGTATGAATCTAAGGCCCTGCTGGGATTTGTGCTTCCAGCTTTGACTATTTTAGCCATTAACCTTCTGGTTTTGATTGTGGTTCTGTATAAGATATTGAGGAGAAGAGTTGGTGTCACAACTCCAGATGAGACACATGACCTAGTGGTCATTGTCAGATTTGTGGCCATTATGACTCCTATATTTGGTCTAACATGGGGATTTGGCATTGGAACCATGGTGTCATCTGTCTTTGGCATTCATGTGGTGTTTGCAATCCTCAGTTCACTGCAGGTACACTACAACTTGCTGTCCTTGTATTTTTTACTGTTTAGTAATGTTACATTTAGTGTTTGTTTTAAATGCATCCTTTAATGCAACAATAATACTGTAACACAATGCAAAAAAAATAAATATTCAATAATTATAACAAATAACAATTCATTATAAAGCCTCAAAACAATGTATTAAAATGCAAAAAAAAAAAAAAAAAAAAAAGTGAGAGAAGAAGCTATTTCCAATGTTTTATATGAAATCAAACCTTACTACAATTTAATATTTCCTATGTATTTGTAACACTTCTACAGGGATTCTTCATTTTGATGTTTGGAATGCTTTTAGACAGCAAGGTATGAACTGAATTTTGTAATTTGCAATTTGACTGGCTACTCTGGTTTGAACAAACGTATAAAGTTTACAATGCTGTATATATAGAATATACATTCTAAGTGTTTGATCACACAGTGCTGCAACAATAGTTTGAATAATTTTTACTCCTTTGCCTCTGCTAATATACACTATTCATTAGAAAATAAAAACACTATATAACGACATTTGGAACATGATTTTACTCTGTAAGAATAAAAGTTGCATATAATTTCTGATTTGATCAGAGGCTATGAGCACATTTCAACATGTTAACTGTGCTATAAACCATTTTTCACATCTATTTGTTGCAGGTTCGTGAGTCACTGGCAGGAAAACTGTCACTAAGGAACCTTAGATCTAACAGTACCACGGTAAATGCCAACAGAACACTGCACCTCATCCATGAGCTCAATATTAGTGCTATTACTCTGACAGTTACAGTGCATCCGGAAAGTATTCACAGCACTTCATTTTATGTTACAGCCTTATTCCAAAATGGATTAAATTCATTATTTTCCTAGAAATTCTACAAACAATACCCCATAATGACAATGTGAAAAGTTTGTTTGAAATCTTTGCAAATTTATTAAAAAAAAAAAATAAAATAAAAAAAATCACATGTACATAAGTATTCACAGCCTTTGCTCAATACTTTGTTGAAGCACCTTTGGCACCAATTACAGCCTCAAGTCTTTTTGAGCATGATGCTACAAGCCTGGCACACCTATTTTTGGGCAGTTTCTCCCATTCTTCTTTGCAGGACCTCTCAAGCTCCATCAGGTTGGATGGGGAGCGTCGGTGCACAGTCATTTTCAGATCTCTCCAGAGATGTTCAATCGGGTTCAAGTCTGGGCTCTGGCTGGGCCACTCAAGGACATTCACAGAGTTGTCCTGTAGCCACTCCTTTGTTATCTTGGCTGTGTGCTTAGGGTCGTTGTCCTGTTGGAAGATGAACCTTCGCCCCAGTCTGAGGTCCAGAGTGCTCTGGAGCAAGTTTTCATCAAGGATGTCTCTGTACATTTCTGCATTCATCTTTCCCTCAATCCTGACTAGTCTCCCAGTTCCTGCCGCTGAAAAACATCCCCACAGCATGATGCTGCCACCATCATGCTTCACTGTAGGGATGGTATTGGCCAGGTGATGAGTGGTGCCTGGTTTCCTCCAGACATGATGCTTGCCATTCAAGCCAAAGACCAGAGAATTTTGTTTCTCATGGTCTGAGAGTCCTTCAGGTGCCTTTTGGCAAACTCCAGGCGGGCTGTCATGTGCCTTTTAGTGAGGAGTGGCTTCTGTCTGGCCACTCTACAATACAGGCCTGATTGGTGGAGTGCTGCAGAGATGGTTGTTCTTCTGGAAGGTTCTCCTCTCCACAGAGAAATGCTGGAGCTCTGTCAGAGTGACCATCAGCTTCTTGGTCACCTCCCTGACTAAGGCCCTTCTCCCCCTATCGCTCAGTTTGGCCGGGCGGCCAGCTCTAGGAAGAGTCCTGGTGGTTCATTTATGGATGATGGAGGCCACTGTGCTCATTGGGACCTTCAATGCTGCAGAAATTTTTCTGTACCCTTCCTCTGATCTGTGCCTCGATACAATCCTGTCGCGGAGGTCTACAGACAATTCCTTGGACTTCATGGCTTGGTTTGTGCTCTGACATGCACTGTTAACTGTGGGACCTTATATAGACAGGTGTGTGCCTTACCAAATCATGTCCAATCAACTGAATTTACCACAGGTGGACTCCAATCAAGTTGTAGAAACATCTCAAGGATGATCAGTGGAAACAGGATGCACCTGAGCTCAATTTTGAGTGTCATGGCAAAGGCTGTGAATACAAGCCATGTGTTTTTTTTTTTTTTTTTTTTTCGTTTTTTATTTTAAATAAATTTGCAAAGATTTCAAACAAACTTTCACGTTGTCATTATGGGGTATTCTTTGTAGAATTGAGGAAAATAATGAATTTAATCCATTTTGGAATAAGGCTGTAACATAACAAAATGTGGAAAAAGTGAAGCGCTGTGAATACTTTCCAGATGCACTGTATGTTGCCAGATTATACATGTAAATATTTCAATTACAGAGCACTATTGCAGGACCATCATCAAGCGGACTGGGTTTGTTACATAGGAGAAGAAGTGAGTAAATTTTATATATATATATTAGTCAAAATAAATTCAATAGGCCACAATTATTGACACTAGAGAAGTATACCTTGAGTAACATGCAACGACTATTTTCAGATGTGTACAACGTGTCTGTATCCAGCTCTTTGTCATCAAACAACTCTATTGCCTCAGATACGTTTATGAATGCTTAACCGAGTTGGGCAAGCTACTCTAAAAATCTACTGTAGCTTGCTAAGCTACCAACTAAATAAAATGTATACTGCTACCTGTAAAAAAATCCATACCTCTTTGCACATTCCTGTATATCACAACTCTATGTGTATACAGTTCATATTGTCCTTTAATTTTGTGTCTAACTGTTGTATTTTTGTATGTACTGGATGTATTTATCTGAGTACTGGAAGCTTCTGTTCAGAGGCCAAAATTCTGTGTCTGTGTGTGTGAGCACAAAACACTGATTTCTGATGGTACTAGATGGCAAGTACCATGGTACTTTGATTTGTGTTTATATGGTGCTTCAAGGTAACTCAAAGAGTACCATGGTACTGATGTCTTTTCATAGGGTACTAAGTGTTTTGGTACTCTTTTAATGGGAAAATGTCTTTACCTGCAGTAGTCGTTCACAAGCAGCATTGTGTTGAACTTAAATAAAGACCTTCATCACTAGTAAATGATAGGATGTATTTGCAGGCAAGGCTGTAGTTTGTGGGTTGAAAGGTGGTAACGATCCTAGGGGCCCAAAGTTCCAGCGGGGCACACGACAAATTCAAAATTGTATAATTTTAATAGGGGCCTAAAGCAATATATATTCAGGGGGGCCATAATTACTTGCTATGGCCCTGTTTGTAGGTTTAGTTTCCCTTGATTGTGAAGTGTTTACATTGATTTCAATTTGTGAATTGGACATCTTTATTTCTGATTCAAAATGGGTACATGGCACAATACACTGCTAACTAATCAATAAAATAGCTTCAGTACTGAAAAGCTATTTGATTTAAAAACTAGCAAAGCTACCACCTCCATACTGAGAAATATAGTTCAGCTATTTGTAGTCAATCAACTGCTGATCACTTATGCTTAGCTATTTTATTAATTACACCTAAAAGCCTTTCATATTTGTTTTATACAGTCCAAATACAGTATAGGTAATCTGAATTTCTTTGTCACTAATTTCTGAGAAATGTTTCTATAATCTGGGATCATTTAAAAACAGGTTATACTGCAGATTTGATATTTTATTGAAGATGTATTTTAGTTAGATTTCATTAGATTAGTGACAATACATTACACACTTTTATTTATAACAGGATACTTGTATAAGTAAATGGGTCTAGAACAAATGCACAGCTTTGTTGAAATTCACTTTTCTATTCCACATTTTAAATGGTGTCATTACAGCTGTTGTGTTGTTCTAATCTATGATGTCTGTATTATTTAAAAAAAAAAAAAAAAAAATCTAAATTATTATTTATATATATATATATATATATATATATATATATATATATATATATATATATATATATTCTTAATAACAATAAAAAAATGCAAAACTTAATAAAATTCTGTAATCAAATCACCACATTATGATGAACATAATGGTGAACATAATGTTAGGCTTCAAATGAAATATGGAACAAAAGAAATCATCAAACATATAAATAACAACAATAATGAAATGAAAACTAAAAGAAATCTGAAAAGCACATAAATTAACCTATGCAGTTTTAAGCATATCTTTGAACAAATAAGTACTTTTACTATGTCTTATATTGATGGTAAGAGTATTCCAAGCAGCTGAAACATGATACAGAACAGTTGACCACAACACACAAATTCAAGCTTTTAAAAAAAGAAACATGGTATGTGATACCTGATGACTTTGTAAAAGTATACTATGATTCTTAGATCCAGTTTAGCCTGCACAGACAGCCATGTTAATTTTCTGTGCATTTCAAAAATGGACAATGAAGCACTAGTCTTGCTGCTCTATTCTGTACAATCTGAAGTTTTTTTAAGATATTTCTCAGATGCACTCAACCATATTGTTGGGCAGTATTCAAGGTGTGATAAAACTAGTGACTGCACCACAACCTATAAAACAGAAGATGAAACAAACAGAAAGCACTTCCTAGAGACAGCAAGGCCTTTTCCTATCATTCTTACAATGTGATCTATATGATCAGACTAGACAACAAATGATCAAGTTCCACACCTAGTAGTTTAACCTTTGTAACCTGATTCCCTGAAATGAGGGAATGAATGCTGAGTCATATGGCACTTTTCCACTGCACTTTACGGTTCAACACTGCTCGCTTTACTTTTCTGAGTTTGCTTTTCCACTGCAGTTTAGTGCCACCTCAACGTGGGTGGGATTATAGGCTGATCATCATAGTTGCGCCACCTCTACTGCCGTGACATCATCTTAAACGTGACACAAACATTACTGACCATAAACAATAACATGACTGCTAGCTGTTAGCTACTAGCTCATTGTGCTGCATAAAGCAGTTGTTGCATGGTGATTTTACACAAGTGTAACAGTTAAATTGGCCTGGTTGTTTCAGAAGCAAGCTTTCCAGTAACTGGTCAACTAAATAAAGTTAAGCTTTCAAGTAGAATATTGAGTTAACGTAACAAAACGTACCATCCTCCATCATGGACTCCAATGCCGTGGCTGAGTCCAGGGCACTCTCCCTCCCATTGCTCGCCAGTCTATTGCCATAGATAGCGTCCATTTGGTCGAACCACTTCCACTCTCTTCTGGTTGAACCACTCTGTAGTCACTTTAAAAAAAAAATTTACATTTCCCTACACTGTTGGTAGGTCCTGTGGTAGCTGTGTGCGGCCAACAGCTGAGACACTTCCTGAAAGACTTTTCCGTTTCGCGTCGTTTCATTCATCACTAACGAGAGGAACGTCTGCACCTCGTTTATTGGAAAAAGTGACAAAAAACATGACAAACAAAAGTAACAAAAATGCTAGAGAGCTCCACACCGAAGCCATTTGCGGCGCCATCTAATGGCCATATATAATGGTAGTGCACAGTGCAATCTCTTCAGAATATTCGACTGAAGGGTGCAAGCAACACTCAACCCTTGTAGTGAAGATTCAATAGCGTGGGCAGCTTATGCAGTATTTATTCCCTCATTTCAGGAAACCATGGTTAAAGATGTAACCTTTTCGTTCCCTTTCAATTCAGTCATGAATGCTCCGTCATAGACACTATGGGGAATGTATATCATCACAACACGCTGCTGACTTGCAGGTGTAACGATGCCTACAAGCCAATGGGGTAGTAAAAAAATGCAACAGAGTCTCCTCTTTGCATCGCAATAAGAAGGTGTCACATGGTGTTTAAGGGAGGACCCAGATGCAGAGGGAATAAAATGGATGAGTCTTTATTAATAAACAGAGATAAATTCAGTGATGGAATAATGAGCAGGAATTCCCGGCACATGTTGCAGAGTGCTGAGTTGGTGTGGATGATCGATGAGATGGTGAAGAACCAGCATGGACACCCGGCAGAGATGAGATCAACGGTGACAAACAGGGTAGGTAATCCAAAGGCAAACAATAGTTCGGAGACAGGCAGTCTAGGTAAGTAATCCACAGTGTAATAAATCCAGAGAGCAAAGTCTGATCGAGAGTAATCCACACAGGAACAGAAGAGGGAGAGAGTAAAAACAAACAGGACCGACAGCAGGCAAGATTGCATAGACAAGGCGTACTAAAACAATCTGGCGCACACAAGGGAGAATTTATAGGCAGGTTAAATAGGGAATTGGGTAGGGTTGCACCAGCTGTGCATAAGGTCTCACTTAAGTTGGGAAGTTCACACTAAGGGCTTAGTAGTTACTAGTTAGTTTGTAACTAAGTCAATGCTTAATTTGGTTGCACCACCTGTTCTTAAGGCAAGACTAAACTAGTTGGTCATAAGCTCTCCGTAAAGTCATGCATAGTCGCTTAATATGACGTTTACCTTAATTGATCCAATAAACAGCCTTCAAATGTATACACAGAAGTGTTAAAAAGCCGTGAACTTCAATTTGATCTTGTTATGGTTGATGTTCAAACCTTGTTTGCTCACGTAACTGTCAAAATAGATACATAATAAAAGTAGATTTGATAATAGTATATTTTCTCTGTGTAAATAACAATATATAGGAACTATATCTAAAATAAATAAGGGGTGATAAATAAATACTAATACAGCAGGCTGGAAAATAGACATTTATTCATTTTAATATCCTATATATATTTTGAATGTGTTGAAACTGAAAACTGCACCGTTAGAACAGTTTCATGCTGAAGAGCCGCTTAAAAGTTTTTTCTCTTTCTCGTAAATGTAAATGAGTGTAAATGTCAACATCATACTGTATGTTGAAAGGATTGAAGTCAGTCATGCAAAACATGAGCTCATTGATGTCATAAAATATCAGTCTGCTTTTGTATTCCATCCGTTACTCCTGGTCGAAGGCTTCCGTAAATATTTAGTTTAAATGTAGGGTTATGTTCTACCTAAGTTTAATGGTGCAACGCTAAAACATTCAGTAACGCGTAAATTGTGACTTAGTGCCCATTTATACCACAACTAGGCTAAGTTGTAACTTACATATGGCTGGTGCAAGCAGACCCAGGTGTGGGTGATTGCCTCGTGAGTGGTGTGTATGAGTGTCTCCAAGGAAACGCTAATCACTCCGGCCACGAGACAGAATTAAACACACGAGGAGAATGAAAACATGCAGACACACAGAAAAAGCAGGCAATCCGACCAAGATCGTGACAGAAGGAAGAAGCAATGATACAATGATGAATGTATGAATATACATGGCAACGATGCTACCCTCGAATGGCGTGAGCTTTTACTCCAATAGGGCACTGTATGCCTTGTGAATAATGTGCGAGCACAATGGCATCCACTATCTAATGAGAAAGCCTTTGTTTGGAGACAGCCTGCCCTTTAAAGCAACTTATGACAGAGATAAAGAGCTGATCCGAGAGCTGCATTTGCCTTATGAGATCGATATATGCAGGCAGTGCTCTTATAGGACACAGTATGTGTAGCCTCTCCTATTCATCCAAAGTGAACGGAGGGGGAGAGAAAGCCTGAAGTGTAATAATATGCATCTTTTGGCGTGTAGTCTTTCCTGGGTTTAAGAATGGTTTTTGATAAGCCTGGTCCAAACTTTAAACAGGAGTCATTGACCCGCAATGCTTGAAGGTCATCTACGCATTTTTCTGAAGCCAAAGTGAGAAGAGGCACAGTCTTTAATGAGAGAACGTGTAAACTTACTGAATCCAATGGCTCGAATGGCAGGCCCGTGAGTGTTTTTAACACAAGCGCCAAGTCCCAAACCAGCATGGTGGTGGGGCAAGACGGTCTCAACCGCCTCGCGCCACGTAAGGGTCAAATAATCAAACAATCACAATCAAAGGGTGTCTGCCTGTTGACAGACCACCCAGTAGGATATGTCCAGTTGCTATGACAGCAACATACACTTTGAGCGTAGACGGGTAAGACCCATGTCTAAACATTCTTGTAGAGAAATACAGACTGCACGGTGCATTGTACAGGGTCTTCATCCCGAGAGGAACACCAATCAGTGAACACTTGCCATTTCAATGTGTATAAACATCTTGTTTAAGGAACTCTGGCTTGTAATATGGTGTCGAGCACCGGTTATGAGAGCCCATGCGCAACAGACGGGCAACGTTCAGTGGCCACATATGAAGTTTCCACAAGTCTGGATGTGGATGCCAAATCGTGCCCCCCGCCTGCCTGAGCAGGTCCCTGCTAAGTGGAATCCTCCACGGGGGCATTCAAGAACTCTATTAACTCTGGAAACCATGGGTGGTTGAGCCATTCCGTTGCAACCAGCAGTACCCCTTCCTCGTCCTCCTGAATTTTGAACAATACTTGGTGAAGTAAGTGGATGGGAGGGAATGCATACTTGCATCCCGCTGGCCATTTGTGGGCTAGAACGTCCAGGCCCAGTGGGGCATGAGTCAGGGATTACCACAGGTGACAGTGTGTTGTCTCCGGTGATGCAAATAGATCTATTTCGGCTTCCCAGAATTGATCCCATATAATCAGAACTGCCCCTTGGTGATTTATGTAAACCATGACCGCCGTGTTGTCGGTTCTGATCAGAACATGAAACCTTTGGACAGCTTGTTGGAAAGTCATAATGCTAGAAATACAGCTAGTAGTTCCAGACAATGGATGTGCTAGGTCGCTTGAGCACCTTCCCAGGTGCCAAAGACTGGGTGCCCATCGCAGATGGCTCCCCAGTCCCTGTCTGACGCATCCGTCGTGAACACTTTGCATCTGGACACTTGACAGAGTGCCACACCCATTTGATAGAATGTGGACATTTTTCAAATAGTTAAAGCGGCTAGACAGTGGTGTGTCACCACAAGATGTTAGCGGCTATGTCTCTATGAATGATGGGGTACCTTCAATCTAAGCCAGCACTGTAGTGGTCTCATGTCACCCCGCTGGGACTACTGCACCACTGTTGCAGAGGCCATGAGGCCCAGGGCTTGTTGAAAAAGCTTCAGTGGAAATGTTTTTTGCAGCTTGACAATGGTCAAACACCGGTGAATGGAATGAACGCATTCTTTCATCAGGTATGCCATCATAGAGACTGAGTTGAGATCCATGCCCAGGAATGAAATCTGACGGCCGTGCATTAACATGCTCTTCGACCAGTTGACTTTCAATCTCATATACTCCAAATGTGCAAGTAACAGGTCTCTGTGTTTGCAAGCTTGTCCCTCTGACTGTGCTTATGTTAACCAGTCATTGAGATAATTCATAATGTGAAAACAATTCAGCCTCATCAGAGCGAGCGCCGCATCGACACATTTCGTGTATGTGCGAGGAGCCAGGGCTAAGTGCGAAAGGCAGGACTTTGAACTGGTAAGCAGTCCCCTCGAAAAAGCGAATCTCAAGAATAGCCTGTGATGAAGGGCTATGTGTACATGAAAGTAAGCATCTTTTAGGTCGATCGACACAAACTAGTCCATAGGATGAACGTGAGACAGGATTTGTGTCTGAGTAATCATTTTGAACAGAAATCTTAGGAGTGCTCGGTTCAAGCGTCTCGGATCTAAAATAGGACATAATCCTCTGTCCTTTTTAGCGACCAGAAAATAGTGGCTGTAAAATCTGCTATGGGCATCATCTGCTGATACCATCACTATTGTGTCTTTTGCAAGTAGATTTAATATCTCTGAACAGAGGATCAGCTCATCGTTCACCATTACGGTGGAGGAAATAACACAAAGCGAATCAGCCACCTTGCGCACTGTAACAAATTCAGTTGTTCTATCGTCCTCAGTATCCAACTGGAAATGCCCGGAAGATGGCTCCACTTGTCTGCGTAATGAGCCAGATGACACAGGAGCCTATTTGTGTCTGGCTGTGCAACGATTGACCTCAGGGAGCAGTTGCGAAATGTGTATTGTGTTAATGCATGATTTGGAAAAGAGCTCTTTATTGTGAATATGTTTGTGCCCTGAGCTATTGCATCGGGGCTTGCATCCTTTATTGGTTTTTGACATACTCTTGGCACGAAAACATTGAAAAAAGGTGTTCAACCAACTCAAGAGGTGAAACCAAAAATCAAAATGCCATACTTTCAAAAGAAGGAGGTTCAACACTCACTCTTTAAGCAAAATTAGAGCTACAACTTTATTTGTTTAAAAATACATGTTTTGGCCACCCTCAGGTTCTTCATCAGACATCCTAGACTGTTGGCATGAAGCCAACAACATTGGAAACATAAACGCAATTTTCTTGTCAGTCCCGGGAACCATCTGGGAGAATGACTAAAGTTCTGCGGGTCCTCTTGGGGGCCGGAAACGAACATATCCATAGGCTCTGGTCCCCGCTTCATGCCAGTGACGTCAAGAATGCTGCTCCGGTTTGGTGGGAGATCTCCCGCTGGTACAAGGGTGCCTGGAGACCGCGACCTTGTTCTTGGGCCAGGGACGTTGGGATCCATCTCCATTTTTTGCATTGACAGTGCAGCGGGCATGCTGAGTTTGCGAGGTTGTTGACCCGAGGAGAAGCACGAGCGAGTCGGAGGCGCTACTTGTTTAAGCTGGGCCCTACTGAAATCTGTTTTATTTTTTCCCCAAACTTTGTCTTTTTTAATTATTTTTCCAGAATTCCACGTTTTAAAGTTTTTGTGGAATCATAACTATATTAGCATTTTCAACAACATATGGTAAATCATTTATAAATATAGAAAATTAAAGTGGACCTATACAACTGCCTTAAGAATGTTTCAGTCAGGACCACTCTTGGCTGCATTTCCCAAAAGCATCACAAGCTTAAACTGATCCTAGAGACCACTGGCGCCAATGGTTTTTACAATCTTCTTAGGCATACGATACTTTTGGGAAATGCAGCCCTGTTTGATTGGAATTTACAGTGCAATTTACAATTTACCCCCACTCTGAAGGGTTCAACTTTTATGCTAAACACATGGTACATCGGATTCTCTCCACTGCCTCTCGTTCTTGCTCTCCCATCAAGACATTCCTCTTTTCCCATCAAGACATACTATACAACTAGGGTTCAATACCCCCCCCCCCCATAAGCAGACCTACCCTATGTCCAAGGCCTCTCCTCTATTAGAAAAAACACAGTCAATCAAACTCTACCTACCACCCGTCCAGTGCCTGTCCTTAAACCAATCCTCCGCCAGATTAAGTAGGAGAGTGATGTGAGAGGTGAGCCACAAGACCGCGTCAGCCGCCCCGCCAAAGCCTAGCTTGGCCTGGTTTTGCTCCCCTACTCAAACACTCTCCAGAAACCCCCAACCAATAATAGGCAACCAATAATCCTCTCAGCAGTCCGAACTGTCCTTTGTAGTCTTCTGATGTCTGATTTCATAGCTGAACCAAACCAGACAGTTATTGAAGTGCAGAGGACAGGCTCAATGACTGCTGAGTAGAACTGTATCAGCAGCACCTGTGGCAGGTTGAATTTCCTCAGCTGGCGAAGGAGGTACAACCTCTGCTGGGCCTTTTTCGTAATGGAGTCAATGTGGGTCTCCCACTTCAGGTCCTGTGAGATGGTAGTGCCCAGGAACCTGAATGACTCCACTGCTGCCACAGTGCTGTTTAGAATGGTGAGGGGGGTTAGTGTTGGGGTGTTCCTCCTAAAGTCCACAATCATCTCCACCGTTTTGAGCATGTTCAGCTCAAGGTTGTTTTGACTGCACCAGACAGCCAGCTGTTCAACCTCCCTTCTGTATGCAGACTCATCGTCATCTCGGATGAGGCCGATGACAGTGGTGTCATCTGCAAACTTCAGGAGCTTGACAGAGGGGTCCTTGGCGATGCAGTCATTGGTGTAGAGGGAGAAGAGTAGTGGGGAGAGCACACATCCCTGGGGGGCACCAGTGCTGACTGTACAGGTGCTGGAAGTGAGTATCCCCTGTCTCACGAGCTGCTGCCTGTCCATCAGAAAGCTGGTGATTCACTGACAGATAGACATGGGAACAGAGAGTTGGTGTAATTTAATACAGGTTTAGCAGATTTTAATTTCTGTCTGTAGGTTGGAAGAAGATGAACCAGACAGTGATCAGAGAGTCCCAAATCTGCTCTAGGGACAGAGCGATATGCATCCTTTATTGTTGTGTAGCAATGATCCAGTATATTTCTGTCTCTGGTTGGGCATGTAATGTGCTGTCTATATTTGGGCAGTTCACGTGTGAGATTTGCTTTGTTAAAATCCCCAAGAATAATAATTACCGAGTCCGGGTATTGTTGTTCCGTGTCTGTGATCTGATCAGCCAGCTGTTGCAGCGCTGTGTTGTAACACACGTTTGACGCGATATACACACTCACCAGAATAAACTAGGAAAACTCCCGTGGCGAGTAGAAAGGCTTACAGTTAATAAAGAGCGCTTCCAAATTAGGACAGCACATCTTCTTTAATGTTGTTACATCTGTACACCAACTTTCATTGATGTAAAAGCATGTTCCACCACCTCTCGTTTTCCCCGTTAACTCCGTGATGCGACCCGCTCTGAACAGCTGAAAGCCCGGCAGATGCAACGTGCTGTCCAGAATGGCTTCACTCAGCCAGGTTTCTGTGAAGCACAAGGCAGCAAAGTTTGAAAAGTCCTTGTTTGTGCAGGTGAGGAGATGTAGTTCATCCATTTTGTTAGGAAGAGGGCGGAGATTCGCAAGATGAATGCTCGGCAGCGTTGTTCAAAAGCCCCGCCAACGGAGTTTGACCAGCGCGCCTGCTTGTCTCCCTCGTCTCATGGCGTGTTTAAACAACACAGCCGCGCCTCCGACTAAAATGTCAAACAAAACGTCCGAATATTCAAAATCCAGGAAAAGATTTACTGGTGTATGCTGTCGAATGATCAGCAGTTCATCTCTGGTAAAACTGACTGAAAAAAGATTACTAAACACAGGACAAACAAACAAAAACAGCAAAACAATAGAAGCACTCCACACCGAGGCGGCCATCCGCGGCGCCATCATGATGTAATGTTATTGATGCCAACCATAACACTTTGTCTGGCATCAAGGAGGTGATGGTGATCTTAGAAGGAAATTTTAGCTGCTGGTCAAGGTCGACCATCATTGACCAATCACTTCCATGTGCCAGGACTGACCGCCCTGTTAACAACAAAGGATGGGAGAGATTGAACATCCCATCACAATCCCTTTTTCCAGTTGCTGCCATCCAGTTATCTACTCGTGTGTTGCATGACATATATTCAGGTCCCCATAGTAATTATTTACCAAACTCTTAATACACTGTGGTACATGGAAAAACTCCATTGCATAGCTGACGATCTGGTGTGGAACTGACCCATAGGCATTTTTCAGGTCCAGCCAGACTACATGGAGGTCTTTCTTGTCTCAATTGGCAGACTGGATATGCTCCCATATTACTGATACATGCTCCACACATCCAGGAAAACCTGGTATTTTTGATTGCCACCAAAAAGAAAATCTTTCCCTCCACATTTAGTAGAGCAATACTCCTAAACTGACTTATGCTGTTGGATTCCTATTCTTTGTGTATAAAGATGGCCACTGCCCTTCGTCATTCCAGGGGTATGCACTGATTCTTCCAGGCAACTCTCAGTAGTCTCCATAACAGTTTAAGAACTGTTGGGCACCGCTTATTCATCTTATACGGGATCCCAGTCAGGCCCAGGGCCGAACATTACTCAGATGCACAGGTAAATGATTACCTGTGCATGCCACACCTCAGCCGGTGCCTTCAGTTGTCCAGTCATGGGGTCATCAGCCTAGAGCCTCCTATCACGGATGTTTCACCCCATTAATCCCAGAATATCTCCTGGTGGTGGGGCAGCTGTAACATTAAATTTCAAATTAAGTCATATAATAAAAAAATAAAAAAATGTTGGTGCTTTTCCCAATACACATTGTTCCAAAGCAGCTTTACAGAAAATCATATGTAATGTCTGTAGCATCTTAAAAACATGAATAGCCAACCCTTCTGGAAACAATTAATAATTTGATAAAAAACGAAATTGACTTTCTTTAGCTTGGTATTATAAAAATTTCAAAAATTAGGCCTGCCGTCAGTGTCCATATTAGAGGACATCAATTTTAAGGAAAAATATTTTGTGTTTTGCCGTGACTTACGCAATACACTTTGCCTTCTCCCTTTTTAAAATTTGATGGGATGAAATGAATTAATTTGTACACCAAGATAAATTAAACCTTTTCACATGTACAAGATTTAGTGCATATAACATTTATTCATATCATATATTAATTAGAGCAGATTCAAAAAAGGTTTTAAAACATTAATGTTTACAAAGTCCACAAAACAATTTTATCACATCAAGAAAATATATCTGCGCTTTGTACAATCAGTAGAGACTGGTCATCAAGTCAACAAATTTACATGTACACGCTGTCAAAATGATTTTAACACAAATACACACACATGAAATATTAATAATTAAAACTGTGAATGACAATCCTCAGTCTCAGAATGTCAGTGCAGTCTACAGGGTTTGGGCACGAAATCAAGATTTGAATCTAACAATAAAATAAAATAAAAAACAGGTCTACACAAAAATGTTATTTCTTTCAGGAAAAATGCAGAACTCTACACACCCCTGATGCTCTCATTCTCGAAAATTACTCTTAGTGTCGGTAAACTTTACAAAAATAATACTTCTACTGAAGATGCTTCAATTGTTTTGGTAATAACGTTGATCTTGTGACATAGATATGTGCGAAAGTCTAAAGACTAAATACCTTATAACAGTTAGAACTTGGCCAAGATGTCACTGGCAGGTTTAGATGAGAGTTAGTCTGATGTTCAAACCATACAGGCTTAAAATACAGTGACAGAATGCAATAATTGTCAAAACTTAAACTTAAAATGAAACATCTCTTAATAAATGAAAGTACAGAGTGGGAATAAAAACAAGCATCTTAAACTAATGATTTCCACTAGTTATATTTACTGTAGCCCTACAGAGTCAAGCATAACACTTGTGTAGCACAGTTAACTAAAGGTGTGAGGGCGAGTTATCCATGGGCTCAGATATCTAAAACTAATGCAAGAGAAGAAACCTCAAAAACAATTGAAAAACACATGTCCTCAAGCATTATTTAACTGTACTTACATTCACAGCAAATGTTTGCAATAATTTACTAATACAGAAAAACAATCCATTTCCAATTGTGCACTTATTTTAGTAGGAATTCTTTATTTTGGCCATTTTGGGGTTTTTTTTCTGAGCACATACACATGAATTCAATAACAACAAATGGATGGATGCTTTCAGGTCAAAGAGTTTGCTCTCATTCAATACACATCTAAAAATACATTTTGGATTATATTAGCATCAAATATATAACTTTAAACTTTTGGACTGCATGTGAAGGACGTTAAAAGCTTGAGCACAAATGTCTGCTGGTAAGCGTTTCAATCTGTTCCAACATATTTTAGAGAAATGTTCCCATGTGTGAGTGTGTGAAGTTGAGAAGCTAAGAGAAACTGATGTGTGGTATGTAGAGCACATTTAGCTCGAGCTTTAATCAGATCTTTGACAGCAGGCCTGACTCTGGAGCGCTGGCTTTAATGATGTTCTGAATCTCTTTGAACTTTGGATGTTCTTTATCAGACAGTAGCTGCAGAAGAACCGATTCACTTGTGGTGACGATGATTCCAGTGCGAGACAGACGCTGAAGATAACAAGAAAAGCACAATAAACATATGCAACGTTAACTGCCCACCATAAATATATTTTCAAGAGAGTCCATCTCACTTGTTGTTGCTTTGCACAGGAGCACGAACAATACTGATATTGGGGGTTTCAAATTTTGATTAGTTGATTTAACATCCAAAATGTGATGCATTTTGAATGAAATGAAAAAGAATATTCAACAAGGTAAAATGCAAGGCAAGACTTTTATTTTTATAATTTTATTTATCAGGAATTGATTGGCTGGTGTAAAGTAGCCGTGTCATTTCAGAACAGATGGAAATGTGAATGTTAGTTTGCAGTGGATTGTGAAGGAGAAACACTGCCGGCACACACTTTTCTATCATTATGTGCTATTACTGCTGTAACTTTTCTGAAATTAATGTAAAACAGCATTAACCTCTTCACCTCTAGTGTAATTTTCCGTCACAATATCCAGACGTGAAATGTAGGTGGCGCTGTAACACAGCGGAGCACTCACCATGTGCTCATTCATAGACAACAAGTTTATGTTTAGAGCATAAACCTCATTGTTTCGTTGAATAGCTCGGCCTCCGAGTGGACTAAAAGCTCAGTCTTGGTGTCAAGAACATATTTTGCTGAGATTTGTTTATCATGCTTTTTCTACTGGACTGCATATTTTGTTCTGAACTTCTGAGACATAACTTTAGACTATTTACCCAAGTAAGCTCACAGACAAGTGAAAAATGGGTCATTTTGAAGAAAACAGGCAAGAGTTGATACAGAGTTTGGGTCTTACAGAAGCAGTGATCAGAGCAGACATTAGACGTCTGTCTTTATTGTCTTACAGAGATCATATTTCACTTTGTGATTCTTTTGAGAAACATTTAAACTGTAGTGTTATGGCAACAAAATAATAAATCCTGAGATTGAGAGCTTTCATTTCTTATACGACATGTCTATTTATGTGCTATATGAAACACTTTCATATGTATTTTGTTTGTTCAACATCATTAACAAAAGGTGCCTGATTTGTAGTTCTGGGGACTTTTATTTTGTAATCCTAAACTTATTACATGCTCCCGGCCATGCCCATGGACCTGGTATAGTTGAAGGTTAAATTACTCTGTTGGCAAGACTTCAGAAAGGCTGCATTACCTACAACAGTAGCCTAAAACAATAACCAAATAGCTATTTAGCTATTGGTTGAGATCAACCAATAGCCCACATGACTTGGGTGACATTATCCGCAAAAGAAAGTTGTTTCAGAGGCGGAGGTGTTACATTTTCATCAAATAATGTAGTATGTGCATTGTAATACATTGCACTCATTAGAAACCATGTGTAAATATCACTGTCAATAATATTTCACTCATGCTGTCTTTTTGTAAACACTCATTACTGATAGTTATGGATGTGGTATGTTTTCATTTCCTTGTCCATTATCAGCAGACATACATATAGATACAGTATGTTTGCACTTTTCATATTTCTTTTTCCATATCTTCCATCAGGGTCCATAACATTCTAGTCAGTTAATAATAAATCAAAGAGGTCCACCGTTGTCTAACAGAATACCTCATGAAGTGAAGTTTGTACGTGCAGATTTCTCTCACCTCTAGTGCAAACATCCTGTCCATCATGCTTCTGGAGGACGTGGCGTCAGCAACAATGTGCACTTCAAACCCTCGTCCAATCAGATCCAGAGCGGTCTGCTGAATGCACACATGCGTCTACAACACACAAAGCACTCAATAAGCGTTCTCTGTAAATGAACATGACAGATTTAACAGCTAAATCACACCAGTTGATAGACCTATTACCAAATTATGTAATCTCAGAAATTAGTGGAGGGTTTTTACATTCATTGCAGGGATGCCAATTTCCAGATATTTTCATAATCGATCATCTTGGAAATTAACTATCAATTAATCGATTAATCGTTAAAGTTAATACAACAAAACACAAGTGGAGGACTCCAAATAATATGTGCATGTAACCTTCTGTTTAAATATAATTTACATTAACACACTTAAGAAATGTAAGTATTGGCATTTTCTTAGTTCAGTGTATTTTAATATATTTAGGGTATGTTTAGTATGAATTTGTGAATTAATGTAATTACTGTTAATTAATTACTGTTAATAATGACTTGCATAGAAGATACATATTTGAGTTCATTAAAACTTCACCTTGTAGATCGTGGGACATTTTGGACCTTTGGACTTCTTTTCAACAAGGAGCCCAACAGATCAACTGTGCTTGTTGTCATAATATACTTTAATACAGTGGTTCTCAACCAGGGGATCGGGACCCACAAGGGGGCCTCAAGGTCTCTTACAATTATTTAAAATATGATAGATTATTATAATTGTTATATAATTATTATAATTCAACTTACTGAAAATGCTAAAAATGTAATAGCTCCCTTCAGCAGCCTGCTTTTTATGAAGAATATACAGTTCTAGACATTTCTGGAATCTCAAGTTAAGGAAATATCTTATTATAGATATATCTTATCATATAAATATCTAATAGCCTTCATGGGGGGCCTCTGAATATTTTCTCTGACAATGGGGGGCCTTGGAGTCAAAAAGGTTGAGAACCACTGCTTTAACACATTATCACGGTGTATGCAGAAAACACAATGTTCATTTATAGAGAAACACTCCAATAATGATTACATTGAGCCCGCTTCATCTTCATCTGTGCCGTTCTTCTTCTTCAGTGATGCGGAGAAGACGTGACATGCAGCCCACAAGCGCCCTCTAGCGGCAGGTGACTGTATAGACAGCCTTATCAATGTCTGATGGGCTGATTACTGAACGCACTTGTTCTGGAATTAATTAACTGTCGATTGATAAGCTTAATCTATCAAATTATTAATGAAAATTATATCGATTATCAATTAATAATCCACATCCCTCATTCATTGTCATCACTGTCTTGCTGTGAACAGCGAAAGTTCAGGGGGTCACATCATATACTTAGAGATTTCCTGTCTTTTGCTGATTGAACTGACCTCAACTCCAAACAGAACAACACTGCGGACTCCTGGAATCTCAGCCAGCAGCGTCTCCACCTCAGGAAGCACCATGGAGAACTTGGTTTTGGGGAAAACTAGTTTAGCGCCGGTCAGGTCCATCTCCTGCACTGTGTTGCCCAGACCTTTAGGGTACTGCTCCGATACCACCACAGGAATACCCAGAATACGAGCTCCCTGCAGCTGGACAAATCAATAAAACTCATACCGCAGTTGAATCTAAAAATACTGTCTCATCCGAAGTGACCTGGATAGTACACGGACTATTGTCATCCCGCTCAAGGGCACAAGGGTGATAGTTTATGGATCAACACTTCAGGGATTTGTACTAATAATCTTACCAGCCCACAGTCTCAATAACATTGCAGTCAAATAATTTCAAAGATGAACAGACTGTGATTGAAAGAGTGAAAGTGTCTGAAATCACCCCCTATCCACTATATAGTGCACTATTTCAGGTGTCTGCCATTTTGTAAGTGTCTGCCATTCATTCCCTACTTTCGTTCACTCATTCTTAACCACAATGCACTCTAATTTAGAGTGTACATTCAATGTACACTTGACAACGGTTAATTGCCCATAATCCACTGCGGGGAAGACGTACGAGCTGGGAGTTTACAGTTTCCTTCACTCCTGCCATGTTTTATTTCATGCTACATGTATTAAATTACTTTGTGACAAATCATTACTTGATTAAAATTACATAACATTTAGAGAGGCAAAACATACATTTTAAAATGTATCTGTACGCTTTATATTTTATGCAGTATTTTGCCATTAAGCTGAAGAATTATTTATTTACTAAATAATTCACTGAGGTGATATTACTTTACCTCAGGAGACTGCACACAGTGGAAATTATAATTCTGTGGATGATTTAAATATTCAGTTATAACATGTAAGTTATGATAACTCTGGTGCTGTTTATGGTCGGATGAGAAACGTTATACAGCTTGTATTAGGGTTTAAAGATACTAAAGCATAACAAATAAATACATTAATGTACATTTGATCAAATGTGTTTATTATTTATATTAACATATATATTAAAAATCACAAACAGAATGAAAATGTATTGTATTAATATATTATTTAATAAGAATAACAAGTAAGGCCCAAGTATTTTAAAAGTTCATATGTGACGTTGTTTCTGCGACCGCCCCAGAGATCCGACACTCTGTATATACATTAGTGTCCGAATTCACTCACTGCTGAGATATAGTGCACTCTAGGATATAGTATGTGAGTAGTGAATGAGTGAATGATTTTGGACACAGCAATTAGGATTACCAGCCTCTGTCCCACACTGATGATGTCCCCGAAGTATTTGATGGCAGGTCTGAATCTCTCCTGCATGTCGCAGCAGAAGAAAACTGTGGTGGCGGGTGACAGGTTTCCTAATATCGTGATCTGCAACATATACAGACACACTTCAGTTTCTTCAATCATTCTGCTGAACACAAACACAGCCATGAACACGCACTGTGTTTGTAATACATCAACCATGTTTACATACTTAACCAGGACTAGACAGGGAACTGTGATGAGTCTCCCAAAAATATGTCAAGAACATGTTCGGGCCATATTTCACCTCATGAGTCATTTCATCTTACATACAGAAAACTAAGCCTTTCTTTGCATTGTAACATTATTTTCATGACGATCAAAACACCCCTCCATTTTTATTAATGTGGGAAAAAATCCTGTTCTCATCTCTGTAATGCAGTAAAGAAAATCTATTGAGTGTGACAAAAAAAAAAAAAAAAAAAAAAAAAAAAATCTGTGAAATACTTTGCATGCACTACAGTAATGAGAATTCATGGGCGTGTGTTCTTAACTGCCATGAAAATGTCACAATGCAATAAAATCTTAATAGTCCTAAAAAGGCTTCATTTTCTTCATGCAAAATATAATTGGAATATAATTGGAATATATATAAATATATAGTGGCGGAATGATCCGCCCCTCCCTCTCCTTATCGTCGCCCCGCCTCTTAGGGCCGTCCTTCAGCCAGACTCACGACGGGAGTTGAGCAGGAGAGCGAGAAGAGGCGCATAATTAATAAGCCTCGTTCTGACAGCAGTGGATGGAGCACACCTGATGTGAATAATGCTTCATCACCGCTGTCTTTAAAACGCAGAGCGCACCTCTTCTCGGGGAGCCGGCTTCAAATCTCCATGTGCACACACTAGCATCCTCGCACGCCCAGGACCAGAGCTGGGAGGGTTCGGACAAATTAGATGCGTCGCCGGACCCGCTCCTTGGACCCACTTCATGAGTTAAATGTTTCGCCAGGGGGAGAATAGCACTCATCGTGGCCGACGGGCTAAAGGCAACCACCTTCCTCTCTAACTTGCCGCGGGCCTGGAAAGACAGGCCACCGCCCCTCACGCCGTGGACCCTGGAGGGGAGCGCGTGTGACCAACGGACCCAGCTCATGCCTGGGCCAATCCTCGGACACTTCCCCGCCCTTCATGGAGCCCCATCTCACCACGAGGATGCCACATTCCCCTTTTATTTTGAGCACTATTCCCCCAGGACACTTCTCCTTTTTATGGACATGTTATTTTTTTATTATTATTTCCAATAAATGCCTCTCCGAGGCTTGATGCCACACCCACTGTGTCTGTCTCTTGCTCACCCCGTCACAATAAATACAGGTACATCTCAATAAATTAGAATGTCGTGGAAAAGTTCATTTATTTCAGTAATTCAACTCAAATTGTGAAACTCGTGTATTAAATAAATTCAATGCACACAGACTGAAGTAGTTTAAGTCTTTGGTTCTTTTAATTGTGATGATTTTGGCTCACATTTAACAAAAACCCACCAATTCACTATCTCAACAAATTAGAATACATCATAAGACCAATAAAAAAAACATTTTTAGTGAATTCTTGGCCTTCTGGAAAGTATGTTCATTTACTGTATATGTACTCAATACTTGGTAGGGGCTCCTACTGCTTTAATTACTGCCTCAATTCGGCGTGGCATGGAGGTGATCAGTTTTGGCACTGCTGAGGTGGTATGGAAGCCCAGGTTTCTTTGACAGTGGCCTTCAGCTCATCTGCATTTTTTGGTCTCTTGTTTCTCATTTTCCTCTTGACAATACCCCATAGATTCTCTATGGGGTTCAGGTCTGGTGAGTTTGCTGGCCAGTCAAGCACACCAACACCATGGTCATTTAACCAACTTTTGGTGCTTTTGGCAGTGCGGGCAGGTGCCAAATCCTGCTGGAAAATGAAATCAGCATCTTTAAAAAGCTGGTCAGCAGAAGGAAGCATGAAGTGCTCCAAAATTTCTTGGTAAACGGGTGCAGTGACTTTGGTTTTCAAAAAACACAATGGACCAACACCAGCAGATGACATTGCACCCCAAATCATCACAGACTGTGGAAACTTAACACTGGACTTCAAGCAACTTGGGCTATGAGCTTCTCCACCCTTCCTCCAGACTCTAGGACCTTGGTTTCCAAATGAAATACAAAACTTGCTCTCATCTGAAAAGAGGACTTTGGACCACTGGGCAACAGTCCAGTTCTTCTTCTCCTTAGCCCAGGTAAGACGCCTCTGACGTTGTCTGTGGTTCAGGAGTGGCTTAACAAGAGGAATACGACAACTGTAGCCAAATTCCTTGACACGTCTGTGTGTGGTGGCTCTTGATGCCTTGACCCCAGCCTCAGTCCATTCCTTGTGAAGTTCACCCAAATTCTTGAATTGATTTTGCTTGACAATCCTCATAAGGCTGCGGTTCTCTCGGTTGGTTGTGCATCTTTTTCTTCCACACTTTTTCCTTCCAATCAACTTTCTGTTAACATGCTTGGATACAGCACTCTGTGAACAGCCAGCTTCTTTGGCAATGAATGTTTGTGGCTTACCCTCCTTGTGAAGGGTGTCAATGATTGTCTTCTGGACAACTGTCAGATCAGCAGTCTTCCCCATGATTGTGTAGCCTAGTGAACCAAACTGAGAGACCATTTTGAAGGCTCAGGAAACCTTTGCAGGTGTTTTGAGTTGATTAGCTGATTGGCATGTCACCATATTCTAATTTGTTGAGATAGTGAATTGGTGGGTTTTTGTTAAATGTGAGCCAAAATCATCACAATTAAAAGAACCAAAGACTTAAACTACTTCAGTCTGTGTGCATTGAATTTATTTAATACACGAGTTTCACAATTTGAGTTGAATTACTGAAATAATTGAACTTTTCCACAACATTCTAATTTATTGAGATGCACCTGTATATATAAACACACTGGAGGCCAAAAGTTTGGAATAATGTACAGATTTTGTTTTTTTGAAGGAAATTGGTGCTTTAATTCACCAAAGTGGCATTCATCTGATCATACAGTCATTCAAAAGTCATTTTTGGTCAAATCTAGACAGGCCCCATTTCCAGCAGCCATCACTCCAACACCTTATCCTTGAGTAATCATGATAAATTGGTACTAGAAAATCACTTGACATTATATCAAACACAGTTGAAAGATATTTGGTTCGTTAATTGAAACTTAACATTGTCTTTGTGTTTGTTTTTGAGTTGCCACAGTATGCAATAGACTTGCATGTCTTAAGGTCAAAAATGGCAAAAAAGAAACAGCTTTCTCTAGAAACTCATCAGTTAATCGTTGTTTTGAGGAATGAAGGCTATACAATGCTTGAAATTGAAGATTTCATACAAAGGTGTACACTACAGTCTTCAAAGACAAAGGACAACTGGCTCTAACAATGACAGAAAGAGATGTGGAAGACCAGATGTACAACTAAACAAGAGGATAAGTACATCAGAGTCTCTAGTTTGAGAAATAGACGCCTCACATGTCCTCAGCTGACAGCTTCATTGAATTCTACCCGCTCAACACCAGTTTCATGTACAACAGTAAAGAGAAGACTCAGGGGTGCAGGTCTTATGGGAAGAATTGCAAAGAAAAAGACACTTTTGAAACAGAAAAACTAAAAGAAAAGGTTAGAGTGGGCAAAGAAACACAGACATTGGACAACAGATAATTGGAAAAGAGTGTTATGGATCTTAACTCCATTGAGCTTTTGTGGGATCAGCTAGACTGTAAGGTGCGTGAGAAGTGCCCGACAAGACACATTTATGTCAAGTGCTACAGGAAGCGTGGGGTGAAATGTCACCTGAGTATCTGGACAAAATGACAGCTGGAATGTCAAGGATCTGCAAAGCTGTCATTGCTGCACGTGGAGGATTTTTTGATGAGAACTCTTTGAAGTAGTTTAAGAAGTTCTGAATTTTTTTCATATTGTAATAGTAATTTTTCACATTATTAATGTCCTGAATATACATTGTGATCAGTTGAATGCCACTTTGGTGAATTAAAGTACCAATTTCTTTCCATAAGAGCAAAATCTGAACATTATTCCAAACTTTTGGCCACCAGTGTGTAATATGTGTAATATATATATATATATATATATATATATATATATATATATATATATATATATATATACACACACACACACACACAGTACTGTGCAAATGTTTTAGGCACTTGTGAAAACATCTTCAAAAATAATACCATAAATAGTTTTCATTTATTGATTAACATCATACAAAGTCCAGTAAACATAAAAAAGCTAAATCAATATTTGGTGTGACCACCTTTGCCTTCAAAACAGCACCAATTCTCTTAGGTACACCTGGACACAGTTTTTCTTGGTTGTTGGCAGATAGGATGTTCCAAGCTTCTATCTATTTAGGCCGTCTCAATTGCTTCTGTCTCTTCGTGTAATCTCAGACTGACTCGATGTTCAGTGGGGGACTCTGTGGGGGCAATGCCATCTCTTGCAGAGCTCCCTGTTCTTCTATTCTAATCTTTTCTATTTGCAAAAGTAATGTCTGGGAGTCTAAAATGTATTCTCCTATTGACACACTAAAGCTGAAGATATAAATAATCATCTTATGACAAATGCTTTTGTGAAACATCTTAAGTGCCTAAAACTTTTGCACAGTACTGTATGTATGTATGTATGTATATATATATATATATATATATATATATATATATATATATATATATATATATATACACACACACACATACACAGGGTTGGGGAGTAACGGAATACATGTAACAGGATTACGTATTTAAAATACAAAATATAAGTAACTGTATTCCACTACAGTTACAATTTAAATCATTGGTAATTAGAATACAGTTACATTCAAAAAGTATTTTAATTACTGAAGAGATTACTTTGCATTTTATTGTCATTTGTTTCATTTAATATTTAGTCCTTTCAGATGGAAAACATTTATACATATAAATGATGCGATCCAAAGAGCATTTGAACAGCGGTGAAACACTTTTCTTTTTTGGGGGGGGGGGGGGATTTTTCCCCTTTTTCACCCAATTTGGAATGCCCAATTCCCAGTGCACTTTTAAGTCCTTGTGGTCGCGTAGTGATTCACTTCAATCAGGGTGGCGGAGGAAGAATCCCAGCTGCCTCCACATCTGAGACCACCAACCCGTGCATCTTATCACATGGTTTGTTGAGCGCATTGCCACAGAGACATAGCGTGTGTGGAGGCTTCACGACATCCACCGCGGCATCCATGCTCAACTCACCATATGCCCCACCGACAACGAACCACATTATAGCGACCACGAGGAGGTTACCCCATGTGGCTCTACCCTCCCTAGCAGCCAGGCCAATTTGGTTGCTTAGGAGACATGGCTGGAGTCACTCAGCACACCCTGGGATTCGAACTAGTGAACTCCAGGGGTGGTAGCCAGCGTCTTTTACCACAAAAATGATGTGTTACATTCACACGAGCAGACAGAGAAGTACGTTTGAAGAAAGTTTGGAGCAGAAGAAATAGAAATAAACCTTGGGTAAACTGTCAGCTTTACACTAAGCTAAAATGATATTTCTAGCCATTTTACATGCACATGTTACCAGACATGATCATATTTTTCATCAAGAAAATTCACGTTGGATAAAAATTAATTTTTTTCTAGTAAGACCTTTGATATTAGGGCAAAAATTTTATTCTTGATAATTTTTTTTTATTGTTTTCCTGTAAAAATATCTAAAAATCCTTAAAACAAGATCAATTTGATGTATCTTGTTTTAGAAACAACACTGCATAAGATATTGAGGTTTTTCAGAGAATGTATTTTTAACGTGTATTTTGTCTTACTGTACTGGCAGAGTTTTTATAGTCAAAACAAGTGGAAAAATCTACCAGTGCTGAAGAAGTAATCCAAAGTATTTAAAATACGTTACTGACCTTGACTAATCTAACGGAATACGTTACAAATTACATTTTACAGCATGTATTCTGTAATCTGTAGTGGAATACATTTCTAAAGTAACCCTCCCAACCGTGTGTGTGTGTGTGTGTGTGTGTGTGTGCGTGCGTGTATATATATATATATATATATATATATATATATATAAAATTCTTTTTTTTTTTTTTTTACTTAGAGGTGAAATGTGACCTAGATATTTTTCCGTGAGATGCCCCCAGTGACATTAATGTTTAATACACTGATATGTGTTGACACTGTTTTCACGTGAGAGCTCCAGTAATGTCAGTTTGAGTTGTGTTCAGAACGAGAACACGCCATTATAAGTATTTAATAAACAGATCTGAATCTTTCTGAGAAAAAAACTAGTTATTTAATATGAATACATACAATAATAACAGCGAGTCGCCTGTAAGAAGGACTTTGAAACGTGGCTGTTCAGATTGTACATAAACAAATAAATACAAACATTCAAAAGTCAATAATGCATGTTTCAAGAGAACTGAACAAGTATTTTTGATTCCTTCTCATAAAACACAAACTTTGGCACACTTGAACATTTCCGCTCCCTTGAGCGAGACACTTTCACACGTCAATATGAATTTTCCACGGATATAAAATGAGAGACATTGTTAATAGAGGTCAAGTATGAAAATATCATCTTACATCCATCTGCACGGGCACTAATCTGAGCCGACATTTCTCCGAGATCGTGAATCCCTTCGGCAAATCAATGAACTGGCCCCATTCCTCGGAGAAATACTGAATCACGAATTTACGGTGGACATCGATCTGATATCCGTAAATGGACCGAAACTTCTGGATGAGCACTTCATAACCAGAGCCCACGGCCACGGACGAGGGCCGAGAAAACACGGAGAACGAGAATAACACGGGAACATGGTTATTGTTGCTGTGGGAGTCCGCCATGATGCTTCTGAACTCTCATTTGATATCATTGAAGACTCGATTATGAATTGTTCTGAAGAATCGGTTCCTTTTAACGAATCACTCGAACTGCATAGTTCTCCTAAAGTCAGTTTTTTTTTTTTTTTTGGTTAAACGTGTTCGTTGGTTATTTGGCTGTAAATTAACTCAAGCGAGATTTAGTCTAAGACACTAAAATCACGTTAGATTTTCGTCTTAGTTTAGATGTAAAACTTTTTAATAAATAGCATGTAAGAAGACCAAACAACTCAATTAGAAATGAAAACTACACATTTTACCTCCTGCTTTTGACTGAAGGCTGGAACGAATCGCTTTTCAAAATGATTCATTGAAATAAGTAGTTCAAAAGAACCGATTCGTTACAATGAGTCTGACTTCCGGCTCAAACAATCACAAGCTTTGCTTTCCTTTTATCACCATAATAAAATTAAAATATAGGTGATGACTATGACTTATTTAATTCTGTACGCTATTTTATTCTCAAAATATTCGTGTCTACAACGGAATAATCAAATAAATCCAAAATGATGCAATGTGTAATTAATTGTACATTTTATTATGAAGTGAAACTGTCGTTAAGTCAGTTACATACAACATACTGTAGTCCTGATATGGCTTTCATCCGCATTAGCATCATTATAATACAGCTAGAGATGACAAAATATGACAAGTCATCAGCTTAGCCTAATAAAGTGTGTTGTAGAGGTAACACGTCATATAGGCAGTCATTTTTGTAATACCATATAAATGTGAGCAAAAGCACCTGTCTGAGTTTCCATCTTTCTTACATTATTATATAAAGGGCTTTTTCACCACACTTAAAATGAATAATGCAAACTTGAATACACATGAACTAAACCGCCATTTATTATTACATAATTAAGTTCATTAAACTGACTGACATCATAGCATATTTGCTTCACTTCAGTGAGTGAAGAAAAAAGGTATTATATTGTATTTTTTACCCAAATACAATTCACAGTGAATCTCAAAATTTTCAAGTGCCACATATTAACAAAACTAAATCACAATAATAGCAATAAATCAACTAAAAATTGAAACAATGGTAAATAATGATGTATGATGTTCAGGACTAAAGTAACTTCAGTTCTCAACCAGTGAACCAGCGGACATACTGTACAATAAAACAGTCAGATTCAGTCTGTGCATTTGAATTATTCAAAGCGCAGCTGTGTATGACTTACACATAATTACAATATTACACATCAAAACATTCATTGGCATCATTCACAGCAGATGACTGAGTGATGGGCTTCAAAAATGAGCAGTAGGAAGACGTCATGATGCTATGTGTCCAGAGTTTACTTTTGAATTCCATTTTTCACACACAGCCTGTAAAGATGAAAACTGCTCATGATTATTATGGAGTAATTAAAGGGATCATTGAAAATTCTGTGATTGACTCACTGTCATGTTGTTGCAAACCTGAATTACCCATATATCATTCTACCGTGGAACACAACAGGAGATGCAAAGCAGAATGACGACAAACACATGCCATGAAAGTGAATGGTGACAGACTTAAATTTTGCCTGACATCTCCTTTAGATTGGAACAACATGATGAGTAAATAATGATAGAATGTCAATGTTTGAATATGAGTTGCATTGTGTGAAGTTCTGGCATTAAAGCACATGTGAGACAGACACTAATGTGTATCATTAGTAATAAAGTTCACTTCAAAACAAATAACAGTGTCTGCCATTTACGAGTTTGAAACATAACCTTTGCTATCATTGAATCTTAATGCACAATTTCCTTCATAGCTCACAAACATTCATTTCCACATCAAATCACTGTCCTACTAAAATCACATGGCTGCAGGCTAGAGAACGGTTTGCTCACCTAAACTTAAGCATATCGTCATTACCCTCTTTTAAATGTATTAATTATACATTGACTAAATGTGTAGCTCCCACAGACATGAGCGATGAATAATTGACGCTGGCCACTGATCAAATATACAGCAGTACAAACGAGTGCTGATGTCACTCAGACTGGTCAGGTCATCTCTCGTGGTGTTTGAAGAGCTAGAGTTTCTTCTGACCATTCAGTATACTGTCATAGATGCAGCTGGTCAGAGGAACATAGCAGTTTTGTGTGTAATCCAGGAAGAAGAGCGGATCAGTGATGATGGAGGGGTTGAAGCCACTCTTCACCAGACCAAACTTCTGCTGCTTGAACGTGCTGGTCATCTCCATACACTCCTGCACACACACAGATGTAGAATCAAACACATATTTGAGCATGTAAATAATGCCACAGATGGGCTATCTGTATTGTGGCCTTTTACACAGAACACACCCAATCCACATGTATCAATCAGAGAGATATGTAGAGATCTGGAAGTTAGTTTGGAAGAAATTGATCAT